>NW_024427107.1:53239910-53247059 GCF_017311325.1 Ursus maritimus | reverse complement strand
AAAAAAAATCAATTAATGTAATATACCACATTCATAAAATGAAGGAAAACAATGACATAATCATCTCAATAGACACAGAAAGGGCATTTGGCAAACTCCAACACTCTTTCATGATTATAAAAGACTCAGAAAGCTAGGAATATAAGGGAACTTCTTCTATATGACTAGAGGATATTTATTTTAAAAACTCAAAGTTAATATCATACTCAATGGTGGAAGACTGAAAGCTTTCCCCTAAAATCTGATTCAAAAGGGTAGGGGATAGGAAGTTATTGCTTAATGGGCACAGAGTTTCTGTCTGGGATGATGGAAAGGTTTTAAAAACAGTGATTATGGTTGCACAATATTGTGGATATAATTAATGCCTCTGAGTTGTAACCGATATAATTAATGCCCCTGAATGGTTAAAATCTCATATTGTATGCTATATATTATTTTAACACAATAACATTTAAAAATGCTTTACTAAAATTAAGTAAACCAAATATTAGAAAAGAAATTTAAACAAACTTTAAAATGATTTTTAATGAGCTTGTAGCATTTATTCCAAGTTACTAATGCTTAAAACCACAGGAAGAATATATATTTAGTACAATACATACTAGAAAAATATAACTAGGGGCTCCTGGCTGGCGCAGTCAGTGGAGCACGCAACTCTTGATCTCAGGGCCGTGAATTTAAGCCCCATGTTGAGTGTAGAGACTACTTAAAAATAAAATCTTTAATATATGTAAAACTATCAGCTGTAATTGAGTGATATGGTTTGTTGCTGAAATACACTGATTTAAGATGAACTTTTAAAAAGTATATGTTGTCTGGAGATATGACAAAAGTGAGTTTTTAGCTTACACTAACTATCTAAAATGCAAGGTATGATAGCTTTATAAGGCATAAAAGACATGAATTATGATCTCTATTTTGCAAATGACAGGGGACTAGAATAAGTAACTAGGAATGTACATTAGTGTATCCCTAGCACATGGAAGAATGCCTAGGACAGAGCAAGTACTCAGTGAATATTTTTGAATCAACAAATAATGATCCAGTATTAAAGGGATCCAACATTAAAAATATGTATATAATATTAAAACCATATCAAGTATTTAAGATGAAGAATAAATCACTAAGAGTGAAGAGAGTAGGCAGATAGTTTGGGAAAGCAACTTTCAAGTCACTCTCCCTTTAACTAAAATCGTAGCTTATTGGCAGCAACCTATCCTTGCATGGCCATCAGCTTTGCATGTGGCCAGACGCTGTTTTAAGTATTAAAGATACCTATTATGAATATGCCACATCTAGCCACAAGCAGCTTCTGTATAATTATAAAAGGTATTGCCATCCCACTGGTTCTGTGAAGCTTTCCATAATGACTTCAACCTTCATTGATCATGTCTTGTTGCACGGGATCCGATCACACTATTTGGCTCACCTTTATTGTTATTTATCTGAATTCGGGGCCATAATAAAACAAGAGCTATAGTATTTTTGTTTGCTTTAATCCACGGCAACTAGAATTTTGTACAGCAGGCAGTAGCTTCAAATTATTTGGGAAAAGGATAGTTGGGAGTTGGAAGGAATATAACTGAGAAGAATGTGGCTTTTAAATTTTTTTTCTTCTTCTCAATATAGGGAGCAATAGATTCAAAGAAGAAAGAAAATTAGTAGCCCCACTGTGCTTTTAAGAAGATGGTTTTTCTGGCAGAAGTCTTATACAAAACACTGGAACATTGGTAAATGACTAAATAGGCCCAGCCACAAAAGCAGTCTTCGTGCTAGACAGATAGAAAAGAGGAGAAAAATTCTATAATTTACTGTGTATCATTAATAGATTAATAACATGAAATCAATTTTGTACTGAAGATTGTTGGACTGAAAACAAAATCCATAGAAGCATCAGGGCTAAGTTCTTCTTGGCTTTTGTTTCCATGTATAGCAGTATGGCCTCTTAAAGGCAAAAATAGAAATGGAATGAGCCTGTAACCATAGAAACTGCATGTAGCAGTTAGGGGGAAATGCACTTAAGATGTAAAAACACCAAGTGAATATACAGTACATAACAAAAACATATTCGTAGTTGTCAAACTGAAGTACAAGTGTGAATATTTTTCACAATAGTTTTGGCTAGTAATCCTACGTCTTAAGGAGATACCTGCTAAAAACATAAATCTCACTGTATAGCTCCAAAGATTAAAAGGTGAAAAAAAATAAAAACTCTTTTCTGATAATTGTAGCCTTTGAGTAGGCTAGAAAGAGATTAATAGGAAACAAATAGGACTTAAGTTCAATTTTACTTAAAGATATATTACACTCTTTAATCAATAACCAAATACTGTTTATTGACTATATAATAGTTCCAGTGAAAAACTAGTGTTGCTGTACTTAATTTTCTAGAAAAATAAATGATAGTATTTATTATTCAAGCCAAACTAACAAAGACCTGGACATTATGAATGTCCAGGAATTATGATAAGAATGTCCAGGAATTATGATAAGAACAAGGGGAGTATAAAAAAGGATCAAGGGTAGAGAATTGATTATCAAACAGAAAAGAATATGTCAAAATTGCATAGAACTTACATTTTTAAAATTATTAATATATGCATATGCTACACTTTTCCATTGTAGACTCTATCCGAATGACATTTAATAAACAGAATAGTCTTCTGCTTACTGTCTTACTCCCCAAGCAGACAGTAAACTCCTCGGGACTGAGTCACACCTGTTCATCCTGATAACCTCAGTGCCTAGCGCTGTGCCTTACATGGAGTAAGGACCTCTGATATTTGCTGAATGACTAAAAGAATAAAAAGACTTTATAAAAATCAAACAAAGTGGTTATGAGCTGGTGAAATGAGGTGGTAAATTGCGGGGGGGGGAGGGTAAGAGATGAAACCAAAGATACTAGAAAGTCATTAGAGTTTCTAGTCAAACCACAATCACAAAAATGCAGGTCTGAAACTATCTGGAGATGTATGTACAAGAAGGCTACCGACTTCTGGTATTTGTATTGCCAAAGGAACATCAAGCCTGTGACTGCTCCCAAAAAAATCCCAAGTCCTTAAAATGCATCAACAGAAAGCAGATCAAGAGCTCAACAGCCCACACAAAAAAGTGAAGTCTCTCCAATGGACATGGACAAGGGATAAATAACCTCATGGAATGTGAAGCAGGCCAGGAAGGACAACAGACAATATACAAGGGGCACCACTCTTACCCCAGAACGCAGACCCAGAGAGCATCGGATCTGGCATCTGAGGCTGTTACTCCATTTCTGGATCACGCAAAGCAGATGATTTTTGTAATTTCTGCTCAATGGGATTTGTAAATGCCTAGGAACCCGTGATTAATGCTTGTCTTCATTCTTTCCACTTATCAGTAGCAGTTGTTTAGCAACTGTCCTATTCTTACTCTGTTACTCCATACTGAGGGTATGTTAGTTGTGGGTGGGGATCCACAGATAATTCATCTTTTATCTTATAGTGGGTCAGACCATGAGGATCAATATCCAGACATAATGGAAAGAATGACAACTTATTCCTGGACTTTGAACTGGATAGAAAGCAACGGTCTTTGGGGTTGTTAGTTGGAGAAGGGATGAATGAATTGTGTGTGTGGGAAGAAGAATACACAAACATTGGACCCATCACAGTAATTTTCTTTAGAAGAGATGACTGGGCACTCACAGTATCTGTTCTCCACAAATAGTTTGGCTGAAAACATAGCCACCCAACTAAAGACTATGTTTCCAGTCTCCCTTGCTCTTGGTATGGACATGTTTCTATATGCTGAACAATGGAATGTTAAGTGAATCTAACGTAAGCAAATGGCTGATCAGGTTCTGAAAAGGAAAGGACAATGTTCTGCATTTCCTTCTTCCACTCATCTCACTGGTGGAACTCAGACACACGGCAGGTGCTACGCTGCCACGTTATGCTACAGGACAGATGTGTAGAGAAAGAAGAAGAAGCAGAGCTCCAGGTACTGTGGGGATTACCATATGATCAGCCCTGTACTTCTATTTTTCTAGTTCTTGTTATAGAAGTTCAACCAGCTTTTTGATTTTTAAGTAACAATGGACAATTTATATAATTTTCCTTTTCTTCATATCTAAAATGTAGATAATAATGCAGCTGCTTCTTATGGTTTTTGGGAGGATTAAACAAGATCATGCCGTGAAAACACTTAGTATGGTTTCTGGCACATGGTAAGTGTTCAAAAATGATAACTAATATAATAAACTTGGCTCTACTTTAACTTAAACTTTGGAATATAGGAATGACTACAATTAACAGTGGCATTCTGCCTCCTTCATACCTGGCCCTCCTCACTCACCAAACTATCCTTTAGTATTTTAAAAGCTGATTGATTTTTGGATGCTGGGTGGCTCAGGTCATGCTCCCAGGATCCTGGGATCGAGTCCACATTGGGCTCCTTGCTCAGTGAGGAGCTTGCTTCTCCCTCTACCTGCCCCTCCTTCTGCTTGTGCTCTGTCTTTTTCTCAAATAAATAAAAAGTCTTTAAAAAAAAAAGCTGATTGATTTTTGGTAAAGTGAATAAAAATTTATGTTGAATATTAATTGCCAATCATGTTTATTACTCCACACACATCCCTCCACACTAGTAAAAATCTCACACAGCTAAATTAGCCATTGGCTCCACATTCAGGTTGTATACAAAGTAAGATGGAATTCCTCCTTTACAGGCCAATTTTACTTCTGAAAAATCTTCCATTCAATATTTTGGATAAGCATCCAAGAATAAATTATTTTCCTATATAAACCAATAGTAATCATCTCCCTTAACGTTCCTCAAGTTTCATCTATGTTGCATACTATAAGATTTCCCTCTTTTCTAAGGCTAAATAATATTACATTGTATGTATATACCACATTTTTTATTAATTTATCTTTCAGTGGACATTTTGGTTGTTTCCACAATTTAGTTACTGTAAACTTAAAAAATCTGTTAAAAAGGCAAATTTCATGTTAAATGTTCTTAACCACAATACATTCTATTTTAAATTGCTAATTTAGCTGGCCATATTTTTATTAAATATCATAAGTTGCATTTAAATAGCTCACCATATCTCCATACTGGGAATTATTTTCCTTCTTCCCACATTAAGCATGTATTTTCAAAGTTTTGCATCTACTAATTCCAACATGCTCTAATAGCCATTATATATTTAATACAAAATTTCATTAATATGTAATAAAAACAGATCAGACAAGAATTAATTTGAGAGAAAGCTTCGTAAATGTTTTCTGATGGTAAATATCATTTAATGACTTTCTGGAAAGAGCTATATCTCACCACTAACCTCAGCACATAAATTTTGAGGAATCAACTTTAGTAAGTAACAGTGGTGGAGATTTAGCATTATATGGACCACTACATGTCAATGCATACAAAATTGGTCATTGAGAAGACTGATCATCTAAGTGACAGGTTGTCTGATTTATGAGAAGCAATGCTTGGTGTTGACTCTGAAATTCTGTATTTAGCTACAAATATTCAAAAACATGGGCTAAAATTATATTGCTTATGTTGGTTCTTCTATTGGCTATCTCCTTCTGAGTAAGTTTTTAACTGTTCAACATATCATTTTCCTCACTTATAAAGAGAAATGGGAATAGTTTAACTGAAATTGATGTAAAAATTAAAAAATATAATTCATATGTGGTACTCATTCCATGTTGGAAAATAGTAAGTCCCTGACCATTCCACCTATTATCATAATTTTTAACTTTTTATTTTGATATAATTAAAGATCTATGTGCAGTTACAAAGACATGTACAGGTAAATGCCATCTATCCTTTACCCAGCACCCTTCTATGTTTGCATGTTGTCATTACAGTATTAATACCAGAAAATTGACATTGGCAGATGCCACAGAGCCTATCTGGGTTCTATCAGTTATACATGCACTTATTTGTGTATATGTGTGTGTGTGTGTGTGTGTGTGTGTGTGTATGCATTTATGTGTTTGTGTATGTGTAGCTCTATGCAATTCTAATCACATACACAGCTTCCTCACATCACCAAAATCAAGATACTAAGCTGTACCATCCTTCATGTTACTCCTTTGTAGCCATACCTGCCCCATCAGGCTTCCCATCCCTAACTTCTGGCAAGCAATGATCTATTCTCTATCTTTAAATTTTTGTTTCATGTTTTAATGTCATGTGAATAATAGACTAAGAATAGCTATGTGCCAATAATGTAGCTGAAATGTTTACACTTTGCTCTTCTTACTCCTGGTCATTTCTTGAAGAGTTGTTTTCCATAACTACCAAAACACAAAAATATAAATGAAGAAAAAATGCATTCATTAGGGGACTACTTATTTCAAGTTTTATTTTTAGTTCCTACTATTTCTGAGGTCCTAGGCTTAGTCTAGGATTTTAGAGCCCAAGGCTTACAAAACTTTTCTGTTAAGAATCATAGCTAAAGCTCTTAGCTAATTTCCACAGCTGAAGAAAAAAAAAAAAGTCTGTGTTAACATCTTTCATTCCAATGTTGATTGTTTGTCTTAAGAGGAAAGAAGACTAACATGTTATTGAGTTCCAACAATGTACTAAGTACTGTGCTAAGGAGCACTGTATGCACATTTTTGCTTTTGTCTGTGTAATATCTCTAAAAGGAAAGTATTATCATTTTAATTTTAAAGCTCATGAATCAAAGTCTCAAGGAAGTTAAATATTCATGTTTCTTTTTGACCTCTCAGTTATCAGATTAATATTCATCTCAATATCTATAAAATATGTCCTCTACAGGCAATAAAATCTTAATATTTCTCTTATTAGTTTTACCTATAAAAATCTCAACCAATGATTACTTAAACAAAAACATGTTTATTATGTTTAATAAAATAGTTGCTCATTACAGCAGGAATACTATATAAGTCCCAGTTTCCGATTGTTTAGATCATTAGTGTCTTACCTCCTGCCACAGATTTTAGCTATTTGATGGATATGATTATGAGGACAAGCAGAGATCAATAATCCCAACTTTGACAGCTCCAGAAGTTTCTTGGTTTGGGACAAATTTATAAAATCTGCAAATCTTATGGCTGTTACTCCCAATGACGTTTGCCCACTTATTCATTAGTCAGTATTAATATATTTTTTTAAGATTTTTTTTTTTTT
>NW_024427107.1:53189875-53239900 GCF_017311325.1 Ursus maritimus | reverse complement strand
TTTTTTTTTTTTTATTTGACAGAGACAGAGAGTACACAAGCAGAGGGAGCAGCAGAGGGAGAGAGGGAAGCAGGCTCTCTGCTAAGCCTGATGTAGGACTTGATCCCAGGATCATGACCTGAGTCAAACGCAGACGCTTAAACAACTGAGCCACCCAGGTGCCCTAGTACAAATATTTTTTTAAAAAATTGACCCTACTATCACTAACAGTAAAAAAGAGGGTGGTAGTAGAAATTACATTTCATGCTGTAAGAAAAGGTTAGCGTGGATTACTGCCATTTCAATTCCCATAAGTACTACAAGAAGGCAAGGATGGCAAAACATTAAGACCGATAAACAATAAAGAATCTTTAAGGAAACAACGTATTTCTGATCTCTAAAGTTTCCTTGGACTGAGAAAATTTGTCTGATTACAAAGTCAGGGTGAAAGTGTCTGTCTGGACATTTGGAGTGGTGGGTACAGGGCTTCTGGATGCTTGGTGGAGAGTGTGTGTGTGTGTGTGTGTGTGTGTGTGTGTGTGTGAGCATTTGAAATAGGCTTTGCCATTCAAGGTCGAGCAACCCTTAAGTTGCCAAGTTAAGTACAAATCAATTCTGTCAAACTCTAAAAAACTTTCTTTTGCCTTGAGAACTAAGCTCAGGAGTATTCACTTCCTATCATAACAGGAAATTCAAATAATTTCTTAGAATACTAAATAATTATTCATTTTAAGAGTTTTATATGTCAACAATAAAAAACCCAATTTTTTTCACTAACTTAATCTTACAGTCTTTATTCTTGATACCTATCAATAAGCTCAGTAATTTTTGATATGCTAGATTTTAGGGTTGTTTCTAGCAAGTCCCTATTCCCTAAGTTTCTTGGTATGTCTTATTACATGGTGAGTAAAGAGAGAGGTTTTCTCAAGAGCCGGATGATCTGTGTTTAAATCATGGCTCCACTATTCACTGTCATAAGACCCTGGATAAGTCAGTCCACCTTTCTGACTTTTTTTCTATCAGTGAATTGCAAGTGAGTAGTGCCCACTTCACAGGGATCCTATATTAAATAAAGTCAATCATCTAACGGGTATAGTGTCTTTCCTGGTCCATAGTAAGCACTATTAAATTGGAAATATTACTATTACAGTAGTGAAAGTGTATCAGACACTCTATTAATCCCCAAAGACTTAAAATGAATAAAATATGATCTTGACTGCAATGAGCTCACTGTTTAGTAGGTGTCAATTTCTAAAATAGAAGTTTACATAAGATATAGCTGGTTACAGAGCAGAATGGCCAACTATATCCGAGGAAATTAGCAATGGATTTCTTGAAGAGGTGTCATTTGATCTGAACTTTAAAGAATAAATAGGAGATTATCAAGACAAGGAGATGAGTCAAGGTATTCTGGGAGGTAGGAACAACACTTACAAAGTCAAAGAAACAAGTAATTGTCAGAGAAAATGTGGTGCAGTTCTGCTCAGGAATCAATTATCAGAGGAAACTGATGGGCGCTAGGGCTAGAGAGAATTGGGATCTGGGTAATGCACTCTATATTAAGGAGTATAAACATTTTGATTAGAAAATTGGAGGTAACTGGTATTTAAGAGGTTTTTATTAAGAAAGAGACATATCCCATGAGGGTCAGTGAAAAAATTAATTACAGGAAAGCTTAACAAGAGAATTAAGGAAAACTAATCTCATGAAAATAATCACAATAACTGAGGCAGAACTAATGTTTCTGAAGTTTTATATCCCCATCTTATTCTCAATAGAAAAAAACTTATCTACAGATTGTGGCTTCTAGGAAAGTTATTAAAACAAAATCTATATATAATGAATACGCTGAATTAGCAAACCAGGTGGTGTGGAGGAGTGATCTAGGCATGTCTCAACCACCAAACACAAATTAATCTATTTATATGTGTTATTATCGTTATTAAACAGAAAAAAAAAGGACAGGATGTTAAGTGTGCATTTTACAGATTAAAAAAAAAGATGTATTTAAGTATCCTAGAAAGTTGCAAAGTCAAGAGAAACACAGACTGCATTTGATCGAGATATTTTTTGAGAATTCTAAGAGAAAATAAAATAAAATGTGAAGTTCCAATAGAAATTAGTTTTAAATGAAAAACATTCAAAAGGTTGTTGAAAAGATAATAAAAGTGCTGTCACTGACATCTTTAAAATGACAAAATTGGTTTTCATGGATAGAATAAACTATTTCAAAGTATTTTACCTGATTATCTCTACAAGCTAAATAAAATTTATCATTCTACTAAGACAGCTTGGGTTATCGTAAGATGTATTAAACTAGACACCTATAAAGTTCTCATGCTCTACTGGCTATTCAACGACTGACTTTTTTAAAAGATTTTATTTATTTATTTGACAAAGAACATGAGAGAGCAAAAGCAGAGGGAACAGCAGAGGAAGAGGGAGAAGCAGTCTCCCCACCTAGCAGGGAGCCCAATGCAGGGCTCGATGCGGGGCTCGATGCAGGGCTCGATCCCAGGACTGCGGGATCATGACCCAAGAAGAAGGCAGATGCTTAACCATCTGAGCCACCCAGGTGCCCCACAATGACTGACTCTTACAAGAATTTTCCAATGGTTTAAGGAACTCCTTTATAGAAACATTAACCAAATAGTTTAGCTCTTAATCCACACATAGAAAACATCCCATGTGCTTTATTGTACATCATTTTCTAAAAAACAGATCAATCATTTTGAAATATCAAAGATACCAATAAATTCTAAGACTGTAACTGTAAAATTCCTTCATTGGTCATTTTAGAAAGAATTTTATAAAAAGTAATACATCGATAACAAATTGCTTGAAAATATGGATGGCAGGCTCATTTACAAGTTTTCATTTATACATAAATGCCATATTTGTTTATTCTATTGTTCTGTGAGAAATGAAAGTCAAGATATTTTGTCAGCTCATGAGAAGTTAATAAAACTTGCTTTTGAAAATGATTAATTCTGCAAAAAAAAGAGAGTATGGATAAAAGGATGGTCTGTCTGTCTGGGACCAGGAGGGTTCATCCTAGCCAAAATATCCCAAGTATGGTGGCAGGTGGCATAGCTTAAGTAGGCACAAGCCTTCTGCCAGGGTCTGACTCTGCTGCAGATGCTACCTTCCATACTGTCACTTCAGGTTGTATGATTTGGGCAAATTAATTGACCTCTCTGCTCTCATGCTTTTTTATCTTAAAAAAAAAAGGAAATACGAATAGTAGCTAAGCCATAGGGTTGTTATGAGAATCAAGTAAGTTCATATTTTAAAGCACTTAGAACAGCATCAAGAACAGAGTCAGCACTATGTAACTATTAGCTATTATTATTTATAAAAAATAATTTTTGCTTCATAATATCATCTCTACCCACCTTTATACATATGCATGTACACACACACACACACACACACACACACCACAAACACACACATCAAAAAAGCAGAAACAACACAAGCAAAGGTAAAGATACAAGACATTTTCAGACACGATGTAGCTTGATTCTTTGAGAATCAAGTGTAAGAAGGGAAATGGTAGGAACTGGGACCAGAGAAGAAATTGGGATACAGTTAATGTATGTAAGAAGAGCTACAGTTCTCAGTAATTATTGATCTTGCTTCATTTCTCCCAAAAGACAACACTAACTTACACCTTTATTTCAAAAATAAACAAAAGCTTTTATCAAGCACCCACTGTGTGTGTGAGTCAGAAGGTAGATGCCACAGCACATCCCATAATAAAACAGAAAATGGTTATGGTTTCAAAATTTTACTCTATTAGAGCACATGAAAGAAAAAGAACACCAATCCCTCCAATAAAAGGTTGAATATGAATAATGCCAGAACATATTACAAAATTTTCTCAATATTTACTCTTCAGAGGAATAGGAAGATATCACATCTAATGGGAGAGAAAGGGGGCAGTTTTAAGAAGTCGTGGCATTTAAGGATATGCACAAAACAGGGGTTGGACTTAAGCGTCTGGAAACGTAATGTATAGCATCTTCCTATGTTTTAAGTGGAATACCACTATCTCCTTTCTTCAGCAACATAAAGCCATAAAATCTGTAATTCTGCAATTTCCAATTGAAGTTTGGTTAGGACTGTTAACATAGTTCAGGTTGTTTTTCTCAAAATCCTCTTTAAGAGCCACCTTCAAATTAAATTAATAATACAATTGAAACATCTTCTAACTTCCTGATACCAGAAGCCTACACCAGATGTGGCCTTAGCTGGCAGGGAGCCCTGATCTTTCTTGGGCAGGGACAACAAAGTCTATCCTCACATTAAATATTTACCCACACATTTTGAAAAATTTAAGACTAAATTACTTGATGCAATTAAAAAAATTCAAACAATCCATAAGATACATAGATTTGTGTTGATATTTCCATAATTCCTATTAAAATTGCATATTATGATGAATGAATTTAAAATGTCATTTGTAAATAAAAATGAAAAGCAAATGTTTACCAAAAAAACTCTTCAGTTTGACTTGAATGCTATAAACTTTTCAATAAAAAAGATGCTAACCAGCAGATAAGGTCATTTTCTGTGCCAAACATACATTATTCAAGAGGATAGCACTAGCAGACCATGGTGACCTCAAGAAAGCCAGGAAGTGCAGCCTTGCATACTGCATTCCAAATGTAGGAGCAGAGAAAAAGTAACCCTGATGTTTGATTCTAGAGAGATGTATTTTCCTTAACCTTTGGTGCTCTGCTCAATATTAAGGGTTTCATTCTCCAGCAATCTTATTTCCCCCAGCTTCTATTGCTCAGAATTTCTTCAGATAACAAGATATAAAGATTTTAATAGCAAAGAAGGGCAACTGGGAGACAAAGACCCAGCAGGAATTGGGGGAATACAATATGATATAGGAGAAAAAACACAAGATTTTGAGAACAGAACCAGGTTCCATCCCAGCTCTGGCATTTAATGGTAAGGTGACCTTTCCAGGTAACTTGTTAGTTAAGCATCATCATTAAAGTGACTGACATGCCCTCCCTGAGTTTGTAGAGAAGGTGAACAGTGTTAAGATATTTGGAGCATCTTAGTTTACCACTGCACATACCCTAGAAAGTCAGTAATACCAGTTCTTTCACTTTCTATGGAAATACAAATGTAGAAATCAAAAGTATGCAAGTGATTTTTGAAAATACAATTGATCTAATTACTAACCTTTATTTTCCCTTTTTAGTTCTCATACTTGTTGATCTTCTGTTTCCTTCTATAAAATTTCTTCCTTTAGTTAATTTCCTACCAGTTTTTTATCCCATATCTCAGATAATTATTTCCCTCTCCCTATTTTTTTGCTCTTCTCTTTATGGAATATCATTAAATATTAGATATGTTGGTATTCCTGAGAGTTCCATTCCAGTTCTCTTTCTCTATACTACTGAATGCCCTCATTTGTTCATACGGAGTAACTTCAACTTTTACATCAATAGCTCCAAAATCTTTGCTCCTGTGATTCATATAATATTTGAAAATATCTAAATTGTCTTCAAGTTAATATATGAATCCAAACTCACCATCTTTTTTGCTAAACCTAATCCTTTGTAGCAGTCAACCAAAGTAAAACCTCAGATGTTTTACTTTTTTCTACTCCTTCACCTACAATATTCAATCCATTACCATTTTCCATTGATTCCATTTTCTAAATATCTCTTGGTTTTCCTCTCACCATTATCATTGCTATCACTAGTTTTAATCCTCATTAGCTATCTCTTCTATTAAAACACTGACCCATTCACTTCCACGTCTTTATTCATTTTCCTTCATTACCCAATACGGAAGCCACTAACCACATGTAGCTATTCAGCACTTGAAATTTCAGAGCTAGTCTGAATTCAAATACACACACCAGATTTTGATGACATAATATGGAAAGGAAAATATAAAATATCACATTAATACTGCTTATATTCACTACATATTAAAATCATAATATTTGGGGTAAATTGGGTTAAATAAAACATGAAAATTAACTTTATCTGTTTATTTCTAGTTAAAAAAATTTCAGTACATATGTGGATTGCATTCTATTTTTATTAGACAGCACTGTCTAACCCCCTTATCCATTTTCTTGCCAGAGTCATCTTTCTAAGATACAAATTGGATTGTGTCATTCCTGTTTTAATCCTCTTGAGTATGTTTTCAGTATCTTTGAAGCAGAGCTGCCTTATTATGCAATTCTAGAATACAAAGAGAATGGGGCTACATTTGTGCACAAACTTGAGCACAGGGGCTGGAATTTGAGGGGAAGAGTATCAGTTTGAGCCATTGTCAATCTGAGGTGAAGGTGTATTGACTTGGCATTGAGCAAGTGGCAGGCTGTGCATGCTGACTCAGATAGGAGGCTGGCTGGACTGTGAATTTGGGACCCACAAGCCAATGGCATTGTGCATGACAGGGACGTGGCTGGTTTTGCTTTTAACTGTTGTTTTTCTGGGAAACTCTGGGATTTCTCTTTCCATCCCCAGGTTCAGGAAGGTTTTAGCTATTATTTCCTCAGACAAATCTTCTGCCTCCTTTTCTCTCTCTTCTCCTTCTGGGATCCCTATCATGCAACTGTTATGCTTGACAGTGTCACTGATTTCCCTGGGTCTATTCTCATTTTGCATATTTTCATTTTTTCCTCTCTCATCTGCTCAGCTTGATTACACTCCATTACTCTGTCCTCTGGGTGGCTGATCCATTTTCGTACTTCCTCTTGTTTACTATTTATTCCAGGTGGTCTATTTTTAGCTCTAATTGGCTCTTTTTACATCTCCTATCTCTTGGTGGGGGGTCTCGGGAGGTCCTGCACTCTTTTCACAATTCTAGTGAGTATCTTTATGAGCATTATTTTAAATTCACTATCAGACATATTACTTATCCCCATTTTGCTTAGCTCTCTTGCTCTAATTTTGTTCTGCTCTTTTTTATTTGGGACATATTCCTCTGTCTCCTCATTTTGTCTATTGTTATGTCTGTTTCTATGTGTTAGGAAAGTCAGCTATGTTTCCTGCACTTGAAAGTGGTGGTTTTATGAAGAAGAGATCCTGCAATGCAATGTCTCCTTTTCACCAGAAAATGGTGCTTCAGGGGTGTCTCCCATGTGTGTTGCTACAGGGGTGTCCTACTGTTGTGGCGGAGTTGTGTTTGCCTTTAGTCCAGACTGCAATGGCTCTCTGCCTGTTGTGGGCAGAGTCTGTTGCCTGTGGTGTTAGTTGAGCACAAAAGTGGGCATAATTGTAACAGCAAAATGAAGCAACCCAAACAGTGACACTATTTATGTGGAATATATAATGGATAAAAGGACTGTGCTAAGCTGAGAACATCTCCAACACGCACATCAAAGAATAATACATACAGCATGATTCTGGTTAGTAAAAGAAACAAACTTGGGAAAAATAAAACAAGATGAAATCAGGGAGGGAGACAAACCATAAGAGACTTAAGAGTAGGAAACAAATTGAGGGTTGCTGGGAGGGGTTGGGGGGATGAGGTAGCTGGGTGACGGGCATTATGGAGGGCATGTGATGTAATGAGCACTGGGTGTTCTATGCAACTGATGAATCACTGAACTCAACCTCTGGAACTAATAATACACTATATGTTAATTAATTGAATTTAAATTAAGAAAAGGACCCCCCCCCAAAAAAAGAACGGTGTTACTTCCAGCATATAACTCCGCCTGCAAAGTAAGCTTAAGTTCTCTACCATGCCTTCAGAGTTCTCTCAACTTATTTCACCATCTTTATCCCCATCACACCCTGCCCCAACATTGAACTCTGACCACTTTAGCCACACTTGGCTAGTTCAATTTCTGAGCAATCTATTCACTTTTATGACCTTATACCATTTAATAATGCTATTTTTAAAGACTGGAAATGCCCTTGTCTAAGCAATCACTTACTAATTATCAAGGTGCAACTGAGAACTCAACTCTCTGGAAAGGCTTTTCCTTCAAACCCACTCCCAGGAAGAACTGATTACTTTCTTTTGTTCTTAGTAACACTTAGCACATGACTATATTTTGTACTTATTACTTATAAGGATTGTTTTATACAGATGTCTCGTATTAATATACCAAATGACTCAGTTAAGAAACTATGATGTATTTCCTAAGCCCATTTTTTTGCCTCTACCTACATTCCACTCTGCAGTCATAATAATTACTCTCTCTTTACAGAAAGATAAAGACTTGGCTAGGCCTAGAGAAGACATTGGGAATTTTGGCTTTAGTTGGAAAGCTAGTTTTCATCTAACAACATAATGATATCCCCCCTTTTAGAAAATTATAATCTCATTCATGGAAAATAAAACATGCATTGGAAATACTATTTAAAAATTGTATAATTATGTTTAATGAAAATGTGCACAATATTTTCTATAATATATTAAACTAGATATTGTGCTGGAAAGTCCCTCTCTTCTAAGGACAGTGAGAAATAATCAGTCAGAACGTCTCAACCTTGTTTCTAGCATGTGAAAACATATCTAAAGAGAAAAATGCATTCATGGGCAAAAGAGGAACCCAAACTGTCTTTAAGGGATTTCTAACTGACTCAGCATTCATGCAGTTTACAACAAAGCAGTTAATCCACCATATTTGACTTTTAGCTTCAGACTAGAAACCTGGAGACAAATGTTACTCTCAGCAGAATGGCTGACTGAGAATGGTTCCATTAGGATACGTAGTTGTCAGTTACGTAAGGGTAGATTATAGTCTCTCACAGTCCTACAAGCTTTTAGGTCCATATCCTTCTGGTCCAGTGCCAATTTTTAAAGGGTTTATTGGACAGTGGAAAAGGCACTGAGAGTCTAAATCGAATTAGACTTCTTGAACTAAGTACATACACCTTGGAACTCTAACTGGGGTAAAAGATGATGACTTAAGTTTCTACTGTGTAAAAATACGTAAGTTTCATTGAACTTAAGAAAATTCCAATTGTCATTTCCATTATTCTAGTGATTATAAAAATTGATAACACACATTTAATCAATACTTTTTACATAGCAGGCATTATGTTAAGACTTTCTGTGAATTATTTCACATGATTTTCTTTCATTTCCTATGAAATATATAGGCATCAATTTGAGTTCTTGGATAAAAGCAGTAAAAGTTACTTCTGCCTTATTAAGTAAAAAGAAATTTAATAAAAGACATTTGGATCCTCTCTGGTTCAACTGGAGCTGAAGGACTACCAATAATGGAAACAGAGAAAAAAAAATGACAACCTGAGGTTTGAGACATCAGAAAGACAGAATCTGGACATTTGCAGAATGGTCCACTGAGGACACCATTCTCCCCTACTACAGCTATGTACATGACGTCCAATGATTCCCGTCATCCATGTACTCACTCCACTCACTCCAAGGCTACAGTCTGAGAACAGAGATTCTGACTGGCCAAATGTAGGTCCTGCAGCCTCCCCCATGGCAGTAATAGAGTAGCAGAGGGAGGATCATCTCCTCCATCTTCCCATACTTCCCATAATTTCCACCAAAACTATATACTCTTCCCATACTTCCCATACTTTCCACCAAAACTATATACTCTTGGGAGGTGGGTAATATCCCCAAACAGAAAATTGAGGTGCTTTTCCAAAGTATATAGAAATGCAGAGAAATCAGAAATTACAAAGATTCAGTATGTTCAATCCTCTTTGCTGCCCAGAATTCACATTTATATCTCATTCTTTCAAAAGTGCTCTAACCTGACAAAGTAAAATTATCCCCCGTAAAACTGAAAATGAGCTCATCCTTTTCCTCCCAACACTAACTTTGGTTTTCCAGTATCTTTGTACTGTAACTCAAAGATAACAAAGACTCCTTAAGCATAATCAGTAAAAGCACCTGATTTTCAGTCTGTTTGTACTGTACAAATATAGGAATTTGAGTTTATCAATGCTTTTTAGTCCATTCAGAATCATCAATGACAGCACCCCAGCGGCAGTTCCTGAATTCTCCACAGCCTTCATAATATTGTCTATGGAAGCTTATGTAATCAGAGAAACTTACTTTCCAAGTACGCTCTGTTGTACGTGATAATGTATTTGTTTTTTTCCACCACAGAGAACAAAGTTGCCAGATTCTCCTCCCAAAATGCAAATAGTCGTTTTGCCACCTTATAACCTCATCTTAGTTAAGTAAAGAATAAAAAATTACCCAAATTTGCCTGAGTCTTTGGCCCAACATCCAATTTTTCAGTGGCTCTTCTGATTCCACAAAGCAATAGGAAGAACAAAATTATGGCTGAATTTTAAAAAGATGGAGAACATAATTAGAAGGTTTTTAGAGGTCTGCAGAGTTAATGGAAATTGAAATCATTGGCTTGAGAATAGACAGGAACTACCCTATCTCCATATTGCTAATAAGTGGGGAACTCTATCCCTCCTTGGTTGCAATGACTTACCATAGCTGCATAGGGTGTCTCCAGAGGTATTCAGAGAGCTTAGTTGAGAATCTAGGGGACTTGCTCCATTTGTCAACATAGAATTTTTGTCTCTTCAACATCCCATGACCACTCAAGTCTCTGCTTAATTTTTTAGTTTCTCAACTGCTTTCTGCTTGCTTCTTGGAGTCTTGTCCATGCACGAGTAGTAAGAAGTTGGCCTTGAAGAAAAATTGTGACAGAAGTGTCAGGTTTACTTTTCTCCAACTTCTCTCTCTCTGGGTTACTGACACTTTGAATCCTGGCTGCTTTGCACAGTTAAACTGTGGCAAGTTTCAGAATTTATGACTTTTAGCTTATTTTGTCCTCAGCAGAAATAGGCAAATGTTTCAGGAGCAAAATGGAGGCAAATATGAGCTTCACCTCAAAGTTTTATCCTTTATTCTGGAATCTTAGCTTCTTAGTTCTACTGCTTTGGTTGTTCTCTGATGCTTCAATCAGTTGATTTTATATTTTGTCCAGATTTCAAAAATATTGTTTTCAGGAGGATTAGTCTATTTGAAGTTGCTCCATTATAGCCAAAAGGTGAAGACCTCCCAGTTGCTGAGTTTTATTTAATTGTCTTTGAGAAAAAGTAAATAATTCAGACTTTCTAATTGGGTCACATTATGGTTGATAGAATCATTCACCAAGACAACAGATATAGAAAGAAGAAAAAGTTTGGAAGGATGTATGTAGAGAGTGCTAACTAATAACAAGAGCTGATATTTTGGTTCCTTTCTCTGGTAGAAAGGTAAGTCACACATGTGGAGCACATACACACACTTTCAAGGAAACAATGATATACTTTCTTTATGTAAACACCTGATGAAACTACGGCAAATACCAGGATTTTCCACCACAAATCTCTGTATTTTGAACATTGTCAAGAGTTCTAAGCAGTTGTTCTGAAATACTCCTTCAAACTTGCAAGCTCAAAGAATTTTCATATATTTCTGCCTAGTGTAAAATTGTAACTTCACCGTCCTTCTAGGATAACTCTTTATGTGCCTTGGTTCAAAGTTTTGAGATAGGTTTATATTCTAAGAGAAAAAAGGTAAATGACATCTCTGATGGCTTATCTATGTTATTTGTTCTTGGCAGTTTAAGTTTGGTCAAGTTGATTTGGCAAAAAGAAATTCCAAAGCTCATAGAGCCTGGAAACAAAGATTTTTGAGCTTATTTACTGTTGCCTGATCCATGATCTTATCTTTATTTTGCTTCTTAGATAATAAATTTTAAAATGTATTGATATTTTCAAAATTCAGGCTGCTTTCTCAGATTATCTGTAGTCTTCCTGATCTAAGTACTATCTTTTGACCAAAACTTGAATAGAAAAAAAAGTTAGTCTGGAAAGATTTTATATATTAAATTTGTCATATACTGAAAAGAGTTCACAGAGGTCTAGGGGGCAAAAATCCTTTCAAATGGATAACTGTTTCAAAGGTCATAAGGTATACACAGAGCCTTTAAACTAATTAGATTGAAAAACTTGATTCAGCAAATGCAGTTTACTTACTACAAACCACATTTGACCTCCCCAAGTTTAGAAATGATTTCCATTACTTGTGACATTAGTATGATGCCTCTATAACTTTTCATCAATGTAAAGGGGCAAACCTTCAACCCTGGAAATGATCTATTGTACATCTCTTTACGATCATTAGCAAATGCATAAAATTCCAGAGTGCTTAAAGTAGCATGTCCTTACTTTTAAACTTCCTTTTGTAAAAGGGAGTATTTCCCTTCCTTAATATGTGAGTGCACTTTCCAGCCTCGGGGACAAACAACACCATTATGAAAATTATAAGCAAAGGGAATCAATTTGTTTTCCTAACTTAATTTACTTTATAATTTTAAATAAAAGTCACACTGTATATATCCTTTATGGAAACTGGAAGTTCAGTTAATCCAATAGTTAACCATAAAAACAAATTATTTTTGTCAATATTGAAGCTGTTGCCTTGGTCCCTCCAGCCAACTCAGTAGTCTCTAAGTTTTAGCAAGCACCTCTAGCCCTAGTGACAGATTAACTAAACCATTCTTTGTACATCTGTAGATCATGCACTGTTTCCCAGAAAGACTCAGAATCAAATTCTCTTGGACTATCTCCCCGCCATCACTGGGGAACCAATATACACCTTCCAAGCACCACAGTAACATATAGCTGGCATACTACTGAGTTGGCATGCAATCAAGAAGTGTTATGGACCAATGTGCTCCCCTTTTACTGATTAACTGACTAAGGTTGCTTTAAAAATCTTTGGGCCAAGCAGAAACCTTGGAGTTGGTTTTTAGACAAGAGTCCGCCTTCTCCCCATGTGGCTGGACTCCGAATAAGGTTCATATTCCTTTCCAGTCAAAACTTGTCTCTTGATTATTGGCTTTTTCAGTGATGACCAGCCAAACTTGGCTGTTTCAGTAACAATATTACATGGATCTAATCTATCTTAAATATGTGACTAGAAGCAGATGTAAAGACAACTGATGTAAAATTAAGAAGAGGCACTGCAGTCCTGAGAGAAAAAGAGGATTCAGCTGGGAGCAAATCCAAAAGCCAAAAACAAAAAACAAAACAAAACAAAAAACCAACAAAACAAAAAACCACAAAACAAAACAGCATAGAAACACTAAATGTTAGGATTCTGGGGCAGATAATGCAAAGAGATTTCCACAGACACTGCTTTTCATGGCTGAACCTCTTTTGAAAAGTCATATACTTGTTTCCTAAAGGAGTCCTGCTTTTAAAGAATATAGAGTCTAAAAATCATATGCTTTTCTCATGATGTGACACTGGAAAAGATAAACATACTGTTTTATACTTAAACTATACTTTTATACTTTAAACTATACTCTCGTATTTTCTTTAAGAAAATGAAGTAGAGATAGATATGTTTGAAAGAATTTCTACATTAAGATTGTGGCATGATGAAATTATGCCAAATAACAGGAAAAAAATTCCTTAACTAAAATAGTAATAGAAGGAAAAATAGCCAATGACCCAGGAAACAAGGCTGTAGAATGGTACCTAGCAACATGAATGCTTTATGAAGAAGAATTACTTAAAAACTTAAAAAAAATCATTAAATGAAATACTCATAAAATAAAAGAATTATTGTTTTATTTTATGCTCTGTGGTTAAAACTTAAGGTAAAACACTTGTTAGGCATTATTAGCAAAACATAGATCATCATTTGATGCATCAAAAGAGAGTTATGTTGGCTATGTTATATAGCTTTCTAAAGTTAGTGCAAATTATAAGATTAAAATAATGAAAATACATGTAAAAGTAAGACTCCTCTTCTCATCCAATTTAAATATATTGGAGAGACAGATGTGTACAAATGACAATTACACCAAAGTAATAACAGTTATAATGCAGATAAATAGAAGGTAAATTGGAAACATAGAGAAAGTCCCTTAGTCCTCCTATGGGAGTTTTGAAAGGAAGAATTTCCTCTGCACTTCAAGGTCCTTCTACACTGACTAAGAATCAAATTGGCATGAGGCAGATTAGCAAGAAGAAATCAAATTTAATTTCATACATATAGGGAACGCACACAGACATGAAATTCTAAAGACAGTCAGGCAAAATGAGGTATATATAGGTCATTCTGAACTAGGAAAAAGAGGGTAGGGGTCTGGGACTTCAAAGAGAAGGAATGGAACTTATAGGAAGATGTAAAAGAGTAAACATGGTAAACAAATGCTTTCAGGGCCATCCAAAAACCATGGGACATAGAGGGCTTTGATCAAACAGCCCTTGTTAAGTTCCTCCTTGTCCACCATACCTGGTTCTTATAATAATGTAGTTCTCTATGGTGATAGCTGTCTTCCTGGAGCCTTTCTTCCTCCATCTAAATTATTTTTAGGCAGTTGAGGGAGAGGTAAAGACCTTTTCTGGAATCTGCTGGGTTTTGATTGTTTTTAACTCAAAAATGATCTTTTTGCCAAAGTGGTTCATCTTGGGGCAGCCTGCCTTTGGCCCCTACAGGAGTCAGGGAACTCCACAGAAAGTGACACTGGAACCCATGTTAAGTGAAGAGCACTATGTGAAAACATGACAGAATATTTCAACGTTAAGGAACTAAAAATAGTATGATATCTCTGAAAGTTACAGCATCAAACAGAATGCCTGAGGGGGGAAAAACACACAGGAAAGCAGAGACAAAATCATGAAGGAACTATGCTGTTGCTACGGCCAGGTGTCAGCATTATATCCTACAATGAAGATATATAAAATCAAAGAATTTTGCAGTTCCATAATGCTTGGAAATGCATCTTTATCTATAGGAATCATGTTATTAGTCATTACAATTACATGTTGTGATATTGTGTTTTATAAGAAATACATATATATTTGCTCATTCAGTTTATCATAAGGTACAAGTAGCTGTAGACAGAGAGGGAGAAAGAATAAACTAGTAGAAGAATATATAACTGTTTGTAATGGTTTTGTAGGACAAATGAGTTGTTTCTTTAAATCTATCCCATATTCTCCAAATGTTAGGCATATTTTGTTTGTACTATTGCTCTATCTGTCCTATAGGTGCTACACTAAGTGTAAGTGCTGTGACAGGTATGACCATTTTTGTTCAAAGACCAGCAGGTGGACTGTGATATTGTGATTTATAAGCAATATATCTTTGGTCATTCAGATGACCAAAATACATTTCACATATGTATGTGGTCTTCATCCACCTTTCCTGGTTCACAGCTCCCAAAACCCTTGGAATTCCCCAAGCGGTAAGAGTGACTAAAGCAACTTTTGTCATAATTGGCCTCCTGTCCTTGGTTATTGGAAACACTTTAGAGCCATGAAGGTGAAATGGGTGTATTGCTATTCATAACAAGTCCCTTTCCACCACAAGTGGGTCTATGTAATGAAGGTGACTTTTAGGAACTTCCAAGGATGGGGGTTGCTTGCCAGGGGACTCAACCCTGGATGGAGGGTTGGAACTTCCAGCCCCATCCCCTCATTTCCAGGGAGGGGAAAATGGTTTGAGATTCAATCAATCACCAATGGACAATGATTCATCAATCATGTTTATTTATTGAAGCCTCCATAAAAACCCACAAGTAGGAGGACTGGGGAGCTTGCAGGTTGGGAAAACCAAATACTTCCAGGTGCCGCTGTGCTAGCCCCCAAGCTCCACGAGGAAAGAAGCTTTTTTCTTTGGGACCTTGTCTTTTTTTTTTTTTTAAAGACTTTATTTATTTATTCGACAGAGATAGAGACAGCCAGCGAGAGAGGGAACACAAGCAGGGGGAGTGGGAGAGGAAGAAGCAGGCTCATAGCAGAGGAGCCTGATGTGGGGCTCGATCCCATAACGCCGGGATCACGCCCTGAGCCGAAGGCAGACGCTTAACCGCTGTGCCACCCAGGCGCCCCCTTTGGGACCTTGTCTTATATATCTCTTCATCTGGCTGTTGATTCATATCCTTTAATATCCTTTGTAATGAATCTGTAATCTAGTGAGTAAGTTGGCTTCCTGAATTCTGTGAACTACTTTAGCAAATTAATCAAACTCAAGGGCTGGATCATGGGAACCCCTGATTTATAGCCAGTCTGTTGGAAGTACAGGTAACAACCCAGGCTTGAGATAAGTAAAGGGGGGTCTTGTGGGACTGAGACCTATACCTGAGAATTGAGTAGACAACAGCAGGGTATCCAAGAATTGCTTGTTGTTATGGGAAAGCCTCCATGGACACATAATGGAATTGGGTCCAGGAACCACAGAGATATGGGTTTTCAGTGAATGAATAAATGTTAATTAAATTGTACTAGAACTATTAAATTAACAAAAAAAATTTTACTTGAAGTTACCTACTATGAGATATGAATCTTACCATTAACAGAACTCAAAACTTCCCAATTCAACATTTAAAAAGTGATATCAGAGTAGTTATAAAACACTTAAAGGCATCAGGTATTACAAAAGTGTAGATGAAAAAGAAAATTTAATAGTCTTAAAGGCAAATTACTTTATCTATACCTAGTATAATCAGAAAGGATCCTGGATTAGGAATAAAGAAACCTTAGTTCTAGAGCTCTTGTTATTTTATTCTCTAACTACCTGAAAATCTAGTAATAGAAGTACTGATTAATGCATTCTCTATTCTGATGAAACATTATGTGAGCATCTGAGAGAACAGTTCTGAGCAGCAGCATCTATAAAATTTAGGATGTCATATTCTTATTTATGTTATTAACATTAACATTTTATTAAGACCATAAAATATCTGGATTTAAAGGTTGTAATTTGTATTTTACCATCCAGACCATCTGTTTCTATGTATTTGTCAGTTAATTTGAATGACAGTAATAAAAAAGTAAATTTCATTTTCTGTATCCTGGCTAATGACAACTTAAAACCATTTTCATGGTAAATTATATATAAATATAAATATGTATATATTTATACATAGAAATATATATTTATTCCTGGTTTCACTTTAGAAGGAAAATAATTGGTGAATGAGAAATGAGATACAAAAGTTAGCTCATTAACAGGAGCACAATCTCTTTAGCTAAATGTCTATAAATTATAGTATAGCTCTGACTACTCTAGCAGAGACCTAAAATAATAGTTGATTCAACAAGACAGAATTTTAGCACTTCGGGTCCAAATATTCCATCAGTAACGTGGTGATTTCATGATGCTAGGAATCCAGTATCTTTCATCTCTTTGTTCCACCATGGAATTTTGTCCTTCTTTTCATGATCTGAGATGACTCAACTACATGTAAATATTCTGGCCAGTGGGAAAGGAGAAAGCACAAGGAATATGTATGCTTCTGTTTGTATCTTCTTAGCCAGCATTTAATCACATGGACATTCTTAGTTTTAGTAAACATCTATGAGTTTAATTTTTATTATGGGTAGCCACGAATCCAGTCAAAAACTGAAGATCCTTTTCCTAAGGGGAGAATGGATAATAGGAGTAACCCCCATATCTGCCATATTCTATGTTCACTGCATCATTGTTTACAGTAGCAAAGATATGGAAGCAACCAAAGTGTCCATCAATAGATAAATGGATAAAGAAGATATGGTACACTCATGCACACACACACACACACACACACACACACACACACACACATATACACAGTGGGCTATTACTCAGCCATAAAAAAGAATGAGATCTTGCCATTTGCAACAACATGGATGGACCTAGAGGGTATTATGCTAAGTGAAATTAGCTGGACAAAGACAAATATCATGTGATTTCACTTATAAGTAGAATCTAAAAACGCCAAACAAATGAACAAAGAAACAAACAAACACAAAAGACCCATAAATACAGAGAACAAACTGATGGTTGCCAGAATGGAGGGGGATGGAGATGGGAGAAGTGGGTGAAGGGTATTAGGATGTACAGGCTTCTAGTTACAAAATGAGTAAGCCAGGGTAATGAAAGGTATAGCATAGGATATACAGTCAATGAGATTATAATAGTGTATATGGTGACTGATGGTAGCCATACTTCCGTTGAGTATAGCATACTGTGTAGAGTTGTCAACTTGCACCTGAAACTAATTTAATTTTGTATATCAACTATACTTCAATTAAAAAAAAGAATTCCACAAAGAAAAAGGTGATAAACTTGCCACTAAACATTAATGTGACATGGAAAATCTTTCGAGTATTTTTCAATCCTTTAACAAATTTCTTTCACTCTCAAACATTTAACAGAGAAGGGCAAAATGACTTTTATTAATTATACTTGAATCTGTATGAACATTATTTGTAGATGAGTTTTTAAATTATCATTTTTATTTATTTTACCTATGAAAATGCAATTTGTTTTCTTCCAAAACCCTCTGATTCCTGGAAAAATATCTCACTGAGACAGAAAGTAAAAGTTTAGCAAAAGGAATAGTTAAAAAACAGAATTCTGAGTGTTTTCTATGTGAAAAGTACACCACATCCCAAGTTAGGTAAAAATACTTTTTGAATATATATTTTAAAAGCACATTTAAATTAGGACTTATGATTATCATATGAAGTATAGCCTGTACATCTTTCTACTGAGAATTCTCTACTGAGAATTTTAATTGAACTTTATCCTCATATCTTTCAAAAGTAAGGCAGATACCATCATAGAGATACATAGCATTCTTTGTCTAAATAATATAAGAAAAGTAATAAATCATGTCATGCACAAAATGGGTCATTAGACTTTATTTGTATGACTACATGATGAATAACATGGCTTCAATTTTTTTAAATAAATTTTAAGATGTCAAGCAAGACACTTAAAAAGTGTGTTATGCATTGTAGCATTTCATGTTTAAGAGCTTTGAATAAATTTAGGCAGTAAAGAGTATGCATTTTCTAAAATGTGAAGTGGAAAACTACTTTGAAATTCAAACCAAAGCTAAGTTGCTTGACAATTATCTGGACTTTAAATGAAAAATATATGTTCATTATGTATGTGTATATATATATATATATATATATATATATATACACACACACAGATATATATATATTTCTACTTTATATATTGTAGAAATTGAATTCATCTCACATTGCCACATAAGTCTGCAAAATTTGTCAACCTGAATGAGAAAACATAATTTGTACAAAAGATGCAACATGCAGTGGTTTAGAGTACAGACGCTAGAGCCATATTTACTACTTCAAATCCTGGCTGTTTTATTGGGTGTGTGGCTTAGATTGACTGATTTAACCTTTCTGGGCTTCTGTTTCTTATTTTTAAAGCTAGGATATTACAGTCTTAGAGTTATTGTGGAGGTAAAATTCTTTGATATAATAAAGTACTTAGTGCCTATAAGTGTTATCTACTATTATCATTTTAACTATTACAACCGGAGTTCTCAGCCTTCTGGAGCATAAATGTATCCAGAACCAGGCAAATCTGTGCCAACTTTCAATAAAAATCCTTCCCATACTTGGTCTTTTCCAAGAAAGTTCCAAAGAAATATCTATATTTAGGGTAAAATAAATAACATAATAAAGGTCTGATCCAAATTAACTATTTATAGAAATCCTATAGTTAATTCATTTACAAAACATCCAATCAATAAATCTTCTGAATGCATTAAAATTTTCATGTAGTCTGCTCTAAAGGAATGTATTAAAATCTGAATTTACAAAGATATGTTTGTGAGATAATTAGTTTTCTTAATAAAATGTTTTTTGTATCTTGATTTTTTTTTTTTAAGTAGGCTCCACATCCAGCATGTAGCCCAATGCGGGGCTTGAACTCACAAACCCTGAGATCAAGACCTGAGCTGAGATAGCAGTCAGACGCTTAACTGACTAAGTCACCCAGGCGACCTGAAAATGTTTTTGATTAATAGATTTTACAATAACTGCATAAGGGAGAGCATTTTGGTCAGTTATCTATACATAGGGTATAATACTTGTCTTAAAATGAAGAAGTAAAAAAAAAGTAGGTTTAAATACTTCAAATTCCTGATTCCAATTTAGCAAGAAGAATTCAGAATTTTTATTCTAAGCATTATAAAAATTTTCTGATAGATCATTTTTTTTCAGTCCATAATGGAAAAAGGTCCTTTAATTCCTCAACCTAGGAAAGATGACTGGGCACTAGTTATCTTCATCTGTCTTTTAGTTAGCGCCATTGGGAAGTTGTTCCTTGTGCAGACAATGAACAGAAAACTTTCTTAGAGATATCGTTTGCCTCTAATTTTTCATCTCAACTCAATTGTCAATAAGTTACTAACTTGAGTTTATCAAAATATGTTATAAAAAGTGCTAGGAATTATATTTTACGTAATAAACATTAGGAATCAAGAAATTAGACTTATTAGTTTTAATATTTTATTTATGTTACCTTGGTTTATGTTATATTAGGCAATTATTTTTAAATGTTTTATTCTTAGAACATTTTCCATTATGAAACCAACATAATCAAACAATTTTAGCAATTATAAAATAGATAAAAGAAAATAAAAATTCTAATGCTTTAATATAAGCATTTTTAGCATTTTCTTTTATTTCCCTATAAAATTTTTCTTTGCATATTTTACTTAGCCATAATCATAGTGCATGTAAAATTTTGCATCCTGCTTTTCTTAAGTTGGTAGCATAAATTTCTTATTAGGACATGCTATTACTACATAGTCTATGATTTTTAATAGCTGTATAATATTTCTTACAGAAGATTTATCTCAATTAACTATTTCACAGGTTTCTTCTCCTGTATTCCTTAACTTAGTGAATAGCATCCTTAATGTCTAAACCAGACACCTGGGAATCATGCCTGGCTGCTTACCTCCACCCTTCAAATCAAATCAATTAGAAAAGTCTAAATATTCTATTTTCTTATGGTTTCTCTCATCTATGGAACATAAGAACTAGGAAGATCGGTAGAAGAAAGGAATAAAGAAAGGGGGGGTAATCAGAAGGGGGAATGAAGCATGAGAGACTATGGACTCTAAGAAACAAACTGAGGGCTTCAGAGGGGAGGGGGGTGGGGGAATGGGATAGGCTGGCGATGGGTAAGTAAGGAGGGCACGTATTGCATGGTGCACTGGGTGTTATACGCAACTAATGAATATCGAACTTTACATCAAAAACCAGGGATGTACTGTATGGTGACTAACATAATAAAAAAATATTATTGTAAAAATAAATAAATAAATAAATATTCTATTTTCTCAGTGTAAGGTGAATATCTCCATTTCTTTCCATCCATGTTGCTGCTATCTTAATTCAGGCCACAATTTCTCTAGTATGAATTATTATAACAGCCTCTTAACGAATCTTTCTGCCTTCTGTCTTGCCTGTCTCAAATTTATTATTTATTGTGTAGCCAGGGTGATTCTTCTAAATGACTAATCTGAGCAGGATGTTTTAGGCTTAAAATGCTTAACCAGTTCCCCAGTACTCTCAGGGTAAAGTTCAAACTCTTTAATGTGTCACACAAGGCCTTCCCTGATGTGTACCCTGATAACCACTCTAGCCTTATTCCATCATTCTATTCCTTTCACTGCAGGCTGTGGTCATAATAAAACATTTTGCAATTGTCAAAATGAGCCCTTGTTATGCCGGACATTTGCACATGTTATTTCCTCTACTTGATTTACTTTCTTGCTCTCCTGTCTACCTTTTACTCCTAATGACTGATGGTTCATTAAGATTAATTTGAGATTAATTACCATGTCAAGCAAACCTTTGCTCACACAAGGATGAATAAGAATTTCCTTCTATGGGCTTCCATTAAATAGCCTGTGCTTACCTCTTTGCCAGCACTTATTATACTCTATTGTCCTTATCTCATTACAAGTCTGTCCTCCATAATCAACAGTGAACTAATCAGGGTCTAAGATTACATTAGAAGAAAAAGTGAGGGTAAGAATCGAGACCCAAGCAGAGACTTCTTCAGAAAGAATCAAGAGCAAGAAACTTGGACATAAAGTTATTCAACCTGACTTGCATTAACAAAGGGCACTATGGTTTAAATCTTCCAGGCACATTAGAATAGAAGCAGCAATGTAAAGATCTCAACAGTGAAAAAGGTACTTTTAATTTACTTCAGATAAGGTTCTCCCAACTGATACTGAGTTTTTGGTTTAGTATTTCTACAGTCTAATATTTCCGAGACTTTCAAGCGTTTAGGTATCAATGAACATTAAAGATTATAAGTACTATAGGAGTGTGGAGTAGGTGAAGAGTACTGGTGAATGGAACTCTTGCCTAAAAAGGTGGGATTCAAGCTGATACTTGAAGGATAAACATGAAAATGAGGTTGAGTGATCAGGGTACTCCACGGAGGAGGCAGATGATAACCAAAGCTCAAACATAGGAGAAATTGTCCTCTCATTTCTGGAAGACAGGAAGAAGACCACTTGCTCTTAGATCTATATGAAGCTTATTTACATTTAGATGACAGAATCCTGATGACTAAGCATTAATTAGTACATAATTCGGGGAATTCTAATGAAAAGTTGGACTTATAGAAGATCAACCAATTTTATTACATTTAACTATAGCCTATCTACTATACACCATTAAAATGCAGTGAAAAACTGAGCATTTTTTAAATATGTAGATAAGAGGCCAAAATGCATTTGTTTTGCTTGAATTATAAAGCTCAAAATTCAATTCTTCACTTGACTTTTATGATGATAGTGTTGAAAAGTGGCAGAAGGCAATAACATTCCACTAAATTGGAAAAATTGAAAAAGAAAAAATCCTATCGGTATGCTCATTCCGAGGGCATATAAAGTAGCAATAATGTCATATTTGGTCCCATTCTCTAATAGTCTAAACTAAAAATAAGTCATCATTTTTTATTTTCTCAAAAATAGAAATCTTTCATAAGAGACTGTAATTTCAAAGTTAAACTATTCTGACTTCATAATAGTTAAACACCTTGAGGACATAAATGACACATAACTCTCATAACCTGTAAAACATATTAAGTATATTGCTCTCATAAAGCTAAAGGTTACAGTTAGTAGGTTGCCTTTAGTAACGTGCTCAAAGGTTACTATAGCAACTCTTCTATGCAAATCAGCATGGGTTGTCCCTCACGACTCTCAGATGGTTGAAACAAAAGAAGAATTAAACAAATGGAAGATCACTGGACTTCTCAGTAATCAGTATTACTCCTTTTCCAGATAGTCACTAAATATCTGTAATGCACCAATTTACTCACCCATATGGCTACTGGCATTGTTTTTCCTTCAATGATGTGAATTATATAGCAGCTCTACCAAATTAATCTCAGAGAACTTGTTTTTGCCACTCATCCAGCTCCCATAGAGAAAAGAGATACGACCAAACAATATGACATTAAAATTTGACAAATGACAAATTCCAGAGTAGTACAATGAACATAGATTCTATAAACCAGATATATCTGGGTCTAAATCATGCCACAAATCGCTTCATAAGTGATCCTGCACACATCATTCAAATTATCTAGATCTCAGTTTCCTACACTTTAGAATGTCAATAATAGTGTCTACTTAGTAATTGTGAGGATTCCATATAATTTACATAAAATACCTAGCTTAGCATATTGGTTGGAATACAGTAGAATTACTACAAAGTCTAATGAATACGATTATTATCATAATAGATTTTCAAGGGGAACATGTATCTAGAAGCATTACTGCTTTAAATAAAGAGTGGCAAAGTTATACACTGTTTTATCCTGGGGACATAATTTGGTGAAGAGTAAAACATTACCTCAGCCCAGTTGAAATCATCATTTATTGATAATTCCACAGTGAAGTCCTTGCTAACACTGAATCCAACTAAAAATTGTGTGTTTCTATCTGCAACTATGTAAATATATTATATTATATAATATGTATATGTTTATATCTGTGCAAATGTATAAATATACATAAAATATGTATATATTTACATTTGTGTATTTATGTGTATATGCCATTTGTGTATGTTTGTGTACACAGGACAATGTTAAAAGCCTTTCTAAGAGCTCTCCAAGGTGCTGACCCCAAACTAACCCCATCCTTTACTTGTCACTCTTCCCTGTTACAAGATGCTTACTCAAGTAGTAAGTGCATCCAATGCCAGCACTGTTCCATAGAGAAACTTCAATGTCAGCACACATCTTCCCACAGACATAATACCAAGATGTCAGAGAAACCTACTTGATACTTTCAGAAGCATTATACCAAGTCTTTTGTAATAAATGAACACAAAAATTTTCCTATCACAATAGCCACAGATGAGCTAGTAATCATATACAAAGGATTGCTGTTTGATCTCAGAATGATAAGAAGTTGAATCTGTTGTCAGAGTAATAGACCGTTACTCAAGAAACCATTGGGCCCCATTCAATAAGAAAGAGAAATGTCTTTCCTTTTTCCAGATTTACTTTTCATTAGTCATTAAATCTAAATGCTTTCATTCAATGAAAACTTGACTGAATCCATAAGAATGAGCTCATCCCTACATGTATTATCAAATGGAAATGAATCTAAATGAAGTCCATCACAAGAAGTAGATCCAGAAATAAATGCAAAAATATAGTCCATATCCTAGCCTGGAATGGCAAATTAATTCAAACACTTTCATAAATCAGACATTACAGTCAAAAACACTGTTTTGAATAAAAATACAAATTCCTAAGGTACAAAAGATAGGCCTTCTCCCTTGCATATCTTTCAGTATAGAACATGCTTTTAGAGTGTCTTGCATAGGTCAAGACCTTATCAAATACTTGTGACTCAGTAGCAGTAGGAATAGGATATTAGTTACTTGCTGTTTTCCAACTACCTCATGTATCTTCTCTACGTGATTCAACTACAGCGAAAGACAGGCATATCTTAACTGCAATTTATTTTGACTTTTTCCCTTTTAGTTTTATAAGAAATATTATTTCCAGATAGTTCTACTATGTCTTTAAATGTTTACAACATTGTATTTAAAAGTGCCCAAAGCTATTTGGACATCAATTTAAATGAGACACACTGAAGAAGACGAAAGATGTACACATTGCTATTAGATCACAGGCTTAGAGGGTTTCCTTGAAGCTAGCATCATATGATTATTCTCCATTTTCTAAAATTGTAATTCTGCAATGAAAAACCATGAAGAAAGGCTTTAAAGCAGTACGGTGAATGGGTAGTTAGTCTATGTTAACTATTGAGTACTGCCATAAAATGCATTTTTCCTGATGCAGCTGAACTGCATTTATTTTCTGAGAGAATCCAAGAGGTCAAATTCATTATTGTAAAATGGAATCTAAAATAGAAGCTCTATTATCAGAAGTCACTGCTTTAGCTATTCATGGCATGGTTCAGATGGCTGCCAGCCCTCACAAATAAATAAGTTAGATACTCACCTCTATAACATGCTCAGTAAAATATACCCCATGGTATTTCAGAGTTGCCAAATAGCAGCTGCAAGGTCCACAGGAATACTAGAGGGAAGAGTTCGCAAAGATTTTGAAAAGCATCCTTCGCTGACTCATGGGGATCTTTCCACCACCTAGGAAGAAACTTCTGAAGGCTATGATAAATTTTACTTAGATGTAGTTTAGATAGACAACAAATGTCATAAAAGGCTCCATACTGTAGCAATAGTACTAGGTTACACCATTATATACTCCCCTAAGAAATGTCTGATTGTTTTCAGAAGAAGCTGCCTTCTTGGAGGCCTAGGCACAAGATCCAGTATGCTACATCTCTGAGTAAAAATATCCCCAAGTATAAGAGACGACACAGACCTCTGCAATGTCTCAATTATACCAACATATTAAGCCCTTACAAACCATGCTAATGGGCAACCTATTATAAAAGTTCTAAAAGCATACCTACCCCTGTGTTCAATATGGTAACAGGTGATACCTAACTTTGGAACAATCAGAAAAATAGTCCAAATGTTCTAAACCCTGAAAGAAAATTAGTAGTACTAATATTCTGTTTTCAGAATGTTGTCAGTCAGTTTACATACATTCTTTCAAAAATGGGAATTTTTTTTTCTAACATAGTACAGCTGAAAACTGAGTCTAAGTTTGTTAAAAACAATGATCTGAAGCCAGATTTCTTATGCAAAAGTCTATCTACTACATCACACAGTTGTCAGGAATGGCTTATGGTAAGGCTTGTATATAAGAGAGATATATACAGAGGGGAGGGAGGGTGGGAAGGAAGGAAGAAGATAAGATGGAATGAGGGAGGGAGGGAAGGAGAGAAAGAAGGAAGGAAGATAAGTAAAAAAGAAGAAAAGAGAAAACGAATGAAATTTAAAAAATAAAAATATGACTGCTGCAAAGAAACTGTGCATTTGTGTTTTAAGCCAATACAAAGACAATTTATATATACATCATAAGATATAAAGACTAATTTGGAAAAAAAAATAAGGCAGCCAGAAAACCAAACATATTTATGTGATATTAAGTGCATAGATATGATAATAAAAATAACATTGAGTCCTCTGTACCATGTCCTGGAGGTAAGGGCAGGAGACGTTACTAAAACTGCATTATTCCATTTCATTTATAAATTAACTCTATGGGTTAGAAACTATAAGTATATCCATTTTACAAATTAAAAAAAAAAAAAAACGGAGGCAGAGAAACCTTTGCAAAGGTTGCATGTCTATGTAGTGGCAGATCTAAGATTCAAAACCCAAATAGCTTGACAAAGAGACACTGCTCTATATATACCAGTCCAGCAGTCCATTTCGTTTATCCTATTCCTGTGGTATTCCCATTTTTTCAAGATTTAAGATATATCATTATATATGAGGAGGTAATAAATAGCATTCAAAGCAATGACCTTGACTATTTTTCCCCACAATAATCATTATCTTGCTTTTCATTCTATCAACAGAGAGTCCCCTTTCTTTATTATCTAGTTATGTATCATACCAAGAACATTATAAGCAGGCAGGAGATAAGAGCAATATTTTTCTGAAGTTCTACTGTATCTATTTTTTTCTTTTAGGATGAGTAATAAGAGTAACATTTCCATAGAGCTTCCAAAGCACTCCCAAACATTCAGCCTATCTTGCTGCTCACATTATGCCATTAGTATTAGACCATTTCACAAATTTAGGAATTCGAGCTTAGAGCAGATAAGTGTCTTACTCAATATCATACACTAAGAGTTGAAAGCAGATTTTCAACCTAAGATTTCTTACCTTGAAACCCTTTCTAACAATTCATCATTTTTTAAACTATAATGTATACCCTTTTATAAAGAGTAGACATTTAAAAATGTGTTTAATTAAATCAATTTTAGAAAACAAGATGGATGTCTTTTCTTTTCTTTCTTTTTTTTTTTTTTTTCCTGATGGGCCTCCAACAGATTCTCTGCCCAAGCAATTGCTTACCAATACAGGAATATATTTAAGTCACTCAAGATATTGATATCCAAGCATGGAAATAACCATTTGCTGTTTTTCTTGGGGAAAATAAAAGTATACAGTCCTATTTAAAAAAAGAAGAAGAAGAAGAATGCTGATTTCATGGTTTTATTATTAAACTTAGGAAGCAAGATCTAAATAAAAATTTGGTGTGGGGGCTGGCAAAAGCTTTCTCCCTCTTATTGTCTTTGTTTAAATTCAAAGCTAGTTTGCCCTTTGCATGTGGGACTGCTAATACAAGAACCTCATTTTAATTCAACAAATTAGCCACAGTACAGTGTTTCTGCACTGAAGGGGAGTCATTCACAAATTGTCTGTGTGGTTCAAAACATGAGGAAATGCTGACCGTTCTTATGTTTTGCATACACTGGTGTGCTACACTCACAAGGCAAGAGCTGCAGTGGAGAGCCTGGGTATCCCTAATTACCAGTTTTGTGGGGTTTTTTGCAAGAAATTTAGGTCAAATTATGGAGCCAAACGGTTTGCAACTAGGCAATAGCTTCCATTCTCCTGCACAGTTTGAAAATGATAGACTAAGTGAACCAAGGTGTCCTCCTAGAAGAAGAAATGCAGCAGAGAACCTCCTCCTCTATGGAGACCAGCGGCCTGGCCACCTCTGACTTTCCTTTGGGATTAGGCAAGACCTTGTGAAAACTGCAAAATTCTCATCCTCTTTTCCTCCTATGGACACTTCTTGTGAAGAGACAATGAGACCCTAGTATTGAAAAGTGCTTTGAAAGTACATTTAGAGCATACCACTGAACAACTTCAAAGAGAAACTAACTCTATTTATATTTTAAAAGCCGCAACTTGTTTAACAGAGTCAATTTCATGAATAGAGAAAAAAAAATTGTCCTCTTCCCTTTAGTAAGACTTGGAACCTATGATATATCTCTTTAATGCAAATCTTATTTGGCATATATAATCAGTCTTTTGCCATAACCTATAAACCTCATTTATATTCTAGCAGCCCTTTTCATTTCTTTGTTCCCTTGAGGTGTTTTTTCTTTTTGCTTTATTCTCAGAATTATAATTGTATCATCTTTTATTATTATTAAGGAACCAAGAAGATTGAAATCTTAATTATCCCCCCCAATATTTAACATGATAGTTAATTATTACGATAACAATTGAAAGTTAATATCTGGATATTCCCCAAAGGAGAAATTTCATATAATAGTATTTATGCAATTACCACAACTTTATCTGACCATAAGAACCAACATCCCATCACAGATGTTCATTATAAAGAGAAGCAAGTGACATTCTTTTGACTGCTCATTAGCTGAATCCCCTTCAAATGTTTGCAAAACCCCCACCTTATGAATATTCTTAGACCATACAATCTGAAAATGCTCCAGACATCCAGAAAAATAAATCCGTAATGTGTAACTCCTATGCATATAGTTAGTAAGCACATGACCTAGGCTCACCAATCGAGTGTAATCACCCAAACTTTGAAGCAAGAGAGAATGAAACAAAGGGGTGATGGAATACCTGGAGGTAGTGATATTATCTGGGGTCCAGAGCTAGTGGTACTGATGCACAGGTTTCCTTGACTAATATTCATTGAGGGCAACAAGATGACTAACCTGTACCATTTCTGGGGCATACTTTTTCTAGCCGCACTGTCCTCAATGCAGGTATCCATCCTTCCAATTGATTATGTAACTACCAATATTCACTTAATAAAATTTGTTTGTTTAAATCATCCACTGTTGTTGTTTTTTTTTAAGTTTGATTTTGTTTAAAAAAAAAAAAACAACTCGCAAAACCCTGCTTGATGCAGCAAGATTTTTTTGTTTCTGTTTTAGGAGTCCTGTCTGTGTACTTACATCCATTTTATTAGATTTTGATTTCTAAAGATCTAAAACACTACAAACTAGGCAGTAAATATAGATTGCCACCCAATATGTCACCTCAGATATATTGAACACTGAGCATTTAAAAATAAAAAATGAAACAAGTATCAAAAATTACAGATACCCAATATCATATATAAAAAAAAAGAAAAAAAGAAAGTCATTTTCTTGTAGTAACTAATTGCTAACGGGTTTAAAACAAAAGTTAAACACAAAATGCCCCATGACACTCTTTTCCTTAAATGAAGCATATTTTAAGAACTTAGCCGAAGTAGATTTGACTCCATAGCTTATCTCATTTCTGACTGAATACTCCATCTTTAAGAAGATATTAACCTTTATACTTTTTAAAAATCATAATAAAGTCAAAATAGAAAAATACTGGAGGAAACAAGGTCTGTTATGGCTTAGGTTACAAAGAATCTCTTTGGGGGGAAATATACTTTCATTTTCATGAAAGTAATTTTTTTATTTTTCAAAGATTTTATTTATTTGTTTGTTCCTTTGTTTATTTATTTAGAGTGAGCGAGACTGGGGGAAGTGGGGAGATGGGGTAGGGGCAGAGGGAAAGAATCTCAAGCAGACTCAGTTCTGAGTGTGGAGCTGATGCTGGGCTTTATCTCACAATCCCAAGATCATGACCTGAGCCAAAACCAAGAGTCAGACATTTAACCGACTGAGCCACCCAGGCACCCTGAGAGTAATTTTGAAACTAAATATTAGTTAGATAAGGATGAATATTACTAAGTAACAACCTGTGAATATAAGAAATATAGTATAGTTTTACAAAGGGGGTGCCAGTAGTTAAATCTATAATAGGAAAAAGAAATCTTTAAAAAGTATCACTCAATTCTTTCCCTGATGACTGGGAGAAAGTTTGGCCCTTCAAAGTTTTTATTCTAAGTATGACTATTTTAAATTCACTGCATATTTTCTAAACCTATTTGGTTTAACCAAATCAGCATAAGCCATGGAGATTTTTACATGGTCAAAAGGATTTTTCTATACTTAGTTTCATTTCATATTGATATACAATGCTTACCTCATACCAAGAAATGTATCTTTTTAGATTTGAGTACACTTACTTTCATAAGCTTCTTAGCCTTATCTGTGTCTCAATACTTTGATGCTATGATAATTTTCTTTAAAAAATGAATTATTTTTTCATGAAATCACCTTCAATATTCTTCAGATTTGCATGTTATGGCTAATACATTTAAAAATTGTAGACATCATCAAAAATTTTAAGATAAATAGTTTAGTACACTGACCACTACCCTTTGAAAAGAAAAATAAATCCATAATGTGATGACAGTATCTAGTGAAAGGCATGACTAGAAATCATTGATCAGTAATGTCCAAGTAAAAAAGTATGAGGTTTCTTTTTCCAAAAAAGTGGTCCAAATTATTCAAGATTTTTATTTTCTACTTTTCTTCTAGATGACTTTACATGAAGAGGAAAACTAATGCTATACAAAACATTTCCGCAGACATTTTCCACCTCCTACTCTCAGACTGTATCTACCCAGGATCAGACATCAGCATTAAAAATTTAAAAATTAACACTAGAGGCACTTCCAATTCACAAATATGTGGAAATCTGCTAATAAAATATTTGAGAAAATTAGTCTCCAGTGAACTCAAACCTCACTCCCTGGTACTGCATGTTTAAGTGGATGAGGGAAACCAGAAAACGGGGGGGCTTTAACAGTGATCACAGCAAGAAGTTTTGTCTTTTTTAACTGCCTTAGACAATGTTTCTTTATTGGAAGGGTGTGTCCCAGAGAATTCTAGGAAATACTCTTCTCTCATGCTCCTGGACAGACATTCATGGAAATGGGGAGGTTTTCACTCTCATCTCATCAGCTAAATAAATATCAATGGCTCTTTTAAGTATAGAAGAACCCAATTTTGTGACCATGAAACCTGGAAATCCAGGCTGGAAAAGAATTGAAGGGAAGTTGGGGGGAGATATGTGTTAAGGAGGGGACAAGGAAAGGTGGAATTGGTAACCTCAAGCTACTCTCCTGGCCATTTCCTGATTCTGTGCCTCTGAAGCTTCCAATCTCAAAGGATAAATTTGGATTTAAGTAAGGAAAAACAGCTTGTACTCTCCAAATTAATTTCTATCTAGAATTTTTGATATGATAAATTTAAAGCAGTAAACTCCCGTTTGCATTGCCATCTGAAAATTAAATGATTTAGAAATACTACACTTTTCTTATGTAATTGATATAAATAATCCTTAAGGTAGCATTCCTTGTCTGTGGCTTTTGTGAGAAATGACTAAATAATCACATCTTTTGCTAAATCCCCCTGATTCTTGCAAAGGAAAAAAAAAAAAGTTTGAAATACAGTCTCATAGTATTACCTGACTGAGAAACATGCACACCACGTCCACAGGGACCATTCATGGGTTGCTTTGGTTACTTGTATTTACTAAATACTTATGTTAAGTGTTATTGGTTTGAGCCTAGTTGAGATCAGTTCTTAAATGAGACACTTAAATTACAAAATGCGACATAAATTACATCTCTTTCAGAGAGGAAATATATCCTGGAAATATTGTTAGAGATTTTCAGTCTTACATCTTTGCACTAGATTCATATATGTACATTTTTGCCAATTGATTTCAAGACTAGCGCAGTGACAACTTACAAAATCTAGTACATATATATCCATTTTTTTCCTATGAGAAGAATGTGTTTCTCTTTTATAGATATGATTCAATAATAAGGGCTATATAATTTGCCAAATCAAACCTCTTCTGGATCACAAAGGCACTACTTACTCCCTTAAAACCAAGTGTTTCATAGATGAACAGTGCTCTCCTGTGATCAAAGAAAGGAACTGCTTGCATCATAAAACAGGTAATTACTGCCTTTTTATTGCCAATGTGTCCCTTCCTGTTTTCCTATAGTTATCAGCAGGATTATCTTCTATATGTATTATGCCCATTATCTCTCTGAGGAAGCCTTCCTTTTTCCTTTCCAAAGTAAACATGCTACTATACCAATTACTTTATTCACATAACTATAATTGAAGTTCTCCTAGCTCATTTTTACCCTTGTTCAAGTCATAGTAGAAACAATAGCTGTGAAAAGAAGAAATCTTTCTAGAATTGATTACATAAATGTTGGCAAATTGAAAGATACATTATTTGCAAAACTGTCCCATATAAGCCAACATGCACTTGTAAAATTAGAACCTTGAATTCTGCAGTTTGTTCAGCACTGCCTTTTATCAAAAAGTAAGAAAGATTTATGCCATAGCTTCATGAAAAGAGCTTCTGAGGATATTTGCTATTTTAAATGCCCACAATTTACAAAGCATCAAAGAGCACTTATTCTCAAACAATTCCGATTTCTATTAAAAAATAGAGGTTTAGGCTTCCACCAATGCTATTTATATTCATGAGAGGAGTTTCCTGAGGTTTCTGTAAAACCACCATAATTTCCACTGACACATTTATCTAACAGTTGATGTCATTTTGGAGAGAAAAGGAGGGCAGCTAGGAAACTTGCTCCCTGTGAGCACTGATCCAGAACACACTGCAAACAGGTCTGTCAGAGCAGCCTTCTTCGGGGAGAGTAAACCCAATTGCTACATAATCAGACTCTGCCACCTAGATTAATGTCTTACAGAAAAGGCTAAAATGCGTGCCTGTCTTAAAATGGTGGACATGTATCTGTCACATAAAACATAGTGCAGGATTTCTGAGAAACTCTTTTATCATACCAAAATTGGTATAAATTCAGTTAATGTATATTTGGATTACATATGGACAATACATATAAATGTATGGATGATATAAATATTCATTGTGGTAGAGATGGTATATGCCATCAGCGGATGGATTTGGGTCCTTCTTCCTGCAGCTGGCCACAATCACAGCGGGCAGACATTGGAGCGACCACCTGCCACACACTTGCCAAAGCCACTAGTGATGGTGCTAACAGCAGTGAAACAGGGATGGATTTCCCAGAGAGAGGAAGTCAGACCCTATGGGAAAAAACAATCTCAGGGAGGCATACAAGAATTCGACTTGTGTACTCGAGTGTAGATCATGTTACTGAGCAAAGAAAACACCAACATCTAGGAAAAGAGCTGAACAGACACACAGCTGTTCATTAATTAAATCAATGCCCCATTGGAACAATTCGTTACCTAAATTTTTAGGAAGACAAAGAGAATAAATTGTCTATATTTGCTGGACATGAAATCACAAGGCAGTAAAATCTCAGGTATCAGCAGTGATGATAAAATTTGGGGTGAGGATATCAGAGGGGGTGGGGAGTAGTACAACCCACAAAGTAAGTCATTTTCTCACATAATAATACTCTTTTCAAGTACTGAAAATAAAACAAAACAAAAACTAGGGACTACTTTCCACAAAATAGAAATCACCTAAACAAAACCTGTATGAGGTGGAAAACTGCACATCCTGCTCCTCTTTACCTGTTGGGAGTTTAAAATCCACATCCCTACTACAACATACACCCACTTAAAGTTGCCTGGTATTAACAATTGACAAATGCTGTAACAAAGTGAATATTAACAATATGACTCCTTGTCAGAATCTCTTGGTCCAGAGACAGGAACATGACCAAGGTCTAGCCAACAAAACCCTCTTCTAAAATTTGGAACTGGGGGGTGCCTGGGTGGCTCAGCTGTTTAAGCATCCAACTCTTGGTTTTGGCCCAGGTCATGGTCTCAAGGTCATGAGATCAAGCCCCATCATGGGCTCCACGCTGAGTGTCGAGCCTACTGAAGATTCTCTCTCCTCTCCCTCTGCCCCTCCCTCCTTGCTCTCATGAGCCCTCTCTCTAAAAAAAATTGTTTTCAATAAAATAAAATTTGGAACTAAAACTAATAAATAATATGGGAACCTCAGAAACTCTTAACTGCTATTTCACCAGCATGAGGATCAAAGAAGTAGGCTAGCTATTCTGGAGGGAGTATGAGGACAAAATCAAGGAGAAAAGAAGGAAGCAGACACTGAAAATATGTTTAGGTGAAATAAGGAGAAAAAACTGCATTCAAATCATTGGTTTCAGCAGGTCTCGGTGTCCACCTACATTCATGCCTTAACACACATCATGCTTCTTTTCATAAATCCCCCATTTTCGCATAAGCCAGTAAAATATGTTTCTTGTATTTGCAACCAAAAAGTTTGAACTAAGGTACTTGCTAAGAATTTCAACAATATGCTAGTTATCTGGGACCTATAGATTGTTCTATGTATAACTATTAATGGCTTGGTAACTATATAAAGATCATTCCATTTACTAAGTTGAGCGATTATATTCTTTTTATTGTCATATGTCTCAAAAAATAATTCTTTCGGGTACTATTGATGTGGAACAAGTGATTTCCAATGACAGGTCAAGTTTCAGAGCCATGAATGAGTACACGAGGGGTTCCTGGGTGGCTCAGTCAGGTAAGCATCTGCCTTCGGCTCAGATCATGTTCTCTGGGTCCTAGCCTTGCCCTGCACTGGGCTCTCTGCTCAGTAGGGAGTCTGCTTCTCTCTCTCTCTCTCTCTCTCTCTTCATTCTCTCTCTTTCTCTCTCAAATGAATAAATAAAATCTTAAAAAAAAAAAAGAAAAAGAATGAGTACACTAGGTTACCAGCGAATCTGTGACAACTCTGTATTCAAAATCATTCACTCATATATATTATTTATATAAATAAAACTTAATTTCTTATTTCTAAAGTATGACCTAGAAAATATTTGTATACTTGTTAGAACTATTTAACAGAGCACAAATAGTCCTCAAACCTATAAGAGTCCCTCATCAGTCCATGCTACCATTCCCTCCTGCTAGAATCACCTCAGAATTTAACCAAGGACAAGTTTATTTTGTGATTTTATAGAATTTTTTCTCTTTTTGCCCACACACAACACTCATATTGGCAGAGTAGGATCTAGAGGACAATACTACACATTAAGGAATAGCAAAATCAAGTGAGAGAGTGTGTGTGTGCGCGCGCACACACCCATAAACGGGTGTATATGTTTGTGTGGACATAGTACTATACACCCAAATTGAATAGCTGTAATTCTCAAGCTGTAAGAATAGTTGTAAACTTATATTTCACTGATTAAAAGCCTAATATTATCTCCTATATAGGAAAATTGCAGGCTATTAACAAGGCTACAATGACAATAAAATCTGGACAATGGCCTCTTTGAGGGAAAGAACAACTTGTTTTATGCATCATCAGAGGGGATAGTGAGATGGTGTAGCAAACTGGGAAGATAATAGGATTAGGAGGAAAATAAGAGCTGAATTTAATCCAGATTCTGTTTCTAATATCTGTGTGGACTTTGACTCACTAACATTATCTGAGCCTTGGTTTTTATACCTATAAAATGGATGAAATAATACTGGCCATTTAAAACTGTTTTAATGATTAAATTTGTTCCTTTATCCATTTAGCAACTATTTAGGAAATCCGTTTTCCCTGTCAGACATATATGTGTCTTGTGAATAAATGGTGGAAGAAAAGAGAGAAGGAAGGAAGGAAGGAAGGAAGGAAGGAAGGAAGGAAGGAAGGAAGGAGAGAGGGAGGGAGAGAGAGGGAGGGAGGGAGGGAGGGAGGGAGGGAGAAGGGGAAAGGGAACCAAATTACTTTTTATTCTGGATTTCATGTTAGATTTATATTAAACAAAAATCATTACCTGCTTAAAACCTGGATCTAAAGATTACTTGGTAAAACAAGGAAAACTATATACAACAGCAGTCTAATTTGTCATGTGAAAGTGTTTTAAAGCCACTGTTCCATATTAAAGTAAAAGGGAAAATGAGAGCACTGTGCATTTTGTCTTGTTTGATATTAAAGCAGGATCTTAGAGATGCTCAACTCAAACATTCAGACAAAGAGATAAAGAGTAAGGGGTTGTAATTGACTTGAATTAGCAGGATGATTACCTCTCTATGCTACATTTCTTTGCTTCAAGAGCCCTTGACAGCAAAAGTGTTTGTGATTCTTTCTATTATAAAAATCCATTTTTAAAATTCTCATCTTTACTCCAGAAGGGAAGAAGACAAGAACAAGAACTTAAACATTTCAGTTGTTCAAGATGAATAAGTTCTAGAGATCTGCTGTGTAACACAGTACCTCTGCTGTAGCAATACAGTATTGTATATTTTAAAATATGTTAAAAGCATAGATCTCATGTTAAATGTTCTTACTACAAAACACACACACACAACACAGGAAATGTTGGAGATGATAGATATGTTCAGCAACTTGATTATAGTGATGATATCACAGGTGTATGCATATGTCCAAACTTATCACAATGCCTACATTAAATGTATGCAATATTTTTATACCAATTATACCTCTATGAAGCTAAACATAATAAAAGAATTGAAAGAGAACAAAAGAGATTAACAGAATGTGTTTATATAAGTCCCTCTTCTTACACATCCATACAGCTCAACAAATATTTGTAGAATAGGATGGGCACTACGGAAAGGACTAAGAATACAGAACTAAAGAAGCCATTGTCCCTACACAGACTTGCTCAGACAGTCTCCTAAAGAGAGAGGTATCAATAAGCAACTGATCTGGGGCACCTGGGTGGCTCAGTCTGTTAAGCATCTGACTCTTGATTTTGGGATGGTAGGACCGAGCCCACGTCGGGCTCTGTGCTTGGCACAGAGTCTGCTTGAGATTCTATTTCCCTGCCCCTCTGCTCCTCCTCCTGCTAATGCTCTCTCTCTCTCTAAATAAATAAACAAAATCTTTTAAAAAAAAATCCCTAATGCTTGATTAAAATGAACGTAATTCAACTGACCGCCAAAGCTGGCAATGATTAATTAGATTCGTGACAAAGGACACATGGAAGGCCTCACAAACTAGATTCAAACTGCTCCTTGAAGTGTGAGGAGAAAAGAAGGTGCACCTGTGACCCATAAGCACCCTGGTTTTTTGTTAAGATAGAATGGGTGACTTAATAGAATCCTTTAGAAAACTATTAGAAAAATAAAGAGGTCTGCAGAGAATATTCATGTCATGCCCACGGCTGAAGCAAGGGAAACCCAAAGTCTCTGGATGCCCAGTTTCTTGTTCCTTCTTCCATCCTGCATTCCTCAAATTCTCAAAGAGAAGCAGCGTAGAAGTAGGAAAAGCTGTAGAAGAGTCACACTGGTAAGTGGCTCTCAGTCTCCATATTTGAAATAAATTTAAAGCTGTCTTTGGAAGGAGGGAATTACCCTTTCCTGAACATCTTTGGTGCACCAGGCCTCACAGGCATTATCTTATTTTAATCTGCAGACTCCAGCGACCAAGAAAGTCACTATGTGAGGGCATTGTTGTTGCTGTTGGTTCTCATCAGGTTTAAAATATACCTGACTTCTGTCATTTCTCCTATCACAAAGTAAATTTTATACTCCTAGATCTCAGTAATAATCACTTATCCTTCTTTATTTTCTGCAACTATCAAGGAGACATAAATAACTAACTGAAGAAGGGGAAAAGTTGTTAATTCAGGAAAATAAAGGTCCTGGTAGTCCAAGAGCAAACTAATGTGTGCCAGACATTTTTTCACAGTCCTGAACACATTCTCCATATTAAATATCTGTGTATAAAATAGGAATAAAGTCTATATATGTTTTCCATTTAAAATTCATTTCCCAAGCTTTATAACAAATGACTGCCAACACATATGAAACATCTGAATTGTTAAAATATCCTTATTTCTTAGAGCAACAAATTAAGGCATAAAGAGCTTTAGTGGACAAATTAAAGTTAAAAAAGGAAAGAAAGCGTTAGGGGGCCAAAGAGTCACACACCATTTACTTTATAATCTATTACTTTTCTACTGGTTTGATTTTCCTTTTAATTGTGTTTGAGATGTGGCTACCTTATCAAATCAAGGTTTCTTGACCAAGTGTTGTAAATAAATAAACAACAAAATTCTCTTTTTCTCTCTTCCTCTGTAGCTAAGGAGATACACAGGGATATTTCCTTTCACACAGCTGCTGAATTATATTTATGTCCTTCCTGTATTTTGTCTTTTGGCTTCTGAAATGCACTGTTCATATGTTTCAGCGTTCACTGGGTGGAATCTGATGTAATTTCTGGCAGATGCTTTCAGAGGGTTCCAGGCTGTTGGATTCTGGCACGAGGGGCTTAGGAGGAAGTCAAGCAGATCTTTCATAATAAGGGATTGTTGAAAGGTGCTTTATACACTTCACAATAGCTATGAAGCTATTCTGTGGCACATCCCTCTTAGCCTTGGTTTCTCAACAGTTCTCTCATCTGCAACTGAGTCTCCTAGCAGACCTTCCTAATCCCTAGAGTATGCTAAAATCCTAGTAACCCAGTAATTACTGGAGGCTTGACAGCTAATCAAGCATGGCTGCCACTGAGTCAATAAGCACCCGTCAAGAACATGGAAAGATTTTTGAAAAGAATGGTCACGTCTCTTTTAAGACGTTTTTCCAAAAATATTTTACATACCAAATGTATTTTGATCGCTGTGGGTTATACAATATTTTTGCCTTACTTTAATTTTTATTTGAGATGGATTGGTTAAATTCTTTCCATCCCTTTTGTTTTCTAGCTAGTGAAACGTATTGCTCTTTGGAGATTCTCTCCATGAAAATTATGTTGAAAGTATGAGATACAGAGCAGTCACATTTTTTCTAGGTTTAGGAAAAGTCACTTGGAAAACTGATCGTGTTATTTAACCTTCAAGAATAATTAACACGTTGATATCTGGTACAGATCACAGAGCCGAAAAAGAACATTATGTAGTAACAAAATGTTACTGTTATCACTTACTTTACCAAAAAAGCAAAGACAGCAGGATACATTGTTCCTGACGGTTTTCAGAATCTTTTCAGACACTTGATCTTAACCATGCTTTTTAACTTCAGTTTCTGGAGAGACAAATTGTCCCAAATCTCCTTTTAATAAGAATGACCTTGTTCGTTTGCTTGAGGCTGAGTGTTAAGTGAACGAGAAAAATATATTATGGTCCTTGCATTTGCTCCCAAAGGACCAGTTTAGATTCTATTGTAAAGCTGCTCATTTTAAAAATACCTAGAGTTTATTTTAAATTCTCAAGCATTTTATTCAAAGAGAGAGAGCATAGACATAAGCTAACTGAAATAACATTATACTATTTCAGATTTAAGTGTAAACCCCTAGAGAACACTGGCGTGTGTGTGTGTGTGTGTGTGTGTGTGTGTGTGTGTGTGTTTTCAATTGACAACGTTCATCAATAAGTTGAGGCCACTTGCCCAGAACTCTGAAGCACTAATCCTCTCTCTCATGCAGTATTAAGTTACTCTTTAGCAAATCAGAAGAAACTATATATTATAAAACTTGACCAGACTTATGGATCCTAACAGGCATGCCAATATAGCCTAATTATCCTGGCCACTAGCCAGGGAATAAATGCATACAATTTAAGGTGGAATTCTTTATATTTTTAACAGCTTTATTGAAATACACTTTACATATTGTGAAATTCATCCATTTTAAATTTACAAATCAATGACTTTGACCAACTTTACTGAGTGGTGCAACCATCACCATAAATCAGTTTCAGAATATTTTCATTCCCAATGAGCTCTCCCAGGCCTTCTTACGGTTAAGCCTCATTTGACCTCCAGTGCCAGGAAACCACTAATCTACTTTCTGATGCTTTAAATTTACCCTTTGGAACATTGTATATCAATAGAATTATCCAAATATGGCCTCTTGTGTCCAGATTATTTCACTTAGCATAATGTTTCTGAGGTTCATCCATGATAGCATGTGTCACAAGTTAATTCATTTTTCATTGTTGAATTATATTCCATTATATTGAGACCACATTTTGCCTATCTATTCAGCAGTTGATCAATATTTAGGTTGATTCTAGTTTTTTTTTTAATTTTGAGTCATGTTGCTTTGAACATTCATGTGTATATCTTTGTATGTACATGTGTTTTCATTTCCCTTGAGTAAACACACTGGCAACGTATGAGGATTCCTATTTCTCCACATCTTTAGCAGCACTGTTATTGCCTTTCATTAATTATGGACAATCTATTCGGTATTACATAGTATTTCATTGTAGTTTTAATTTGCAATTTTTAATGACTAATGATGTTAAGCATCTTTGCAATTGGTTACTAGCCATTCATATATCCCCTTTTACTGACATATCTATTCATATCACACAAGTCCTTTATCATATATATGTTTTGCAAGTATTTTCTCCTAGTATGTTCCTTATCTTTTAATTTTTTAATGGTGTCTTTTGGAGACCAAAATTTTTTAATCGTGATGGGCTCTAATTTACCTTTTTTTAATGGACTTGCTTTAACTATAGTATCCCCCAAGAAATTGCTGATTCCAAAGTCTTAAAGACTTTCTACTATGGTTTCTTCTGAATGTTACACTGTTTTAGAGCTTACACTTAAGTTTATGATAAAATTTTTAATTAATTTTTGTGTATGGTATAAAATGATGGCATAAATTCATTTATCTGCATGTAGCTATTCAGTAGGTCCTTTACCATTTGTTGAACGGTCTATCGTTTCCCCAATAAATTTCTTTGGCACCTTTAAAAAAACTTCTGGGGTTCAAACTATGATTCAAACACATGCTAGATTTTGCCCTGGGCAAGTTATTTAACAATTTTATGTCTCAATGTCCTCATCTGTAAAATCTATAATGTAGTATTACCTGTGTATACTCCCACTTTATGAACTTGTTAGAGTTAAATGAGTTAATAGATATCTATAGAAGTTTTAGAATAGAGCCTAGAACACACTAAACACTCAATAAATAGTTAAACATGAAAATCCTAAGGGATGGCAATCAAGTAACACAATGGAATATGACTTTAGAAATGATGGGGGGTGAGGGGTGAGCTAAATGGTTGAAGAGGATCAAAAAGTACAAACTTCCAGTTATAAAATAGATAATTCATGGGGATGTAATGTGCAGCATAGTGACTATAGTTAATAATAGTGTAGTGCACATTTGAAAGTTGCTAAAAGAGTAGATCTTAAAAGATCTCATGATAAGAAAAACATTTTTGTAACTATGTATAGTGACAGATGTTAACCAGACTTATTGTGGTGATCATTTCATAATGTACACAAATACTGAATCACTTTGTTGTACCCCTGAAATTAATATAATGTTATTTGTAAATTATACCTCATTTTAAAAAAAGAAATGACAGAGAGAGTATGAGCTTCTAACATAGCAGGTCGCATTAACAAGAGGATAATTGACTGATAAGACTGGGAGCCCAGGACAATAGGCAAGCAGTTACATTTATTTTCTGCTCCTCATGTTTTGAAATGGATGAACTAACCTAATGTAACATTCCTGGCTTCTCTTTCCATTCCTATCCAATTATTCTTCCCTATAAGAGAAGGAGGATCTTATCAATTGATTACTAATGAAAAAATATACTAGGCATGCTCCATTGACTTTCTATGCTTTTTGTAGAACCAGCCACACAGTAAGAAGAATGCATAGTCTCCTCCTCCATCCTTCGGGGGTCTGCTGGCTTCCACTCCACCAGAGTGAGTAGTTCTTAGACTTTAAACACAATATTCAAAAGTCCACTTGGCTATATACATAAACTTTACTCTCTGCTCTAAGCTTTTATCAAAAGTTGAAGTACCTTTTTGATCTCCCAATGTCAGATTCCCAGTCGATTCAAATCCATGGATAGAGAGCCTCTCCAACACCATCACAATACACAGCTTTTAGGACTCGGGTTGATAAGACTGGTGTGAGAAAGTGGATTATAGGCAGGGAAAATGAAACCACCATTGTTGATGCACAGGGATCAATGACATGGGGGAAAAAGTCTTAAAAAAGAAAAAAACTGACATGAGGCAGCCAGGAAACAGAAATACTTGTCCCAAAACTGGGAATATATATCTTAAAGCTCTTGAGATTTTTAAACAAAAAGCACCCAAAACTTTGTGTAAATCCTGCTGATCAGTGAGATTAAATATGTTCTTTTGGGGCGGCTCAGTCTGTTGGCTCAGTTGGTTAAGTGTCTGCCTTCAGCTCACGCCATGATCCTGGGGTCCTGGGATGGAGCCCTGCATCTGGCTCAGTGCTCAGTGGGGAGCCTGCTTCTCCCTCTCCCTCTGCCCCCTACCCCCATGCTCACTCACTCTCTTTCTTTCAAATAAATTAAAAAAATCTTTAAGAAAAATTTTTCTTTTTCTTCTAGTTGACCTGATTTTAATTGCAGGGGAAAGGTAGGGCAGCAATCAAAGGACTAGGTACATAACATAAACATCTAACCAAAAGCATAGCATTACTAGATCTCAAACTTCATAATATATAATTAATTGTGATGCTTACTAAAAATGCAAGTTTTCATGAGTTACCTAAAGAAATTCTAATTTCATAGGTCCAGGTAGAACTCGGGAATCTGCATTTTAAAAAACATTGATTCAAGTGATCTACATACACTTTGATAAAAATTTGATAAATTTTGATAAATTTATGAAGTGCCACAGTTTCATGTGGAAGGAGAATATTTGCCTCTGCTCTTTTTTTTTTGCCAAATGACCAAAGAGTCCAACTTGGAACATTTCTATGGCACAAATGGCATGGATATACAAAAAATATTTAGCTTCCCAGAAATTGATAGGAAAATTGCATACAGAATGTCTCAATATTTTCTTCTGAAAAGTGTCATTTTCTTTTCAGTGTCCTAAAAAATTACAATATGTAGGCCCCTTATCTACAGACAGCAACATCTATTAGACTACCTTAATCCCTTTGGAAACTACTATTTTGCTAGTCCCATTTCTCAATCTGGGGGTTTTGGGGGAGAGTACCGAAATCTGCCTATGTATAAGCAAAAAAAAAGAAAAAGAAAAAAAATCTGAAAATGCTAGTTGTCTGATGGATTGTATAAGTTTATGTATAAATTTCCTAAGTGACAAAATGCTTCATAAATTCAATGTGTTGTAATGATGAGTTCATCTTACTGGAAAATATCTTGTTTAAAATTACAAAGTAAATGAACCTTTGCATGATAACTGAAATTAATAAAAATAAAATAGTGAATTTGTCTGATATGTTTTAAATAGGACTCCAATTTTTTCGACCTTTCAGTTTTAACTATAATATCTTTAGCTCACTCAGGGATTTACTATGTAAAAGTAACTTACTTCCAGAAACTTTCAAAAGCCTAATATACCATTAAGTATTATCCCTGCCTATTACCACATATACAGAAGATGCAACTGGTAGTGACTGAATGAATGAGTAACAGTTAGTTAGAGAAGACATTGTTCAAATGTTCAGATACTTCAATCCTTCAAAGATAATTCTGTGTTGCTATTACACTCCAAAAATACTTTAATCAAATACACATAACATTTTATTGAATACACTTACTTAGATAAATCTTTCTTCACTAGACTATAAACTTCTTGAAAACAGGCTATCTACATTGTTTTTCTCTAGAGAACCTGGAAGTAAAGCACTGTAGCTAACTAGGCACCTGACCCATAGACTTGGAACACCTTGATTTCAAATTCTGATTCTGCCACTTATCAGCCGCGTGATAAGGCACGTTACTTCATAGTTTGAGCCCCTACATTACCATCTTTAAGAAGGAGACAGTAAGACTGTCCTCATATAGTTTCATGAATATTTAAATAAGATCATATGAATAAAGCTGTACCCTGTACATGGAAGTCTGCATAAATATAGTAGCATCAGTACTAGCAGCCTAACTTAACCTGACACAGAGTTTCCACATAATAAAAAGCCTCTGAAGAAAATGGACAATGAACATGATTTTTATACCTGGTTTATGCTGGTATCATGACCAACGTAAATATGATGTGGCATTTAAATATACCATACTTACATAAATACAGTTTCTTACAAGTTTTATGGTATATTTGTATTGAAAATGGGATAGGATGAGATAGAAAATTCATCAGTTGGGACCCCAAAACTCTGAGCCCATGACAGCCACCTTTTGCTACAATAGGCAGGTACAGGAAGTAGAAGGGGGACAGTACATACAAAATAACCATTACTCATTTACCCTTTGACTCTAATCCCAGTGCCATCTCCTGGACAACTTGGTCAAATCGCCGATGCCCAGAGGCATTCTTTTACATAGATTCGACAAATCAAAGAGTCCTAGACTAGACAAAGGCAAGTCTTGTACTTATGCCCTACCCTGGGTAAAGAAGGAGGGAGACTCAAAACCTTCTGAGTTTACATAGAGTTCTAAGAGAAGCAATTCAAAGAGGGAACATGAATTCAAAAGAAAAGATTATAGAAAGCCCAGATGATACAGCATTGGAGTCATTAATCACCTTACTCATCAAAATAAAAACTCTAAATCTTAATGCTGTGCCTAAATTGCTTCCATTTTCTGAGAGCCCCACTCTTCCTTGGATTTAAGTATCAGGGTAGCTGCCTTCTGCACTCCCTAGAGGTTAGAGCACCAGGGAAGATAGAGAAAGTCAAATTTCTAATGGGCAAATTTTATTAAAATTGACAGAAGTTTATCAACCACTAAGAAAAATATGTTTCAGAGCCTTATGAAATAAATGACACAAGAAAGGAATTTCAAATGTTTTTGAAGGAAAATAAATGAATAATAAAATACATGAATCAGATCATCTTAAAATTATTTCTACTTTTAAAGTCAGCAACCCCTTGAAAATAATCAATAATCAATTAGCTTAACATTTTAATATGGATTTATCACTGAATAAATTAATGCTCTCTGCTCACTTAAATCATTTTTAAAAATTAACTTAAATTTGGAATTTCTGCGTGATTCTTAACCATCACTATCTGATTTACTGTCTCTTTGTATCTCATCAAAAAGCCATGGAAAAGAAAGAGCCCCACTGGAAAGAAAGAATATTAATCAACATATTGCCAGATCCTGGAGAGAACTGCATCTATAATACATGGATGAAGTTAGGCTAAAATCATAACTATGCTTCATGCACAATTAGACCGTGAAACAAATAGCCAAGGATAGGGAGAAAGTAAAAAGAGATTTCAAAGCATTTTATTTTACATCTCTATCAAAAATCAAAGCCAGTATCTAAGAAACTGAAACAGTCACTATTGTAGAAAAGAGGGACATTTTCTAAAATTGTCAGGACCTGGATGGAGCTTTTCTCATTTAAATATGAAAATCCTCCTACCATAAAAAACAAACAAGCAAATAGCAAAAAAAAAAAGTATAATAGAAAATGGCTCTCTCTGGAAAAACAATCTTACGCTTTGTCTCACATCATAGTCTCAACAAATTATATTTTTAATAATCAATTGATAAAATATAGAAGACAATAGAAGTGAATATAAATCTAATCTTAATTGAGGAATGAACTTATAAGCTTAAAAATAATGGAAAACCTTTCAAAGAAAGAGGATGAAAATATAATAATATTGGATAAAGAATTAATAACTTCAGTATAAAATAAGTTGGCATAAATTGATAATAAAAACACTAAAATCCCCTAATAAATAACAAGGACATGGAAACAACTATATAGACACATACACACACACACACACACACACACACACACGCAAATGCACCTAGCTAATAAACAAATCAATGAATACTTAAATCAATAAATTCGCTGGTAACTTAAAATAACTATGAAATGTCACACTTTGCCAACAGTTCCAGGAAAAGGTGTCATGACCTGTGTACTTTATTTTTACATACTACTGGTACCCTAAATAAGCACATACTTTAAGAAGTACATAACCTAAAATGCAAACAAAATATTTTCATAAAGGTTCATTATAGTAGTGAAAAACTTAAAACAAATTTAGCGTGCAACATTGATAAATAGCAAAATAAGTTATTCTTTGTGGATATAATAGCATCTATAATCATTAAATGTCATGTTTGTGAAGTAATGAAATAAGGTACTTTTGGCACATTAACCAAAAGAAACGCTAAGCTTAAATACACAGTTTACCTATGTGAAAGAATATAAATGTTTAGAAAAGAATTATTAGAAATACTCTATAATGCTAGGTGTGTTTATATTCTCAGTTAAGTATTTTTCATTTATTTTTCTATGTTTCAAATATTATAATGGCCAATAATTGACTGTATTTATGTATTTACTCATATCTTATTTTTCATTTATTTTAAAATAAAAATATTCATGCCATCACATTCAAAAGGGTGGAAGTCTCCCTCCCAAAGGTTGACCTCCAGGTAATCAGATGTAGCCCATGTTTTTAGTTTATAATAATTCCTTTCAATAGTCTTCTACGTATATAACAAACATTCTCTTTTTTTAACACACGTGGTAGCGTATTATACACACTGATCTGATGTGTATAGAGCACTTGGCTTTATTTACTTAACCATATATTTTGGAACTCACTCTACATAAATACATAAGATATAAATATATAATAGAGCTTTCTAGATGTGTTCTGTTTTGTTTTTAACACTGCATGTTATCACATTGTAGATTGTTTCTAATCTTTTTTCAGTAAAGTATGTAATTTCCCACATATGAATATTATCTACAGGATATTTAAAGGAGAAGAATAATTAAATCAAAGTGCAAATGCACTGTAATTTTAATAATTACCACAGCCTCTCTGAGACACTGAGACAATGTACATAACTACCATTAATGTATGAAAATTATTTTTTAACATTTTGGCCAATAATTTTTCTTATGAATATTATCAGTTAGAAGAAAAATAATATATTTGATTTAATTTGCATTTTCTTGTTGTTATAAAAAGAAACAAAAACATTTTAGTAGATTAACTTGACCATCACTTCTCTAAATGATTTTCCCTAGAAATGATTATCATTGTTCTAAACCCCCAAGTTTTCCCTTATATTTTGACTGTTGTGGTTTTTTCTTTGTAGACTTGCTCACACACTCCAAATAAACGTTCAACTAGAGCTCCCCATTAAGCTTAATTTTCCTATCAAATGTACTCTTCAAGTGCATGATGCCAAACACATTATTTTGGAAAAGGGTAGATGTTCCTGCAGTTCTCACCTTTTAACAGGTTTCTGTTTTATGCTGAAGATTTAGGTAGCTCCAACCTAAAACTGCACCCCTCCTCCAATAGAATGATGTTAGAAAGAGGAAATAGCCTCCCTTTCTCTTCCCTCACATTCAATTTTTCGCCCATAGAAATTATGTCCAAGGAGGAAAGCATGAACATTCTGACAAACACAAGCCTGAGCATTCTTAGCTCAATTACTGATCCTAGGCTGGGCTGAACACTCTGAGGACTGGTGTCATGATTAGCTTGGGTGTCATGTGAATGAATTGCAAGAGCAGTCTCCATATCTGGAAGGCCTCCTCTCTTGGACAGACCCAAGGAGAAGCAGATAATCTGTCTCATTGCTTCCTATATTCCATGAATGTTTTTCCTCCTACCACATTATCACCTAAGCAACAAAATGTGATGAACTTTTCAAAATAGTTGCTATTTCCTCAGGGGAAATGCCAAATTAAAATAACCCCATGTGTTTGTCTTTAAGTACTCCCTGAAATCAAATGTCATGTGATGCTCTGAGGCTGGAGACTGGGACCCTTTCCGATTTGCCTCTCGAATCTGAAGACAACCCATTAACAGGAAGGAAATTAATTTGTGCATAACAAACCAAAGAGAAGATTCTAAATTAAAACCAAAAAATCATTCTGATTCCATTATAAAGGTCAAAAAATTTAGCATGACTCTAGATTAGTTTGTTTATAGAAAGATAACTACTTTCTTTAATCAGGCTTCTCGAGAGTTAAGTATTTGATTTCAATCTGTATCTGCCACAGAAAAGAAGCAGAAATGCAAATAAAAGGTTCTTTACCAATGTGTTTTTTTTTTGTTTTCCAAAAACATATGGTTGATGTTTCTTATTCAATTTTCAGTATATCAAGTCATGTCTTTGTCCTAGCTCTTCCCTTTACTTATCAAATCACAGCATTAGAGACATTGAAGAGTATAATCTTCCCTACTATGAATAACCTTGCTAATTCTCAGATTCTAAGAAAAAAAACTTACTTACCAAGAGCAAGGTGTTTCAAAGTCTTCTGTTTTCTTAAGAGTCTTGAGAAAATACCTGAAAATCCTACTAACCCATTCTGGCAAGTCTTAGTTTTCCCTCAAAGTGAAAGAAAGCCTAGTTCCTGCCCTAAATTCTGGAAATGTTCTGCACCTTGCCAACTTAATTTTCTTTGTATCAGTTTCAACTTTAGTGTCTGTTCTTAGAGCAACTGCTGCCAAAGAGCCCACCATGTCCTTTCTTGAGCCTATTGTAATCAGCTCATTTCATCTACAATTATTACATCCCACCATCATTCCATTCTCCCTTGAACCATTACCCTTACACACTTCAATTTACAAAGAGATTCATCCTTCTGCTATGATTTTTTTGAGATTGCCCTGGAAGGAAACTTAGAAATGATATGCTTTGTCCACCTAATTTTGCAGTTGAGAAAACTTCAGCCCTGGAAGAAGTTAAGAAAGCAATGAACATCTCTATAGCCATTCTATAGCCATTATCTGCCAGTTAGTGACTAACCTGGGTTAGAATCTAGGCATATTTACACTGGTTGTGAGCTCTTTTGCACCACACCCATGCCAAGTCCTTATCCACTCTCGACCCTCAATAAACTATCTCAAGATATTTTCTATTTTCTTTTTAAATGTGCGATTTATTCAAATCACACTGGAGAATACCAATGAGTTAGTCACAACCATTTCTAACAAATAGCTTTATTCAAGAATAATTCAAGATAGGTGACTAACATCATCATTACAACAATAATAGCTATTAATCACATAATAATACCATGTGTTAGCTATTATGTTAGTTAACTATTTCTTACTTGAAATATTACAATTATCTCTCAAGATAACTAATATTTATACTCCTTATTTATACTTCTTATTTATACTTATTTATACTAAATATCCATATTTATACTCCTTCAATACATTCTCCACTCTTAGGCTAATCTTTTTTTTTTTTTTTAATGCTACCACTAACACTTTAAGCATATTATTACCTATAGCAGTGGTTTTATTTTTTATTTTTTTTACAATTTTTATTTTGTTATATTAGTCACCATACAGTACATCACAGTTTTTTATGCAATGTTTCATGATTCATTATTATAACAGTGGTTTTAAATTTTATCGACACATTTCCATCAAAGAATTAATTTATCTATTGAATAAAAATAAGATAGAAATTCCTGAATATGTCACTGAAGACCCTTAAGATCTGACAAATACCTATGTCACTGCTTCTTCTCTAACTTCTCTTCAAATCCTACCCTCCTACATGCAAAGTTACTCATGCTTCTCCAAGTGTCACATGTAGCTTTGCCTCCACGTTTTTGAAGACATTCTATTCTTCCTGGAATACCCTTTCCTTCATGATTTCCTGCTACCTCACAAGTGGCCAACATCTGTCATCTTTTGAGGTTCATTTCCTTTTTGAATGTTTTCTGCCCCATGTAGTGGAACTGACTCTATCTCACTTGATTCAAACTCTACAGATTTCAAGCATGTACTTGCAACACATTGCAATTACTCTGCAAGTTTGACTTTCCCTACTAGACTATAACCTCCTTAGGGCAAGAGCTGTAATGTACTTATCTTTCCATATTCAGTGGCTATATAGTGATTGCTACTAAAAGAAATGAATGAATTAAAAACATTTACTTTGGATCCAAAGAGTTAGTTCACTTGTTAATTAAAAAAAGGAGAGACTTAAAATTAAGAAATCTCAGCCGACCTAGAAAAGGAGACCACCTTTAAGCTAACAATGGAGTTCTAGCAGAAGAACTAAACACAAAATGAGTGGCGCTGGAAAGAAGGCGGGGCGGGGGGGGGGGGGGGGGGGGGG
>NW_024427107.1:53115202-53189865 GCF_017311325.1 Ursus maritimus | reverse complement strand
CCATTATCTGCCAGTTAGTGACTAACCTGGGTTAGAATCTAGGCATATTTACACTGGTTGTGAGCTCTTTTGCACCACACCCATGCCAAGTCCTTATCCACTCTCGACCCTCAATAAACTATCTCAAGATATTTTCTATTTTCTTTTTAAATGTGCGATTTATTCAAATCACACTGGAGAATACCAATGAGTTAGTCACAACCATTTCTAACAAATAGCTTTATTCAAGAATAATTCAAGATAGGTGACTAACATCATCATTACAACAATAATAGCTATTAATCACATAATAATACCATGTGTTAGCTATTATGTTAGTTAACTATTTCTTACTTGAAATATTACAATTATCTCTCAAGATAACTAATATTTATACTCCTTATTTATACTTCTTATTTATACTTATTTATACTAAATATCCATATTTATACTCCTTCAATACATTCTCCACTCTTAGGCTAATCTTTTTTTTTTTTTTTAATGCTACCACTAACACTTTAAGCATATTATTACCTATAGCAGTGGTTTTATTTTTTATTTTTTTTACAATTTTTATTTTGTTATATTAGTCACCATACAGTACATCACAGTTTTTTATGCAATGTTTCATGATTCATTATTATAACAGTGGTTTTAAATTTTATCGACACATTTCCATCAAAGAATTAATTTATCTATTGAATAAAAATAAGATAGAAATTCCTGAATATGTCACTGAAGACCCTTAAGATCTGACAAATACCTATGTCACTGCTTCTTCTCTAACTTCTCTTCAAATCCTACCCTCCTACATGCAAAGTTACTCATGCTTCTCCAAGTGTCACATGTAGCTTTGCCTCCACGTTTTTGAAGACATTCTATTCTTCCTGGAATACCCTTTCCTTCATGATTTCCTGCTACCTCACAAGTGGCCAACATCTGTCATCTTTTGAGGTTCATTTCCTTTTTGAATGTTTTCTGCCCCATGTAGTGGAACTGACTCTATCTCACTTGATTCAAACTCTACAGATTTCAAGCATGTACTTGCAACACATTGCAATTACTCTGCAAGTTTGACTTTCCCTACTAGACTATAACCTCCTTAGGGCAAGAGCTGTAATGTACTTATCTTTCCATATTCAGTGGCTATATAGTGATTGCTACTAAAAGAAATGAATGAATTAAAAACATTTACTTTGGATCCAAAGAGTTAGTTCACTTGTTAATTAAAAAAAGGAGAGACTTAAAATTAAGAAATCTCAGCCGACCTAGAAAAGGAGACCACCTTTAAGCTAACAATGGAGTTCTAGCAGAAGAACTAAACACAAAATGAGTGGCGCTGGAAAGAAGGCGGGGCGGGGGGGGGCGCGGAGGTGAGTTCTGAAAAGTCTCCAGGGCCAAGGAAAGGGAAGCTAGCACAAAGCAGGATTTAATCTGCAGGTCAGGCTCCAGAACCCTGTAACACAGATACCAACCAAAACAAAGGCACCACCTCAGAGAACACAATGATGTAGAACTTAGAAAAACCCAAGACCAACTGTTGGGAGATCAAGATAATTTCCTACCAATATTTTACATTTCTGCAGTTCCTGTCCTCTGAGCAAAGGCATTTACTATCAATTTAGGAATGTTTGTATAAGTAAATATTGCAGGAAAATAAATCTTAGAGACACCTTCCTCCCCCTCCCCAGGGACGGTCCAAGTTAGTAAAGAGAAAGACCTCTTTCTTCTCTCCCCAGAGTAAATTTGATTATAATCCAGAGTAAAAATAAGGTTTCTCTCTCCCTGGAGAAGAAGATAGGCAGGTTACCAAAATCTCATGTACGATCCGAGGTGTATTTTGGTTTTTGTCTTTTTAAACTTCTGCAAAAATTTAAGAAGTTCTTCTATACTGTACTTAACTTCATACACAGGTACCATCAGCTCTCCCCAAATAATTCTATCTAAATTGAGACTCAGAGAAACAATGCAAGACAGCACTCTGGATGCTGCTTTTACTATGAGCAATTGAATAATGAAGTATCTTCTTTTTCTCTGTCCCAAAGGCCTTTTTAAAACTATAGCCAACTAACTTTGTGTCTTGTAAGTAGGGCTAAATCTCAGAACCTTCACAGTTCCTGTCTTAACATCAACCTCTATTTTAATGTCTATTTATTAATGGAGTGACCTTACTTACCCTTAAGCAAAGAATTGAGGGCAGAACTACTGATCGACAAATAAATATTTCTTTTATTTCTTTAGTGTTCTTTTTTTCAAGAATTTTATTATTTATTTGTTAGAGAGAGAGAGGGCACAAGAAGGGGTGTTGCAGGTAGAGGGAGAAGCAGACTCCTTGCTGAGCAAGGAGTCCAATGTGGGACTCAGTCCCAGGACCCTGGGATCATGACCTGGGCTGAAGGCAGACGCTTAACTGACTGAGCCACCCAGGCATCCCTTCTTTAGTATTCTACGTGATGATCTGACTGTAGTTTCCTGAAATTAATGGAAGGCATTTCAATGTGGTTCTTCAAATAAAGGAAATTTACCATTTCTCACATGAAATAGTGAGAAGTTTTAACTTTTTATTTATTTTAGAAATTTTTCAATGATAGATCTTATGCTAATGGAGGAAAATGGTAGAAAACCAAACTAAACAAATAATGGTTCCGTCTCCAATATGTTAAATATTTGAGCACCACTCAGTTGTAGTTCTGGAGTTTCTATGACAAGTTTTTCAAAAATTAATGAAGCAGTAGAAATCCTTCACATGTGAATATCAATGATGTTATGGTGTATTCATTTGAAGAGTTAAGGATGCAGAAAGATATCATTACAACATTTTTTAGGGGGGGTGAGAGGGACAGAGGGAGAAGGAGAGGGAGAATCTTAAGCAGGCTCCATGGCCAGTGTGGAGCACAACATGGGGCTTGATCTCACAACCCTGCGATCACGACCTGAGCTGAAATTGAGAGCTGGATGCTTAGCCGACTGAGCCACCCAGGTTCCCCAGAACATATTTTCAAATTATGTGATTATAAGGTTTAGTAAAAAAAAAAATTCCAAAATAGTGGACATTTAAAAGAAAAAAAACAAAAAAGATTCATCCTTTTAATCTGGAGAAGATCAATTTCTATGCTGAAGTTGCACAATTATGAAGTATGTATAGGATTAAAATAAGAAAAAATGAGTACAAATTCCAATTTTCCTAATATTTAGCAACTAAGTAGAAGAAAAGACATTTTGACATCTATAAACATATTCTCCTGTGCACAAAATTGGGATAGTACTATAATATCTTATCTTCCTAAGGTCCTTCTCAGCTTTATACACAGACTATGATGAGATGATTGATTTCACATTGAAACTTAACACTTGTTTAAATTAATATTGGGTAGTGTCATTTTAAAAATGACTGTACTTATTCATTTATTTGGTTGAAGTAAATCCATTGTATCAAACTTACTTAATATGTACTAAAAATATATAAGGGAGGGCCAAGTTAATAGAATTAACAGGATGATCAAATTCTAGATTTTAAACAACTGGAAAAATACTAAAATAATGATTTTATATTGTCTGTGATAGAGGACATTTTAAGATTGAGTTCCACTTAAAGTAATTAACTTTCATTGTTAATGCAGAATCATGTTGGAAGGTTCTTTTCATTGATCTACTTTCTTTGATATGTTTCCAGTTTGATGTTCCATAGAGTGTAATTTTTTAAGATACTTAGCTTTAATTACATTTACTTTTATTTCATCTAATGAAAACTCCAATGGATACCTTGGTGACCAAAGTTGCTTTTCTTTTTTTTTTTTTTTTTAATGACTTTTTATTATATTGTGTTAGTCACCATACAGTACATCCCCGGATTCCGATGTAAAGTTCGATGCTTCATTAGTTGCGTATAACACCCAGTGCACCATGCAATATGTGCCCTCCTTACTACCCATCACCGGTCTATCCCAATCCCCCACCCCCCTCCCCTCTGAGGCCCTCAGTTTGTTTCTCATAGTCCGTAGTCTCTCATGTTTCATTCCCCCTTCTGATTAACCCCCTTTCTTTATCCCTTTCTTCCCCTACCGATCATCCTAGTTCTTATGTTCCATAGATGAGAGAAATCATATGATAATTGTCTTTCTCTGCTTGACTTATTTCACTTAGCATTATCTCCTCCAGTGCCGTCCATGTTGCAGCAAATGTTGAGAATTCGTTCTTTCTGATAGCTGAGTAATATTCCATTGTATATATGGACCACAGCTTCTTAATCCATTCATCTGTTGAAGGGCATCTCAGCTCCTTCCACAATTTAGCTATTGTGGACATTGCTGCTATGAACATTGGGGTGCATATGGCCCTTCTCTTCACTACGTCTGTATCTTTGGGGTAAACACCCAGTAGTGCAATGGCTGGATCATAGGGTAGCTCAATTTTTAACTTTTTAAGGGACCTCCACACTGTTTTCCAGAGAGGCTGTACTACAAAGTTGATTTTCTGACACAGAGCATTGTATAACAGTGAAGTTTCAGCTCTTGATTATCCATGTATCATCTTTCTGGTATGTTTGATCTGTATGCGGAAGTTATTTGAAATATATATGACATAGACTATGATCAAGTTATACTCTTTAAATGTGATGGTCAAAAATAACAAACTGAAGTAAAAAGAAGCAACACCCTTGCTCTCACAGCTTGAAAAGTAGCAGCACCATTTCTGTCCTCATTTCAGCCTTGTAACAGGTAAGTAATAGGACTTTAGATAAAGGCAGATAACAATAGTGAGCTGAAGAGTCCTCTAAGAAACCTCTAACTTCACTTTAGTTGTAGCTGTTGCGTGTCAGAGGACATGAAATACAAAGAAGCCAAAAATGGAAAGAAAGATGGAGTAATAATCTTCAGTGTGATTTTAACACTGCCATATATAAAAAGCACTGGAAAAAAGTCATTTGGTTGATGTAAAATTAAACTTATTTAAACATTCAAGAATATGCCATAGGAAATAATCCCCACGCCATTAGGTGAATTGATGAGGTACCCTAATGGATATTTTCCTCATCAACTTTCTAAATTATGCAAAATTGCGCCAGGCTTCTATATAATTTGTACAATTAGAAACAAATTCTGCCTTTCATTATGCATATTTCCCTTTAATTCTGACAGATGCTACATATTTGAATAACGTGTCCTTTTCAAAACCTTAATGTATGTATTTATGTTAAGCAGCAAAGCCTCAGTAAGTTTTTCCCATCCCCCTCACTTTGCTCCCACTTGAGTTATAAGAGTCATAGCTACAAAACTCTCCGAAAGGCAAAAATTTAAATCTACTAGAGCTTTCTTTTTCTGGCATTTCTAAACTGGGTTAATTTACCTGGTAACAATCTGGTGCAAATGACTCCAATACTGTTTGTTTCTTCACCTTATGGACCAGATAAATTAATTTGTGATGTGAACTGGGACTCCACTCCAAATTATGGCTATCCACTTGGCAAGCTGGCTCTTGGTTATAGTGAGTACTAACTAAGAAAACTTGAGTGGAAAAATAGAATATATGACCACAAGAACTTATACAAACTGTTTTACTGACAATACAGGAATATCACTACACCCCCCCATACACGCGCACACACACACACACACACACACACACACACACACACACACACAGAGGCATTTCCCTTCATAATGTGTAGCAACATGTATTTGTTCTAAACATTTACAAGCATAGTTACATCAAAAACTGTCTACTGCAGGAAATGGTGAACAGATAACTAGATAAGACCTTTTGTCTAGACCTTTGTCTAGTTTAGACAAGAAGACTAGAGTATCAGTCATAGATCTACCACAAATTAGTTCTGTGATACTGAGTAAGCACTTAAACTTATTTTTTCTATAAAAATATGTCAAATGATCTTTAAATTTCCTCTCTATATAATTCTGAGATATTGGCTACAGATTTAATCAGGTGTTATTGATATCTTCTTCTCATCTGATATAAGTACCCTATCTGACTAATATTAGTATCTCTCTTTCCCTGTATTGTTTTGAATCTATGTCATTTGGTTTCATGTCAAGATAAGTTGATGTGGAGAGTGTTCATTATAAACCTTAAATTACATCCATGCACAGAAAGACTGTATATCTATGTATTCCATAAAATACAGTGGGGCTACTTTGCCATAATACTCCTTTTACCTATGATAGACTCAAAATTACTTTATATAAACCAAGCATTTTGTTTCCAAATTTTAAAAAATGGATATTTATATAAACAAAGCATTTTCTTCACTGACCTTGGACTTGTATTCATTTACTACAGATGACAGATTAAGAAAGTTTTATGATATTTTTTCCCATTTATTCACAAAGCATGTATTGAGTACTCACTAATCTAGGCAATAAGGGAATAAAGAAAAAAAAAAAAAAGATACAGCATTTGTCCCTGGAAGACTATTGAATTTGAGAAAACAGAAGCAGCAGGCACAAGTAAAAATACTTAAGCAACACTACCAAAACCAAAGATGATAAGCAGAAAAACAGAAGAGATGCAGGTAAGTCAACTTTAGAAAACCTATGATCAATCGCAAACCAAACTGCATAGATAAATGAGTCTAATGAGCAGTATAGTATATCCATGTATCAAGAATAAATACAGCTATTTTAAAAAAGTTATGTAGTCCCTCACATCCGTATGGTCAATTTCTAATTCTAGGTAAAACACATTCTAGAGACATACCCACCCACATTTGTTAGGGATAAACTTTAATGGTCTCTGATAGCAGATCACCTCATCAAATAGCATCACTGGAAATCCCTAACTATAAATGTCCCTAAAAACAGCTTTGAAAAACCAAAATTCTCATTGTTTACAGCACTCTACTCTTAAATCCCACTCTGCCTACATTTAAAAGAAAAAATCATTCTCAGGAACAGAATTATGTTTACCTTTTTTTTTAATGTATTCTCTTACATTAAAATAAATAGCAGAGAATCTTGAAATTTTCAAGAAATCACATTTAAATATGAAGTAAAAAATCAAATAACAATAAAAATGTGAATTCAAATAATTCATTTTAATTAAAAGTAAACTATTTCAATATTTTTATAAAATCATAAGCTTTATCCCTTGAAAATATTAGAACAAGTATTCCATCCATTCTAACAATTAATTTTTTTTTCTTATACAAGAAAAATGAATTGTAAACTAGGTATCTCATATTTTCTTGCTGGCATTCCATTGCTGGAGTCCCACTGGATTCAGGTGGAATTGGGTTTCTAAATCACAAGTCGGAGATTGGTAGCAAATTTTTCAAAATTGTCCCAAACTGAAGCTATGGTTTCCTATGCCTTTTAATCTCACCTCAGTGCCCTCAGAGAGAACTTGATGGAAGGTTCTGTACTCCCTGGAAGGTCTTATTTATTTTCTAATAATAAATAAAAGCTTTGTTCTTTAGAATTGCCAGTCTACTACCCTAAATACATTTTCAAATATTACCAAGGGTACTACCTATGTAAGTCGATCATTTGAAAATGCAATTTATTTGATTCACATTACTCAAAATTTACATAAACATTTCAGTTAATAAAGATGTCATTATATTTCATGGTAAATATTAATTTTTTAGGATGAATGATAAACATTGGTTTATCAGAAGATTTAACATATGTGAAGAAAAATACTGATATTACAAAATGATTTTAGTTTTAATATACTGTATCAAACATATTACCTAGTGAATGCTTAAAATTATTTCTCAGGCAAAGAAGTAGGGCCATATTCAGTAAACTCTTTTGGAAATAAATCAAATAATTCATTTGATTAAATAGTGATATTTACATATCACTATTGATATTGCATAAATAGTGATATTTACACAATCACTATTAATGTACTTTCTATATAATGGCACCTGGATGGAAAATAAACTCAGTCAATTTACCAAATAGCATGTTTAAAAGTTCCAAATAAACAATCTGATCAATACTTTCACTGAATTCATTAGCTGTCTTTTTGGAGCCCCTTCCACAATCAAACAAACATGACCATTACAGACATACATGCATAAAAATCACTCAAAAAATTATGAGATTCTTATTCTCAATACATGATTGCGTTTTGACACAAAGACATTCATCTACCATCATGGTCCATAAAAATGGTAGACTCAAAGTAATCACATTTCAGTAAATGTACTGATGGCCCTCCATATTTTTCTACTGTCTTTTATTGTAGTTGGCATGTGTTAGGAATATAGGAAGAAACAGAGTGTTATCCAATATAAGGGAAATTTTCAAGAAGAGAGATGTTTCAACACTTGGAAGTGCAATCATTTCCTAAATTGCCTTCAACACATTAATACACCTTTAAAATTACTTGACCATATTACAAATAGGAAGTAAAACTGCCATGAGCTAGTTTTTTCCCGTGAAATTATAACCATTAAAGTGGGGCTGTTTGGAACATTAGCAAACCTGGAGCAACACAGATTATACCAATGAGACAAAGGCATTAAGATAAAATGAAAACCAAAAGCAGCTTTAATTTCAATGTATTAAAATTAACTAGATTTCCTCAATATAGAGTATATTCCAAATGAAGAGGGCCTATATTCTTTTCTTCTCAAGCAGTATCGTAAAATATTCTTGGTCTCTGTGAAAATTTTAAATATAGGGAAAAAATCCTTTATAAATGATTCATAAAAGTTTCAGATACCTATAAAATACCAAAAGCACATGAATACTAAAATTTAGAGATCCACACTTCCTGAGCCAATGTATGAATTAACAAGAATCAATTAACATTACCTCCCAAAAGATTAAAAAAAAATTTTTTTTTTTTGTTTTGCACCTATAGAAAAATTTTGGGATTTTTTTTTATGATGGCAAGATAATGAGTTTCTCAGAAAAACTTACTTCTTTTTACAGGCTTTGAAATATCATTAGTTTCATTTCTTTTGGCTGCTAAAAATGAAATGTATGTTGGCTATAGAAAGAAAAGTGATTCCATTTTTTAAAAGGTTGTATCCTGAAAATATTTAAATAAGAAAATTATTTCACTTGCTTCTACCTTACAGTAGCAGCAGCAAAGCTTGGCTAGAGGTTTGGGTGCCATATTATTATAGTACTGCACACATGGAACTATTCATAGACTCATTGATCTTAACACTTCTTCTTATTATTAGTTTCTCTGGAAAAAACACTTTTAAAGGATGCAATATATCTATTTGTTATCTGGATCAGTAATAGGTGAATATGTAAATTTATTACAAATCAAAATTAACAAACTATAAAACAACTGACAGGATTATTTTCAGAGAAGTAAGAAAAGGGGGCAGATTTTACCAATCATTTTATGAACTCCAACATCTAAAATTTTCTGTTCTCATTTGCTAAGTTTGAAACATGCATTTTTCTTATACCATCATTAGTTATATTTGATTATACCATTACATATTTATCACCTGGCAATAAAAAGAGTAAGCTCTTTTTATCTTTATCTCTCTTCCAAAAACTAATTCTGGAGTTCCTGCCATCATTCACTTTTTTGAGAAATCATTGCTAACCTTAAATTTGTGTATATTTCCCTTGCTTAAAAAATTGGCTTACCAATTATTTTATGTTTCTTGTTTTTGAACCTTATTAAAGTGGTGTTATATTAAATATAATATAATAAAATATATAACAATGTGATATATTTAAAATTTTTTTCAAGTATTAGTGGTAAAATAGGAGATTCCTATTCTGTACCTCTCCTTCTTTTCCCCATGATAAAAGCCATACAGCCATGTTAAAGCTGGCTGGGTGATATAGCTTGACAGTTCTTTCTGGCAAGCAGAAAAACTTTAAAAACAAAAATTCTTATACATTATTCTTTGGTTACAAATAAAATGGTAGCCATTAGTATAATTTATCTTTCAACAAGAAAAATTACCAAGCACATTTTTCAGTATCATGTTTCTGGTTGATTTCTCAAAATTCTGTACGTATTACACAAAACTCTAGCACAAAAATTATGGTATTTTTTTTTAAAGATTTTATTTATTTATTTGAGAGAGAGACAGCCAGTGAGAGAGGGAACACAAGCAGGGGGAGTGGGAGAGGAAGAAGCAGGCTCCCAGCGGAGGAGCCTGATGCGGGGCTCGATCCCAGAATGCCAGGATCACGCCCTGAGCCAAAGGCAGATGTTTAACGACTGAGCCACCCAGGCGCCCCAAATATTATGGTATTTTTAATCATAAAATAATATTTCCCATTAAATTTTAAAACTATGGTAGAATAAAAAAGTTGGCATGGAAAGGGATGGAATTTCTTTCTTTTCTACATAATCAAATGGAACATTTACATTTTAAAATAGCCTGAACACAGAGAAGGATCAACACTTTCAAAAGCAGAGATAGATACAATAGTGGAAGAAAAACCAAGATGAATGCCTTATGTTAAAAACAGATCTGCCAGCAAGTTTTTAAAGCTGTAGAAAACTGCTATTAATCTGTTCTGAATAATGTCTGACACAACACCATGTATATGTTGATAGACTTGATAATGATATTTTAAAATACCTTCTATTATTTCTCAACGAGGTAGCTTTGAAAAATTTTGTTTGAACTAGAGAAATTAATTTATTTGATCCTTGCAAATATTTCATGAATTGGTAAAATGAAAAGGGCAGAAGAGATCAACTAATTTCGCCTGCTAGGATACAAGAGTGAAATCCCACTGATTGGTTATCCAGAGGAATATAGCAGTTTTGGGGTGGGCAGCTGAGAGACTGAACAAGGACTCTAGTAAAGCCTATTGTTTCCATAGGAATAGGAACTTATGCTGAAATAAGGAGCTAATCAACAATAGTAATTTAGGAAACCGAAATCACGTCAATTTGGCCAATTTTCCTGAAGAACAATTTGAATCTTAAAAATGAGAAGGACTAGGTGGTTATCCAGAGAGCAACTCAGTGAGGATAACATTCTTGAAAGTTTGCAGCCTGAGATTTCAAATATGCAACACACTTAAGGAAAGTGGTTAGAGAAAAATCTCCCAGTGCTCTGAAAATAAAGCCACCATCACAGGAAGAAATGGAGTTAAGAGTTCTTATCGGTTCTAGGAGGCTTTAGTTTCAGAAAAAAGCATTTAAACAAAAATTTCATCTCTCTCATGAACTCCCTCACTAACTCGTACCTTGGTTTCCTTCCTGTTCAATAGAAGAAAGGATCAGTTTTATTCTTGTAGCAATAAAGTAGAATGAGCAGCTCACTGGTGTTCGCTCACATTCTACCAAGAGCAGTATTCACGCAGAGACACCTGGGACATCCCAGGTTATACTCAGCAGACAAGCAGGTCCTTTCCTCCATATTTATGCCTTGGTTTCCACCACAGACCAACACCAGCACTGAGAAAAGGATAAAATAGAAACTGCAATGTAAACTTTCTGACTCTGGTTCTCTTTATCTTAGACTGTCTCCCCACAATCCAGCTAAGTAGGTTCTCAAATGTCTTTTAAGAATATTAATTCAAAGATATTTTAGTCACATTATCAGTCATATAAGTACACTGATGGAAACCATCAAATTTTCTAAATCAATTAAGATTTTTCCCTTCTATTTTTATCACAAAGACTAATAAACTCACCTATTTTGGGTTAAGACACTGAGTTTCCTCATAAAAGGTACATGATTTTTTAATAAGAATCCATACCAACATATTGTCCACTATTAACTCTATAACATAAACTAGTATGTCACATGACCTCATCCACAAGTAAGACTGTGAGATAAGGGTATTGATTAATAGATATATCCAGTTATGGGAAAGAAGCTCCAGTAAGGCCTGGATACTTCAGCATTGTCAGAAAGGGCCGGCCTATGAGATCATCACGCTGGCGGGCTCTGGGTAGTCAGGAGTGACCTGAGATGTCTGGGTGCCATGGGGATAAAAACATCAAAGAGCAGTGCAGGAATGGGAAAGTGAGACTCCAGAGATGAAAATATTTCCAAATTCACTGTTCAGCCAAAATCCAGCCTTCATATATCATCTAGGATTCCATCCATAGTACATGGAGAACTCACATTAAATTGACTTAAGAAGAAAAATAGGATATGTCCAACATACCTAACTAAATAATCCATGAATAAGTCTAGCTTCAGGTGAACTTTGACAATTTGATACAGAGGCTTAAAAGATAGTGTCAGGACTCTGAGGAAACTATTTTGTTTCTCTCCACCCAGTCCTGCTCCCCTCCATGTGTTGACTTTATTCTCTGATGGGTTTTCCCCTCAAGGTGCAAGACCTGTGAAGCAGTTCCAGGAAAAAAACACAAAGAAACTTGGGTAGAGAGAGCTTATCCATCTCTTCCAGCAGCTAAACAAAAGTCCTGGATGTGCCTCTCTTTTTCTTAAACTGAGTCACATTGTGACCAGAAGGATGGGTACACTAATGGATGTATGGATTAGCCATAGTGTCAAACTCACTCAAACCATGAGGATGAACAGTAGAGGAGGATGTGGAATTGGACATTGAGGCTGTGTTATCAGACAAAGGAGGAAGAGATGCTGAGGAGGAAAGCACGCATATCTACTGCACACATATCTACTAGTACACTTATCTACTACACTACTACTTGCTTTAGGGGAGACGGTATTACTCCAGAAGACCTCCAGCTGGGTGCCTAAGTAGATTCACAGTTGTACCTCCATATCACAAAAGGATATAACTGTCTATCATTTTCAGAAGGAAGTTTTCTTCTGAAGAATGTACCACAAATATGGATTATTTTCCTAACATGTAGATCTGCTATCTTTCTGCTTTGCCTATTGGCTTCCTTTTTAGATTTCTTCTTTAAAATTTTCTCTTAAAGACCTAAAGAACTTTGAAATATAAATACAAAATATACTTTTATTCAAAAAAGACAGTAAATGTAACCAAACTATATAAAACTTCAGGCTCACCCAGCAATGTTCCTATTTCTTTTTCACCTGTAGCAAAGCCGAAGTGTCTAGATGCAGGTGAGTGCAGGCCATGATGCAAAGATCTGCCAAAGGAGTAGGCAGTGATGGAAACTAAGATCCAAGCAAGACTGAGCCAGGACTTCTGGAGAAGAGTCTGCAAATGTCCCTTGAGGGAACAGTATGGTGGCAGACTCTGGTGACCAGAGGTGATTATGGAAGACCAGCAACTAGGTCAGTGGTGGAGAACTACCCTGCTAAGACTAAAAGAACAAAATAACGTAAAGAAAAAAATTAAGCCCTAGTAAGAACAATTTTTCTCAGTGTTTACAACCAGGTGAAAGCTCTCTCTCTCTCTTTCTGGAAAAATGCATAAAGGCATGCGTTTTTTAATGCAATTACAGGGACATCCCAGCTGCCCTGAAGTGCAGTGATAGATAACCCCAGGCATATATGCCCAAGTTAAAAGACCTATTATGGACTCAAAATACAAAATTACCCAAGTACTTAATTTCCTGTGATGATACTGTTTCAAAATGAAGTGGCTTATAATAAAAATAAAAATGGGTATAACAAATTTTAATAAAGAAACCAGCTTTATTTCAGGAACATATAATATATAGGAAGCCTTAAAACGTCTGAGCATATTATCAAAGAACATGTCAACTTGGTAGGAGAAAACTACCTTGTTGTCTCTGGTATTTGTGACAGCAAATACCAAAAGATATATGTTAACAAACAGTCTAACATAATACTATAAATACAAGAGTGAAAATATTTTAGGAAAAACATTCCCACACAGTGGTACGATCAATCTCCAGACATCGATTAGATAGCTCTTAAGAAGCTAAGAGATTTCGAGGGTTTGTTTTTTTTTTTAAGATTTTATTTATTTATTTATTTGACAGAGAGAGAGACAGCCAGAGAGAGAGGGAACACAAGCAGTGGGAGTGGGAGAGCAAGAAGCAGGCTCCCAGTGGAGCAGGGAGCCTGATGCGGGGCTTGATCTCAGGACCCTGGGATAACGCCCTGAGCCGAAGGAAGACGCTTAACAACTGAGCCACCCAGGTGCCCCAGCTTTTGAGTGTTTTAACGGCATTCTTAAATTTTCTCTTTTGTTGAATCTTATCTCATACACTTTATCCCCCAAAATAAACTCTTCAAGAACAATGACCCCTGAAACAAAATCTATCTACCATCTCCATAAACTTAGTTGCAGGCAGCTCTTTCTGGGCCTGTCATTGAACATATCACAGTCAGTGAGATGAGTGACTGGCTGGGTGACAGAGGTCCTTATAAGATCCCCCCTACATTCTAGAGGCTTCACACCCTCAGTAAGTTAAATTAAATCACACAAATATTAATTTACTACTAAAAAAAGCAATCAGCATTTAGGGAAGGTAAATTTTTAAATATTAGGTGTCAGAAAAAGTTCCAGATTTTTCTCATATCACTGTACATTTAACATTTTCTTAACATTTCAAATGAAAGTTAAAATTTAAACAGAATTTACCAAAAAAAAAAAAACCCTAAATTAATCAATCCCATGAGTTGCAAAAATGCCTACTCTAGTTAATGTGAAGTTCATTTTGAAATTCTAAAAAAAAAAAAAAAATGAAATTTATAGTTTGTGAACATTGAACTATCACAAAAAGACAAATAGTGTAGGAGAGGACACAGAAATGTTCTATGAATTTTGATACTCTATTTTTGTGGCTAGAATAACTTAACTAATGAGTGTATTACTGAAATTCCTGCCTGAGAAAGCACCGTGTAGGACAGAATCATCATTGTGACTCAGCACCTTGATTAAAGCAAAGCTCTGAGTTCCTCCAATTCTGTATTATTCCGTGTACTACACTGGCAGTACACAGAATAGAACCAAATCATTTAATTTCAGTGGACTTCAAATTCCAGAGTCATTGAACGTTCCCTTATAGTTCAAGTTAGATGTTTTGTGATATAATATACATGTTTTGTGACATAATATACATTTCTTTGTAGCAGTGGCTTGAAGGACTAGAATAAATAGCACTAGAGCAAGCTTTAATAATTATAATTATATTTGGGCCTTAATAAATTATACTGATTATGAAGAGTACTATTACTCTTCTTCACAAGTCAGGGGACAAATAAGTGAAACTTCTTATCCCAAGAAAAATTATCTCATAAGCCCTACTTGAAATTATAAATGGTTTGAGAAAGCTTAGCTTATAGGAAACTGTGGCTGGCCAAATTAAAAGGAGTTAATAAAGTCAAATCCAAGCTACCATCAGCTTTGAAATTAGATTGGCCTAGTTCTGGTTGTCTCTGCCACTTACTGAAGAACCTCAGAAAAGTCTCTTAAGTAATTATACCCCAGTTTTCTTATCAGCAAAATAGATATCGTAATACCATAGAGACTTAATGTGAGATTAAATGGAATAATTTTTGGAAATAGCCAAGCAACGCCTAGCACATAATAGCCATTCAGTAGTAAGTAAAAGTAAAAGACAGTAGTAAAAATGAAGGTGACATAGGTAATATGCATAGCAGTAATATACCAATCAGTCTCTGATTTGCACAACTTTAATATGCATGAATTTCAGTTACCACTGTTTAGCTGAGTATAAATAACACAGCCCTCGCAACAACATGGTTTAAATTTTAGTTCCATGGTATACTAATTGCAGTTGTATAAGGTATAAGCCTTGCTGCTATGTCTTTGGTCCAAAAATAAGTACACAGGTAATAGATGTGTATCATAATTATTGACCAATCACATCACTTCCTTCAGATATGTTAGTGATTGGTCCCTGTACCTCTGTGTGCAGTTCGCGCAAAGACTGCGAAGAATGTCGTTGAATTGCCGCCTCACGATAAACATACATAACATTATGTAAAAATGAATAATCAAAAAAGGGAATTGATAAACAAAGATGAAAGCAAGGCCAAGAAACAAAAATTTACCAAGAGTAAAATGTAAATAAGAAGTAAATGGAGTTAGAGCTAATCCTGGGAATGATGACATTCTTGCCATTCAAGACTCCAGATACGAAGCCAGAGGAACTTAGTGAAGGTGAACTTCTCAACATACATGAGAAAAGTGGGTGTGACAAAAAGAATGAAGATGTCTCAGAGGAAGTGACATTGGCCAAAAAAACCTGCACATTAAAGGAATTCATGGGGATATTTCACAATATTGAAAAAACAAAACATAACAGAATATTGGAAGCTGATCCCAACACTCAAAGGAGTATGACAATTTGCCAAGGTGTAGATGGGATGCAGGTTTCATATTGTAAGTTATTCAACAAGGAAAAAAAAGATAAGAACTGTTCAAACTACTCCTTATAAGTTTTTAACAAATACGTTGTCCATGTTTCTAATGTTTTAAAATACAGTGTACTAAATAAATATTAGTTTCACTATTTTCTCTTTTCCCTATAAATGTATAATAGACTATAAGAAAGTTTTTAAAAGATTTTATTTATTTATTTGAGAGAGAGACAGCACAAGCGGGGAGGAGGTTGCAGAGGGAGAGGGAAAAGCAGACTCTCCACTGAGCAGGGAGCCTGCCATGGGGCTCACCCTGAGGCTGGATCCCAGGACGCTGGGATCATGATCTGAGCCAAAGGCAGCTGCTTAACCAACTGAACCCCTCAGGCGTCTCTATAAGAAAGCTTTTAACATTGTAACAAAAATTGTTAGGGATCACAGAAAAATCGTAATTTTTTTTTCTTATTGATTATTAAGATTGGTTTGCATGGTTTCAACACAAGTCATTTTTGTGGTTCTGGGCTATATGCAAAGTGAGGACTGTCTGTATCTACTTTGAAAGGAGACTGCTATGTGTGTCTGCCCTCCTCTGCATCTTTCACTTAAATACCCTTAGTAATTATAGAACTTTACTTCCTGAGTTTGAAGGTATCTACTCCCTTTAGCCTGTATTTGAATGGATCGTGGAGGAGGGCAAAGAACAAGGCTATAAGATCTACTAAGAATTGCTAATGAACTTATTTTGGAAACAAGTACTCTATTCTCAAGATATGTATCCCACATTCTCCTCTTTCATCCCCCTAAATATGCAGTTCCTAATAACTAAAAAACACATTCCTAAAAACTAAAAAACTTGAGAATAGAATAGGCACACTATAATTTGTACAATTGTCCTTTAAAAAGTAAGAACAATGATAAAAAAAAATGTTACTGAATCTAAATAAATCTCCCCACCTGTGCAAAATTATCCTGTCCAATAGACTTTGTAATACTTCACCCAGGCTAGTTTTAAATGTCCCCAGGGATTATATTAGAAATATCATATAGAATAACTCAATTCCTTAAGCTTGCTAACTGTAATGAGTTGTAATAAGGGTGGAGTGGCAGCCAGAATAATATTTCCATTAATTTTTGTCAATTTAAATAAATCATATAGTGTTATTTTCTTTTGTGTAGATTTTTTAAATCATTTTATTTATTGGTCTCACATATGTTGCAGAAAATTCAAGGAAAAAATGAATCTATTTTCTGGTCTTAAATGGCAGCAGGATATGTAATTATTATAAATGACATTCATACTAAATTACAGGCAGATAAGAGTTTTGTTGAACATTTGCAGAACAAATGGACCAATAAAAAGCTATATTAAAAAAAGTCACAGTCTTAATCTATTCTGGAATAGTTTCATTTCACAAGATGTGCTGAATTTTAAGAAAAGCAAGAAAACCTTGAGGGAAGACATAAATCAATGTTCTCTTCTCACATACTAAACATAAGAAAGGTTTCAGTTCACAATTTCTTTGAATTGAGTGAAGAGAGAAGTGGTTTTTTAAGCCACTTTAATTTCCATTCATTTCTCAGGACAAAACTTTTCTAAGACTTAGTTGCAAATCAGAGACAGTAATAGATATTTTTTTTTACATCACATAGCAAATAATTAAATTAGATGACAATTAGTGCTTTGAAAGTGAAGGAGGTAGTAGGGGATAAGATGTAATGAGAGTGTGTGTGTGTACAATTTTTAATATAGTGCGCAGAGAGGATGTCTCTGTGGGTGACATCTGTGCAGTGCTGAAAGAAACGAGAGAACAGCACATTTGCAGATGTCTGGAGAGAGGAGCCCATGCAGAAGGAGCAGCAGGGGCAAAGGCTCTAGGATGGAAGCTGTTTGGGAGTAAGTGGGAGCCCAGTGTAGCTGGAGCACAGAGAGCAAGTGTAAAAATGGTAGGGAATAAAAACAGGGTACTCTGTCCCAGGGGAAATATGGTTGGATCACTAGGCAGCACAAAGGGCCCCCTTTTTTTGAATGAAAGAGAAACCAGCCAACATGAGTATGGGTATTTTTGCAGTCACATTCATCTGTTTATATTACTATTTTATCCATCCCTTTGGGTATCAACATTTCTCTGCTCTTCTTTTCTTCCTCAAAGTCCTCCATTCCCTCCACCTCCTTGTACACTCCTCTTGTCATTCTCCCCACCCTCCTCCTCCCCTCTTCTCCACATGTTTCCTCTTCCTCCTGCTTTTCCTCTCCCTTTTCTTTTTCTTCTTTTTTCAATCCTCCTCCTGATTCTCCTTCTTAGTAGTAATAGAGATATTTATCACATACTATGAAGTAATGTATCTTTCTGACTCTCTATGTCTTCATCAGCAATATGGTATAACACTTATTATAGAGGTTATTGACATAACATCTGTCAAATATAAGCCGAAGAACATTTAAAATTTCAAGAGTTCATCTGAGCAAAAATCAATTCAAATTAAGCAGTGCCAGAATAGTTAGCAGGGCTCGGAAGAGACTTTTAGAGAGAAAATGCAGAAGCAAAGCAAGGAAATTACTGATTGGCTATTTGTGATTGGTTGTCCTTAGTTTCCATTTGTAACCTGGGGGCATTTATAGGCTTAGATTTTGGTTTGCTCACATAGGCCACAATGGCATTAGAGACACCTCAGCCTACCTGCCTCCTTATTTAATTAATTTAACACATGTGAAAGTACATACCACAATACTTGACATATAATCAGCTCTTGGTAAATAATGGTTGATTATATTCACATATGTCCTAAATAAGTTAATAGTTGAATCTGAAATTGTGTGAAGTTTAGAAATGTGACTATTTGAGTGTTTGGGGCAGAGTTTTCTCTGAACCTCCAAGAAACAAGCTTTACCCAATGTTCTCAGTGCCAATACTACCTTTACTAGTAGCTTTTTAATTATAGAGCAAATCTTTTTTAGTTCATATCGTGTTTAACCCATTTAATTCTAAGTGCAACTTTATAAGGTATATCTTTCATTAGTACCCTAATTTTACAAATGAGGATTTAAGACACAAAGAGATTAAGAATGTGCCAAAATTACATAGTTATTAAGTGACGAGTGGTGTGAACCAAGAAAGTCTGCTCTTCCTTCTGTCCTTTAACCTGTCTGAAGTCTTTGATGAAATTCTCAGCTTAAGACTCTAAGAGAAATAGACCCAAGCACACAAATTACCTTACAGAAACCAGGATGATAATGGTAGGCCTAATAGGAGAGGAACATTTAAAGTTGAAGAAAAAGAAAAATTTGACATCAAAACACCCAAAAATAGGGCTATTTTTCTCTAATTCAGAATGATAATAGATAATGTGGCTGATCAAAAAATGCCAGCAAATCTAATATTTGCAAGAGCCTAGGTGTAGCATTTCAACTGTCACAGTCTCTGCCCTCTATCCCCCTGGAAAAGATCAGCTTCTATTTATTTTTCTTCATCTTGGCTTATTACTTTTCCATTTGTATTTCTCTGTAATGAGTATAGACATTCATTTTGTAATATGCTTGTTAACTATCCATGTTTTCTCTTCCTTGACTTGCTTATTTATATTCTTTGTCCATTTTCCCATTGAGCTTCTTATATTTTCTTTTTGACATGCAAGAGTTTCTCTTTAATGAAGTCTACATTTATAAACATATACACAGCAATAATTGTACACAATGTATCAGTCAATATACATACAAAGAAATGTATAAAATCTACCACAGTTATATTTATTATCAGAGCTGAAGGACAACTGGTAATTAAATACTATCTCTATTTGACATTGGGAATCCAGTATCCGAGATTAAGTGATTTGAATAAGACTACAAAGTACCACCAGATGGTGATAGAATTAGGACTGGACTCCAGGTACCCTAACTCCAAAGTCAGTACTTATTTCCAGTAACTCATCCTTCTCCCAAAAGAGGCCATTACTCAAGTTTGTGACTACGTGTTTGTGTATGAGAACTTTGTCATAAAGTTAATAGTGTTGGTTTAAAAGGGAAGTTTTATCTAAAATATAATTACCTTTCTAAATATCAAAGAATATATTTGACTTGGCTACTAATAAAACAAGGTGACAAAAAGTGTTGTTCTGACTTTTTTCTTATCAAAGTGTTGGCAAGTGGATAACTTTACTAAAGAAAGAAAAGCATATTCTCTTCAGAGTCAATTGAAGTGCAGAAAAAAACAGCACAGAGAATACTGGTTCTTACATATTTGAAAAGTAGCTTAAAATCTTATTTTCAAAGGAATATTATAGGTAATTGGATAGTATCTCATTAATAATGAAATGCATCAGGAGGCAAAATTTTACAATTAAACTGAAATGTACATTACTGAAATGAAGTGTCCTTTAATTAAAGGTCCAAACATTATAATTTTATCTTTACTTACTTTAAAAAATAAAAGCTGAAGCATATTGACAAGAACTTCTTAGTCAATTTAATAATACATAAATTCAAGTTATATATACTACATATGGAACTTGCACATCTCTCAAAGTGTTTTTTGAATGTTATAGACAGATACAATATATTAATACATTCCTCTGAGAATCAGAATTTTAATTAGAATTTTAGGAAATCTGTTACTTCTTACATGTGAATCTCAAGAAAGAAAGTTTATTATTTTGTTCAGGTAAAAACTTTTCTTTTTTATGCCATAGCCATAATGAGATTTATAGTAATTGGAGTTTCATGATTGTACCTTAAATTGGTCCCTTTTTTTTTTTTTAAGATTTATTTATTTGAGAGAGAGAGGGAGAGAACTTGGTTGGGAGGGGCAGAGGAGGAGAGAGAGAAAATTCCAGGCAGACTCCATGCTGAGCATGGAGCCCAATGTGGGGCCCAATCCCAGGACCCTGAGATCAGGACCTGAGCTGAAACCAAGAGTCAGACACTCAACCAACTGCACTACCCAGGCACCCCAAGTTGGTCCCCCTTTTTTTTTAATAAAGATTTTATTTATTTATTTGAGAGTGAGAGTAGAGAAAGAAAGAGAGCGTGCTCAAAACATGAGCAGGGCAGAGAGAGAGGGAGACGCAGACTCCCCACCAAGCAGAGAGACCAATGCAGATCTTGATCCCAGGACCCCGGGATAATGACCTGAGCCCAAGACAGACCCTTAAGCGACAGCAGACACTTAATGGGCTGAGCCACGCAGGGGCCCCAAGTTGGTCCCTTTTTAGTGATAATGCATTATTCATCAATAATTGGCCATGGAAAAGTATCTATCTCTGTGTTTAGAGATTTCAAAGCTAGAATCAGGCTGTCAAATCTGCACCCTCTTGCTATTATTTGCTATTCTGGCTAATTCCTACCAAAAGTCATCCAATGAGGGCTTTGACTAATGTGAATTCCTACATACAGCAAGGAAAAGACAGCTCCTCACTCTCACATAACAAGAATTTGTTCATAGCCCAAATTGCTTATTGAAGAAAGATCCTAAAGGGAACCCGAATAATTGTATCCAACATGTTTATAACATTGAGCCACAATTTAAATTAATCACTAATCTTTAGTGTTTTAGAAGAGTTAACATGATGATCATTTTTTGCACATTCAAAACTATGCCTGCAAGTCTTAGTTTAAATTAGAGGTATATGAAATTCTGTAATTTAGTTGCATAATTTTATCTGACTTCAATCATTCAATTACATTGAGAACACACTATGTACTGAGCGCTTGACTAAATTTAGAAAGAGTCCCTTTTGATATTCTTTTATTCTTATATATAAGTCATAGTTTGTGAGACTTTACTCTGAAGCATGCAGTCTTCATGGTGGGCTGACAGAAAACATTTGAGGCATGGTGAACTTAGACTAGAGGATCTATCGTTTATTTCAGCTGCGAGACCAAGCCAGCACCTAAAGCCCCAATATCCAGAATATAGCACACTTTAACTCTGGATACTATTGATCTTTAAGCTCTGACAACTTTCTGATCTGATAGGTAGAGTTTAGTAGCTCAGAGTTTCAGGACAGAAGTAATAACTACAGTTTGATTAATTGGCAGCACCACATATCCCAGTGCATTATCCAGGTTGAAACAGAGTTTAAGTCAGTGACTAAAAGAAAATATCAAGATCCTTGATGAGAGGGAAAAATGGTTATTATCAGAGACCCAACTAAATAGACTGTTTATATGAGTGAACACAAGTGTCATTAAGGTTTTATCTTCAGGATACCAAAACACTTGGACATTATACTAAGATTTAATCAAGAATAACAATAGCTTGGAAGGCATGAAAATTCTTAGGAACATATCTCAAGGTTTTACTAACAGACAGTACTTACAAATTGTAAGTAAACCAGATGACAGAATAAGAAAGTCAAAAAAGAAAAAAAAGATAGTAACATTTATTACTCAGATTTCAGTGGAAGAACTGAAAATGAGGAGTTTCCTTTGGCCATCTCAAGGAACTTTAATATGACATAAAGTGAATTCATAGAATTTTTCCATATAGAAAATTAATACATTGTTCATGTTCACTAGATTGTACCATTATCCAAATAGTCTCTCAAGCGAGAAATCTAGGAGCCATCTATGACGCCTCCATTTCAGCCCCAAATCCCATTCATGACTAAACCTTGATTCTAATTCTCAACTATCTGTCCTACATCTTCATTTCCATTGTCATCACCCTATCCAAGTTACCAAATCTCTCTTTTAAAAATCTACTTAACTACACTAAAGCCAGGTTAATCATTTTAAAATTCAAATCAGATTCTGACACTCCTCTGCTTAAAACCACTCAACAACTCCCTAACACCATGAGAATAATGACTCAAATCTGCACATGACCTCCTTTTTATCATACTATCCCATCTCAACTATAGTCTCATTCTACCTGGGCTCTAGTTACACAAGTTTCTTGTAGTTTCTCTAAAACTTGTGTATATATACACACACACACAGTTTTCCTTAGAATTACATATGATTTAAAAAAAAAAAAAGGAAAATAATTCTCTATAAATAAGGAATTAGAGGAACAGAAAAATTATGTGATGGACACTCAATGGAATTACATAAACAAAGAAAATATTATTTGCTTCAAGTAGTGAAGAAAAGCAACCAAGAAAGTAGTTAAATAAATTAGGATATATCCAAAATGAACTATGTGGTTAAAGAAGGAAAACTTTCCCCTTCTTTTCTAGGTTCTTTGGCTGGTCTAATAATTAAATTGACATAAAACAGATTAACAGGAGGAAAAATATTAATTTTGTATAAATGGGAACAGCAGAGATATGGGCTTAAAAGCAGCTTTGATACCTTTTAGACAAAGAAACAAAATATTTTTAAAGAATTCACAAGACAATTCTTCGGGCTTGACGTAGTAAATCAGTAGTGAAGAGGTAACAAAGTTTGTTTATATAGACTTCTCAGCTCTAAATGCCCTATCTCTGATAATAAGGATGTCTCTCTCCCTCCTGGTACAGGGAGGGTACCTTTCACATGGAAGGTTTATTTCCTGCTTTCAGGGGAACACAAGGGGGTCAGACTGTCCTTTTTGCACTGGCTATCTCTTAAGTAACTTTAATTTAAAATAATTAATATACCAAAATGGCATATTCTGGGGTGGTCGCTTCTGCTCACCCTCAGTGGCAATTAAAAATGATGTTGTATAGCAAGGTTTTTCTATTTTTAATTTGCATGCAATCACTCAAGGATTTTATTGAAATGCAGATTTTGACTCAGTAGGACTGGGGAGGTGCCTGAGATACTGTATTTCTAAGAAGAAACCAGGTGATGCCCGTGCTATTGGTCCATGACCATACTTTTGGTAGCAAGACTATAGAATTATATGTAATATACAGAAATATGTTCATGAATGTATTATTCAGTAAAAAAAAAAAACAAGATTTCAACAGATGTATAGTAAGATCTCATTTTTGCCAAAATATAGATTAATAGATAGTGATAAATAAAGATAGACACATGGTAAATGTTGTGTGTTTACCTCTGTCTTGGATAAAACAATGATGAGTAACTTTCAAGTTGTCATTTTTTTATTTGAGTTTTCCATTTTGCAGTAACAAATGTTATTATTTTGGTAATAACAAATAAAAAATAAAAAATACTTAAAGTGATGATAATAAGGAGAACTAAATATTTTGTTTGAAACAAAAATGTAGAATTTAATAAAAATATGTGCATAGCCTCTATGTGCCAGGCTTGACAAATGAAATGCAAAAAAATTTCAGCAGGGCTATTTTAGGGGTTCTTAATCATTCTACTTTTCACTGTTCATCATATTTTCTGTAATAAGTATTAGTAATAAAATGAACATATTTATTTAAATTATTTTTAATGATTACTTAACAAAAACCCCTTGGGGAATAAGACTCTAGTATTTTGAATGATTATGTAGATGAGCCTATGAAAACGTAACAGCAAATAGTTGAGACTCTTAACAGCATCTTTTTAAGTGACAGTTGTGTAAGACCACAATAGTTATCAAGTTAAAAGATAGTAGTAGTGCCTTTTGGTAATTACTAACCTCAATGTGACTTACTTACCTTGTTTAACCTTTCAAAGGTTATTTACAAAATAATTATTTTATACTGAACTCTGGTAATTCTCCAAAAATGTACAAAGAATAAAATATTATCTTTGAATAATAAATTCTAGTGGTTATCAAAAATCAGAAACATAGTACAAGAAGTGATAAAATAGAAACATGCACAAATTGCTATGGATATACAGACAAAAGAGGGACTATCCCTGCATAGAGGACAGGAGTGTCAATATCACAAAGAAGGTAATATTTGTGTTGAGTTTTGAAAAATAGGTAGAAGTTTTGCTGGTGTATAAAACAGAAAATGGAATTTCAGACAGAAAATAGTATATAATTAAGCATTAAGTTATTCTGTATGGTAGGAATTTAGGTTGGATGGGTAGAAAAAGAGAGGTAAACATTACAATTGGATTGAAAAATGAAAAAACATACTGCTAAATGTCATGCTAAATAATAGGACTTATATTGTATGTAGATCATTGCCTATATAGGCACTTAAGGATTTTTAAGTAAAGGAGTGACAATCACAGATTTTTGTTTCATAGGATATTATTCTACAAATAATATGAAACATAAATTCAAAATAGCAGAGAATGTGACTTTTGTGGCTATTTCCATGTTTTTTATTAAAGAGGTCCTAAGAAACAATTAGCAATAGATAGGGAAGATAAAAATGCAAGAACAAAGTGCCATTTGATTAGACTCACTGAAATCTGAGAATAGTGCCTTTGTATTGTTTTGTATTTCTTGGAGAGGAAAAAGTTTACTCTACCCTTTAAGGTTCTTCTGGCTGGTCTAAAAATTAAATTGACATGACACAGATTAACAGGAGAAAATCAAATTTAATTATATACATAAGAGAATCCACATAAACATGAAAGATTCCAAAGACAGTGAGGAAAAATGAGATATATGTGTCATTCTGGACTAATGAGAAGGAAGACGAGTCACAGGAAGAATGAAAAGTGTATATGTTTGGTAAACAAACATTTGCTGGGCCATGAAGAAACAATGAAACAGAGGACTTTGATTGGACAGGCCTTACTAGGTTCCTCCCTATCTACCATATCTACTTCATATTATATTATAGTTATCTGTGGTGAAATCTCCCTTCCAGGAACATGTCCTCTATTAAATTCTTTTAGGTAGTTAGGGAAGGGAGGCAAAAAAGAAAAACTTTTTGAGTCTTCTCTTTCTTAAAATTAATCAGCCTAGGGGCACCATGGTGGCTCAGTTGGTTGAGTGTCCAACTCTCATTTCAGCTCAAGTCATGATCTCAGGGTCATGAGATGGAGCCTGAGAGATGGAGCCCTTTGTCAACTCTGCACTCAGTGGGTAGTCTGCTTGGGATTCTCCCTCTCCCTCTGCCCCTCTCCCTGCTCATAGTCTCTCTCTCTCTCATTCTCTCTTTCTCTAAAATAAGTAAATCTTTAAAAAATAAGAATAATAATCAGCCTAAAATAATATACATGCCAAAGAGACACATTTGGGGGTGTCAAATTTTGCCCCCCAACACATTTATGTAGTTGTCTTTTTCTGGAAACAAAATAGCTCAAAAAATGTTTAGCTCAAACAAAGGAATCAAGTCAGTTCAATTCATATATTGAATATCTAGTATGGGGTCAAGAACTATATCAGTTGTTGAACTGTTATACAAAATAATTAAACCTAAGATTATGATAGACTTATCATCTAGAATGGTTAGTAGTAAGAGTTTTCAAATGTTTGTGGGACTATAAAATTATATGAAGTCTATCTATATTTGCTTTTCTACTTTATCAAGGTTTTGGAGTTGTCCTGTTTTGTTTTTCTAATATCACTGCATATTTTTCTTGGTTAAGCATACTGAGTAACGATTACAGGACACTATTTTTTCAGACATTGAAGGAGCACTATGTACAGCAGCTGTGTTTAAGAAATAAATATAGGTGGTAATTCTTATATAAGCAAAAAGTACTTCCAAAAATACTTGTTTTGACAATGTACTTGTCAATATTAGTGCAAAACAAAAACGTGTCTGAAGGGTGGCTAATCTAGACTGAATGTAAATGGATGACTTGCTTCAAGACACAGGTCTGTCTGGGCTTAGATTCTTACTCTTGGATGGGCTTGGGTCTGTCCAAACTTCTTTGAAAAGAAAGCTAGTCTGGCAATGTTTTTCTCAAGACAATAGCAGAAGTCCAGATTAACAACAAATTGTGGTTAAGGTAGAAAGTCATGAAATTATCAAAATCTAAAATATAAAGACCATTGTAAAAACATGAGAAATACATGGGACCGATTGAATTTTTAAATGATATAAGCTTTGCCCTTATAACTAATAAAGATTATGTATGTACAGCACAATGTGTAAAGATTAAAATAGTTGAGTTACACATTTAAAATTATAAGAATATTTTATTATTTAAAACTATCTTCAAATAATTGATTTTATTTTTAAGTTTAACTACAATTTTCTTTGTTTTTTTTTCTTTTATCCTTCTGAAAATAGGATATACTTTTTTAAAAATATGAATGGGCCAAAGGTGATAAATATTCCACAGTTGTTTTTAAGATAAATTTAAGAAGTTTAGAGAAGAAACACATATGTGGACAAAACTAAAGATCCCCAGTGTCAAATACACTTCAAAATCCAGGGCGACCATCATAACATGAGGTAATAACACTATGGCAGTGCTGATTCCATTTTTCACTTTCAGGAAACAAGGTTAATGAATAGTATATAAATTATTCACTATAAATATTAGAGGCACATATCTAATATTTTACTCAATTTGAGAATTCATCAATGAAAAAGTATTCTATATTGATTAATGACAGGAAACATTTTATTGTGCCCAACTTACTGACTTAAAGAAGAAAATTGCACTTATAAAATTATAGTCAGTTTTTGTTTTGCAAAGCACAGTGCTAACTGAAACATATTGGTGTATTAGAGGCATATTGCAACTGTGTCCTTGCTTTGCAGAGCTCAGTTACCAAGTATCTGTACAAAATGAGGAGATGATTCCAGTAAGTAAGGGTGTGAGTCAACAGGCATTCTGCAAAACAAAGACAGCCATTATGCAAATTATGCTACTGCAATCTTATGTTGATACATTTTAATTTTACTAAACAGAAATAATAAATAGTCTAAGTCTTTGAAATATTCTTTGGAAAAGGTGGCTTAAAAAGTAGGAGCCTCTGAGAAAATTTGCTTTCAAAATAATGAGGCAAGTTTACAAAATCAATAATGTGTACATTTTTAATAATGTTTATTTTTAACCTGTTAAAATTTAATCTGTTTTAATATAAATATTAATAATCAAAACATGAAAAATCTTTTTTCATTGAATGATTCATTATTCAAACAAATGGATCATTCTGTAAGATAATTCAACCTAAGATGATAATGGACTGGTAACAGATTGGCAGTGAGTGATGGGCTGGCTAGTACAGAGAGAGTTTTCAAATGTGTAGAACTGGATAAATTATGCAAAATCTACTATACTAATGTAAGCAGTTTCAAAAATAAAAAGAGCTAACTACTCATGTCTAATTAGTCAAAGAGACAAGGGACTACTTCAACATTCCATGTAAATGGCCGCTGACAATACTGCACACCATTCACATTCACTCTAATGACAAGGCAATAAAAGTGTTGAAAATGCTTTTAAGCAGAACATACTTATCTGTTAGTACAAAATTCGAAAAAGTTGAAATTCAAAAAAGTTTCCAGAGATGTCTATAAAAGTGGGAGTTTTTTATTAATGATGAAACTATGTATCTCATGGAGATTTTTATGTCATCCCATTTCCTTGTGCTGAGAATATAAATTTATTCAACAGGTAGAATTGGTTCTACTCCAGCAGCCATTTTAGTCTCCAAAATGTGTGATACATCAAGCGCCCACAACAGGTTTGCCCAGGCAGCTTTCTCTAAGGGACACTGTTCTACCCACCAGTCGGTCTATTGCCTGGAATATTGACTAGAGACCCAGTCATGCTGACTGCCTGGAATGGCGACTAGAGACTCATCTTGATCAGGTACTTCTCTCTTCCTAAAAATAACTCATCAGATTCACTTATTTTAAATATTTTGTAAAGACGACAATTCTCTTAGTTCAGAATCAATCAAGCTAAACTCTTTATAATGAACCATGTGTAGTTCACTTAACTAAAACATGAATATTGATGACAGCAAGTAATTGCTGGAGAAACCCTCTCACCTACCACTTGGAAATACTGATTGGAAAGACTGTCCTCTCCCTCTGCCACCTCAAGTCTTCTCCTAAACAGAGACACGATCTACTGGATGGTGAGTTTAAGAAATGGAACAGGATGTGTTCCTTCCTCCGTCTCTTTCTAATCTGCTAAGCTAGAGAAGGCACACAATGTCTTCTCAATCACATGATAATTTTCCACAGTGGGCTCTGCCACAGCAAAGCAACTTCTGCAGCACCGGATGGAAGGATAAGATTCCTAATGAGCTGAAACATAAGGAAAACATTGGGACCACCATCTCAGTCACATCCTCCACTCATAATCACCATCTTTCTGACACCAGTCTGTATCTCTTTATTGGACTAAACCCAAGAAAGGAATAAAGGGGTGTACTTTATTAGCCCTCTAGAAACTAACAAATATTGGTAGAGTATGGTTATGGAGTAAACGTTTAATTCTGGTTCTCACTCAGTTTGATACTAAATCTCCTGTTGTTGTTATCAGTCTGATTCTGCCTCATTTTTAGATACTCTTTCATGCTCTAACTTCTTTCCATTCCAAATAGATCATTCTCTGCATAATATGTAAAGCAAACATTTGAGTGCTTTGTAAGACATACAGAAGTTTACAAATGTAATTAAATTTAAGCCTCAAATCAATTGTATAATGTAGGTACTACTACTTGTATTCTAAAAAGTTAAACAAGCTTAAGGAATTTCAATAGTTAGTAATCAAGATCATACACCTGGACAGTGATAGTGCCAAAACTCAAACCTCAAGACTAACTCTAAATCCCATGGTTTTGAAATGTTTTATGCTATGCAATCCTCACAAAAATCCATTATTTCTACAACTATAACAATTATTTATTCAATTATACAAGTTCTTGAATAATTATTAACAACTATAATGTGCTAGTCATTGTTGTAGTACAGGAATTGGATACTAAACAAGACTGAGAAATTTTCTTTGCTCACGGAATTTATAATCCAGGGCAGGGGAATGAAGATAAACAAATTTAAATAGTGATGAGTGCTATAAAGAATTGAAAAAAGAAAATAAGGTAATGGAATCAATAGTGATGTAAGTGGGAAAGGTGTGCAGCAAGACAAGTTTAGACTGGTTGATATGGGAAGTCCTGAGTCAGTGATATTTTAGCTGAGCTTTGAATGGTAAAAAGTCAGCAAAGTGAATATCTGAAGTTACTGGGAAATCATAGTGCAAAGGTAAAGAATATAAATACTACATCTAGACTTTTCATGTTTGAGGGGAGCCTGGGTGGCTCAGTCAGTTAAGCTTCTGCCTTCAGCTCAGGTCATGATCCTGGAGTAGTGGGATCGAGCCTTGCATCAGGCTCCCTGCTGAGGGAGGAAATATTACCTCCCTCTACCTACTGCTCCCCCTGCTTGTTTGCGCTCTGTCTCTCTGACAAATAAATAAATAAAATCATTAAAAAAATAGACTTTTCATGTTCGAGAACTATGTCTAACATATACTAGCTGTGACTATAGGTAAGCTATTTAATGTCATTGTTCATCAATTTCCTCCTCTATAAAAAGGACGTAATAAAAACACCTACTTCAGAGAGTTAGGATTATTAAATGACTTAATTTATAAAAAGGACTTCAATTAGCACCTAAATATAACAAATCCTGTCTTAGTGTTGGGTACCACCAACACCATCATCATGATCATCACTGTTTTCAACAGGCATGATAAATGGCTTTTTAAGGCCTTAGAGCTGGAACAAGTTTGGCAAAGTTGCTACTATTATTATCATCCTAACATACAAAGACTGAACCAGAAACAAACGTTTTCCATGAGTAGTCAATACATTATAAGGTAAACCAACAAAGAAATACATCGTGTCTCATCAAGGGGCAGGTCAGTCTATCATAGAAATGAGAATCTTACAGAAAAGAAAATCTTGGGCCCTTGGGAGAAGCAATTTCCTGGCTCAATCCAAGAAATTTATGAGCCAACCTTGGGTGAAGAGAAAGATGCTCAAATAAATATATAAATAAATAGCCAGCCAGCGTAGAGAATATGGTTAGTGAATGTGAAGTCCATGATGAATTAATAACGAGACTGACTATAAATGTAAGGGTTAATTCAGACATGAGGGTTCAAGTTAAAAACTCAAAGGGAGTTTATACAAGTTGTCTTAAGAGTAGCTAGGTGTGAGGATAGAAAGAATTCATGCCTATGATTTCCCAAACAAACAAACAAATAAATCAAAACAAGTGAGACATAATCACAGGGTAAAAGTATTATTGACTCAATTACAGTTAAATAAAGACAAAGTTTTACATGTGGCAAGACCAAACAGAGGTCGGATGAAAAGTGGAGGTTTGTTTTTATTTTAATGATCATCTGTAAAAAGGTGGACTTGACTTCAAAATATCCCAAAGTTGGGATTTTATCTTTTTATCCTAGGAATTTGAATTGGAGGCTTTATATAGGCTCTTGGGAAAAACTTTTCTTCCAACCATAATAGAAATTTTTTATTTTATAAAATGCAGGTTTTGGGTCATAGGGCAGTTCTATTTTTAATGTCTTGAGGAACCTCCATATTGTTTTCCAGAGTGACTGTTACCAGCTTGCATTCCCACCAACAGTGTAACAGGGTTCCCTTTTCTCCACATCCTCACCAACACTTGTTGTTTCCCGTCCTGTTAATCGTAATCATTCTGACTGGTGTGAGGTGGTATCTCATTATGGTTTTGATTTGAATTTCCCTGATGGCTAGTGATGTGGAATATTTTTTCATGTGTCTGTTAGCCATTTGTATGTCTTCTTTGGAGAAGTGTCTGATCATGTCTTCTGCCCATTTATTGACTGGATTATTTGTTTTTTGGGTGTTGAGTTTGAGAAGTGCTTTATAGATCTTGGATACCAGCCCTTTATCCATAATATCATTTGCAAACATCTTCTCCTATTCTGTGGGTTGCCTCTTAGTTTTGTTGACTGTTTCCTTTGCTATGCAAAAGCTTTTTATCTTGATGAAGTCCCAAAAGTTCATTTTTGCTTTTGTTTCCCTTGCCTTTAGAGACATGTCTTGAAAGAGGTGGCTGTGGCCAATGTCAAAGAGGTTACTGCCTATATTCTCTTCTAGGATTTTGATGGATTCCTGTCTCACATTTAGGTCTTTCATCCATTTTGAGTTTATCTTTGTGTACAATACAGACGTAGTGAAAAGAAGGGGCACATGCACCCCTGTGTTCATAGCAGCAATGTCCACAATAGCCAAACTGTGGAAGGAGCTGAGATGCCCTTCAACAGATGAATGGATAAAGTAGATGTGGTCCGTATATACAATGGAATATTACTCAGCCATCAGAAAGGATGAACACCCACCATTTGCATCTACATGGATGGAACTAGAGGGGATTATGCTAAGTGAAATAAGTCAAGCAGAGAAAGACATGGTTATTACATGGTTTCACTCATATGTGGAACATAAGGATTAGCACGGAGGACCACAGGGGAAGGGAGGGAAAACTGAATGGGAAGAAATCAGAGAGGGAGACAAACCATGAGAGATTCTGGACACTGCGAACCAGACTGAGGGTTACGGAAGGGGGGTGGGGTGGGAGGATGGGGTAACTGGGTGATGGGTATTAAGGAGAGCACGTGTGGTGATGACCACTGGGTATTATATGCAACTAATGAATTGTTGAACACTACATAAAAAATTAATGATGTATTATATGTTGGCTAATTGAACATAATTAAAAAATTTAAAAAATAAAAATAAAGCTTTAAAAAAATAAATAAAACAAAATGCATTTTTTAGTTTAAAATAGTTATTTCTATCCCATATCCTTGTCTGACCTAACATGACTTTCTGGTGTGGGTGAGCTTCCTCTGGGGAGCTGCAGATGGGAAAGGAAGGTTGTTCATGAAGTAAAGACTATAAAAGCCAGACAATGAAGAAGAGTCATGAAGATGATTCCAAGGAGTCTGGATATTACTGTATTGTGAGGGAAAAGGGCATAATAAGGTCTATGTTTCTTAAAGAAAATTTTCTCTTCACTGTGGAAAATAGTTAAACGTAGAAATATTAAAGACAAGCAAAAGATTAAGAGATTATACAGGATCAATAATGCTGAAAGACAAAAAGTAGAATAAGTTAAATGACATCATCAGAAGACAAATCAGACAAATTCAGAATGTGGAACATTCTAAAATACAACTGACCTGGTCTCTCCCAAAGACATTTTTGTGGGAAAAATAGGAAGATTAAAAGTTACCTAAGAGTAATAATAATCAAGTGAAAGGCATAATGTTCGGTTGGATCTTGACTGCCTCCCAAATAAAATACATGTGTGGTACTATGGGGGAAATTTGACTATGGAGTGTTTATTAGATGACTTTAGGAAATTATTTTTAATTTTATATCATAATGGTATTGCTATATAAGAGAATCACTTTATGTTGAGAATTACTGAAAGTATTTAGGGATGAATTATCACCATTTTTGTAATGTACTCTGAAATGATTCAGTGAATGGGGTGCCTGGGTGGCCCAATCTGTTAAAGTTCGACTCCTGATTTCAGCTCAGGTCATGACCTCAGGATCTTGATTTCAGCTCAGGTCATGATCTCAAGATCATGAGATCAAGCCCCACGTAGGGCTCAGCACTGGGTATAGGGCCTACTTAAGATTCTCTCTCTCTTGGGGAACCTGGGTGGCTCAGTGGGTTAAGCATCTGCCTTAGGCTCAGGTCATGATCTTGGGGTCCTGGGATGGGGCCCCACATAGAACTCCTTGCTCAGTGGGGAGTCTGCTTCCCCTCTCCCTCTGCCTTTCCCTCTTCCCTGCTCATGTTCTTTCTCATAAATATATAAATAAATAAATAAATAAATAAATAAATACATCTTTAAAAAAAAAAGATTCTCTCTCTCCCTCTCCTTCTGCCCCTCCCCTATGTGTGCATGCAGGGGTGAGTGCACACAGTCTCTCTCTAAAAAAATTTTTTATATATGCATAGCATATATTATATAACACATAAAAAATATCAAAATATTGAAAATATTTTTGGAGGTGGTGGTGTATTCCTGCTTATTTTATTACTCATTATGCTTTTAAGTATATCTGAATTAATTCATAACAAATAGGCAACTTTAAAAAAGCTATTGCATTAGTTTAAATTTTGGAAAACCTCAAAATGCAAGGGATCAGCTGAAGAAAAAGAACAGAAAAAGGATCTGAAGAGTATTTTGGAAAATAAAAAGAGGTATCAGAAATGAGGATAATGCTAAAGCAGAGAATTTAATAAAGTGGGCACTATTTCAATTTAGGTCTTCAAAAGTATGTATACATATTTATTTTTCATTCTTCAGGAGCAAGTCGTTTAGAATTTTCAATATAAAGCCCATACATAATTATCTAGTTAAATATTACAATTTAAATAATTATATCAAATTTAAAATGCTTCATTAAAGATGAAGTTTTCAGAAACTTTAGAGCAAACTGTTAAGAAGGGCAGCACACCTCATTGTATTTCCCCCACTTCCTCTTTACCTGGGTGTTTATTCATTTAGACTTGATCTGTACCTGTTCTCTTTCTGTTTATGAGTTCTAGCTTCTGATTCTTGTGAAATTAAAGTGTTTTATCTTCCAAGCACATCTTCCCAGGTCTTGAATAGCTTACATCCTAATACTCTAATTCTCAAAGGCTTATCTGCTACATTGATATCAGAGGGTCCTTATGAAAGAAACATCAAGGACCATCAGGGTTGACAGACACAAATTATGGAATGAGGTATCTGTGAGACTTGAGAATTTGTTATAGTCTATTACATCTGGGTTACTCCTTTCAAGTCATATCTAGGACAGTACTAACCATGAAGTCAATACCACTAACATGCATTTGCCACCAGGGTCTTTGACCTGTGTCACTTATTCTTAAAAAGTTGTATTGATACAGACACTCACATCGCCTTAATAACAGCTTATAATTGTCCTCTTTTGTTCACAGAAAGATCCAGTGAGCTGTGAAGCCTAAAGTAGCATTTAATTTCTAAAATAAAACTTTGACCAGAATAACGACACTTCACATGGAATAGCAATACTGATCTTCTCTACTGTATGTTTTTTATCTTTTTGTTAGAATAAAGGCAGTTTAGAAATCAAATTGTATTCAGTGCATTCTGTCAAACTATAAATGCCTAAATAAGTTTAAGGTGCTGCAAATGACACAAAACATAAATATGAAACATGTTGTTTAAAATCCAAAGCAATAAAATAGAGTTAAAATCCTATCTGCCTGCAAACTGTTTCAGGAGATGGATCCCACAAGCAGCAGAACTGATATTTTGTGACACTCTCTGAGGGAAGAGACAGGTCCAACATAAAGCCATGGAAAATAGAGTTTAGGTAATTTTTAGGTCCAAGACAATTTCCCAGTGATTATTTAAATGCCAGAAGATATAAATATCTTAAGTTCTTTTCTTGAATAAAGAAAAAATAGTAATCAAACCAGAGAGCCCACATTTTTAGTTAATGCAAGACTGTAAATTCTCAAAGGGGAAGATCGTATTTAAGACACTTGTAGAAATAATTATAAAAAATAAAAAAATATTTGATAGTATATTTAAAATACTATTCATGCAAAATACAACTACTATACACATATTCAAGTACTTTTATACTTGTCAGCAAAAATTAATAATTGGCCATTTTTAAAAATAACACCGCATTGTGCAGCTTCTAGCCAAATGGAATTAACATCAAATTTGAGCCATTTCATCTACAAAAAAAAGAACTTTTTTGACTCTAAGAATGCATTATAAAATGTTTGCTGAATAAAATCTGTTGGTAGGTAGGAAAATAAAGGCAAAGACTGTCTTTTGTAGTGATACTTTTCCTTTAGAAAATCAATCTTAGATGAGTCAGGTATACTGCAAAGAAAACAGATCCTGACAGCACATTGAACATGCCCTATTTACAATTCAGCTAACTGCTCAAGAGAAAGCGAGAGCACGATAGGACCACAACACTTTCTCTTGCGTGCCCTTGGAGGACAGCATCCCAAGCAACTACGCATCATCCAACGAGTCATCACGGTCTACCCACTGATGTGTGCTCATCATTGTTTATGAATTCAGAAGACAAATGTTAGCACAAAGTATTTTACCCAACACCACTCATCTCACCTGCTTTTTTTTTTTCTTTCTTCTTCTTTTTTAACTCCTGAATCATAAGTCTCTTAAAATAGTCTCTGCTGACCTTGCGGGCTGTTTATGCTTAAACAATCCCCTAATAGTCTTTATTATATCAAATGCTTTATTACAGCAACCCACCATTTGTTACTTTTAAAATCATTCTTTCACAAGTTTTTTTTTTTTGTCATCATAAAGAAGAATAACTTTCTTTTTGCTATTTTAATTCAGATAGGGTAGTGTACTTTTAATAACCACCTCTATTTTCCTTGAATTTAATTTTTATCATTAAATCAGCAGTATTACTACTTGCTGATAACTCAGGGTTATTATTTTAAATGATTATTGATTCTGATGCTGGGGTTTCATTTCCCACATCCTTATATTTAAAGACAAAAAAAAAGGAGCCTGAATTAAATTGTAAATGCTGGGGGGGGTGGTCTTTATAGGTTTTGTAATTGACATGGTTGTTATAGTATGTTTCAAAACAGATAAGTAGCAATGTCAAGGCTAAATTCATAATTACTAATTCCATGTGCAGGTTTGAAAAAAAGAAAGAAAAGGGAGGGGAAATTAGTAGCTATCAAGTAACTTTCATATGCTCAAATCTCTCACATATGTTATGACCTTTCGTTTTCGTAGCATCTTGGATTTTGTTTATCTTTCATTCCATTTTTATAATGAAAATTCTTCCAGGTCAAATAACTGGTAAATGGTAATTCCTGATTTGATCCAAAAATTTATCTTACTCCCAAGTCCTGATCTTTTTACTCCAAAGTAGCAGCATCTTTTCCACCTCCTCTTCTGTGTCATCTTTCTCTTTCTCCACTAAACTTACCTTTTCCTTCCCCCACCCCCAGGATCCCTTCCTGCATGAAATCTTCCCAACATCCTTCCTCTACTTCCAGCATTCTCCAGAACAAGAAAGATTTGGGGGTGAAGCAGAAAAACAGATGAAAAAAGACTGCAACAAGAACTTTAAAAACCATTTCAAATGATTTGTAAGCACAGAAAGTAACAAAAGAGTTGAATAAAATAAATCTACAAAAGTGATCCAAACACTGCTTCACTTTAATCACTTACAAAAATATAAACTGATTTCCTTACATCAATGAAAAGACCCTTAAAATCTTAAGAACTGAAGTTATTAATGTGTGTGGTATCTTTCTAAAGTAACAAAATCCTGGATTGCCAGATTTTCATCCTGTTACTTACACAAACATTTGAAATTTGATAGTACACAACACTCAGAATCCCCAAATACTCCATGCTCTAATTTATATGCTCTAATGTCTCTCCTTATATAGTTCCTTTTACATGAAATTCTGTAACTTCCTTTTCTTCTAGTTATAGTACTGTTCATCTCTCAGGTTTCAATGTAAACGTCTGCCTAAAGAGTTCTCTCCTATCATCTAGCAGCAAGTAATCATCTGTTCCTTTATGCCTTTATTGAAGTTTTGCTGAATATCTTCCACATGCTCCTCCAAACCTCCTCTCTCTCCTTCTCCATTGTGCCCGTGTACTTGAGCTACATGGCTAGACATTCTTGTCTCTGGATGCCATTTGGTATCAGCCAACATGGACTAACAGCAGAACAGAGGGAAAGAGGAAGAGAGGTCAGAGTATTTATTCCCCCAAACTCCTCTGCTGTGTCAATTTTATTAAGCAAAAATCTCCTCTTAAATTAAATTTAAAACTCCTCTGAGTCCCAGTGATCATTTCCTCCCTCTGGGACTTCAACTCAAAGGTACTAACAGTGTTGCCTTGCCTTGCATACAACTCTGTAAATCATCCTTCATTATGCTCATTTCAGTGACCCAATTGTCATTCCCTTCCGTTCTCTCACTTGGACGTGGACGTTATTTTATTTGTATCTATAGTGTACATGTACAACATGTTTTAAATAGTTATGTAAATATTTATTTTTCCCTACAAAAGTAAGGGTTTTGAAAAAATCTTATATGTATTTATGTCTTCTGGCACATCTAAGTGTCTTTCATATATTCACCACCTGGTAAATGTTTTTTGAGTTCAGGAAATTTACTCTGAGATGTTTGTTCTTTCATAAAAGGTAAAGAACAAAAGTTCAAGCCCTTGCTTTGGAGGCTAACATTTATCAACTTATGGGCTTTACATATGCAATTTATTTTCTTTCTTAAATCACCTTCAGACATTGATGGAATTATGTCAGCTATTGGTGAATGCAGAAAACATTTAATGAAAGGTCATGGCCATGATTAGAGAATCACTGCTCTAAAGGGCACTGAATGAAATTTCATGTTATGTTCTATGGAAGATTAATTTAAATTATTTTCTCTATTGTCAAAAGATATATTTTTTTTCCTTTGATACCCTATGAGCTTGACTGAACCGTACGCTGTTATGAAAGAAACAATCAGAACAGTTCTGTGATGGAGAAAATAATGCTAGGGATGGCGACAGCCAACTTCAATTTACAACATTCTTATAATAATTCAATATGTGGCATCTATAAAAAACAGATCACAAAAAGTGAATATACAGATTACTTAGTCCTATAAAACTGTAATGCCTTATTTTTCAGTTGTTATCCTAAAACAAGGTCTTTGGGTTTTTACGTATACACACACATACACACACCAACTCCAAATAGTCATTTAATGTTTATTAGGCAGAACATTCTCTTAATCTTTAATAAATTTGTGATCTACTTGGAAAAATAACAGACATACATTTACGTGATAATACAAAGGAGAAATAAACCTTTCCTATATCAAAAAGAAATCACAAAATAGGCATGGTTATTGGCCAAGTTAATACGACAGGTATTAATCATTATGGGACTTAAAAGTTTAATTGTTAGAGCAGGTCATGCAGGAGTGGGAGTTTAAAATGGAGATTGAAGGTAGAGAAAGCTGAAGGAATATATTCCAAAGTAAGAAATACAAAAACATGGATGTGAAGACTAGGCTTGTTTAGAGAATAGCAATCATTATGACTAGAAATGAATACAATAATAAACATCTGGCCAATAATATAGCTTAATGAAGATTTCATTGTAAAGGGAAACATCAATAATATTTGAATTGAGCATCAAAAGCTGTATTTTAGGAAAACAACTATCTTTCAGGGACCTACATGTTCATCCATCTACCAGGGAGATGATTTGGACAAGTTACTTTATCTCTCTTTGTCTTAATCCCTTTAACTATAAAGTGCTATATGAATATTATCTACCATAGAAGGCCTTCCTATAGGACAGCTTAGGTAATCTTTATAAAATGCTTAGAAAAGTGTCTGGCACATTTTAAGCACTCAGTAAAAGTATTAACAGTTTTTATTATTACTGCTGTTGGTTTTGTTGGTAGTGGTACTGGAGGTATTTTAAAAATGCAGAGGCAAGAAGAGTAGTTAAAATACTTCAGTAGTCTAATAACGAAGTATTAAATTAGATGTAAAGTGGTAGTGGGTGATGTAAAATAATAAAGATGTATTGTTTGAATCCACCAAATTAGTGGTAATTTGTTATGACAACAATAGGATATGAATATAGATGCTGGTACCTGAAGTGGGGTATGGCTGTAACAAATACCTAAAATATGACTGCCTTTGCAATTGAGCAATGAGAAGAGGCTGGATATATATTGAGGAGTGTAATTTAAAAAGCCTAGACAGCGGGGCACCGGGGTGGCTCAGTTGGTTGGGCGGCTGACTCATGATTTCAGCTCAGGTCATGATCTCAGGGTCCTGGGATCCAGCACCGCATCAGGCTCTGCCCTCAAGCGGGGAGTCGGGTTGGGATTCTCTCTCCCTCTCCTGCTGTCCCTCCCCACACTCGTGCACTCTCGTTCTGTCTCTCTCTCTCTCCCAAATAAATAAATAAATCTTTAAAAAGAAAAAAAAGAAGTAATAAAAAGCCTAGATTGCTTTGAATAGACTTAGTAGAAATGTGGCTGCTAATAACTGTTGATGAGGGCACTGAGGAAAAACAGCATATTTTCCTAGAGAATACTTAAATCATCATAAGCAGACCTCTACCTGATTCAGATGCTTTAGAGGATGAGATTTGAGATTTCTTAGCTGGTAAGATGTTAAACTGAGTTGATGCTGTAATAAGTTGAGACTTTTAGTGACATTGGAATAGAATACATTCCATTGGTGGTAAAAATATGAATATTTGGGTCAGATTGTAGACAATGATAGGCAGAATAAGGGCCCTCAATGATATCCATGTTCTATGAATGTGCTAACTTACATGGCAGAAAGAACTTTGTAAGTGTGATTAAATTAAGCATCTTGAGATAGGAGACTCTTCTGGATAATTTGGGCGGGCCCACAGGGTTCCCTATAAAAGTGAAAGGAGGCAGGAGTGTCAAGAGAAAGGTTCAAATACCCTAGCTGCTCACTTTAAGAGAGAGGAATAAGCCATGAGCCAAAGAATCTGACAGCCTCTAGAAGCCAGAAAGCAAAAGAAAACTGACTCTCCTTTGGAGCTTCCAGAAGGAATGTACTGACTTCTGGAAGCCCTACTGACTTCTTTATCTTAACCCCGGGAAGACCCATTTTAGACTTCTGACCTCCATAACTGTAAGATAATAAATTTGTGTTGTTTTAAACTTCAGTACCTGGTTGGAAAAGAAAGGAAGAAAATATTATGAAGACTCAGCAAAACTTGGTGACTGATTTGATATTGAAAGTAGAAACAAATAAAGAAGTTAATAATGATACGATCATTTCAAGTCAGAAAGGAGAAGAGTGAATGTGTCCTTTCACAGACATTTGTTAATTAAAATATTTTATGATTTTTAAAAAGCCCCTCACCATTCTCATTACATATTGAAGTTCCATTCTCTGTTTTGTCTCAGTTACAACAATCCTGATTAATTTTGGTATTCTCATGCTTATGCTGATACCTAATCTTTATAAAATATCACTAAATCTGTGGTTCTTTTCATTATGATGTAAGGACTCACTTCTCTGTTGAAAATGAGGCCTGTAACAGCAGGCACATTGCCCTCTAACTCTACAAGACAAAACTGAATAAAATAAACCTTGAAGTGAAGAAAAATTAGAATTTTCATTCACTTTCCAAATCCACTGTACTTTTCATCACAGAAGAACAGAGCTTTAAAAAGGACAGAAGAAATGTCTCCCTGTGTCTGACCCCATAGTTCTATAGTACATATTCTAATCAGCCTTATAAGAAGAGCTTGTTTCTCCATTTCAGAAATCATCTTTCCTACATTTCCAAAAGAAGCGATTCAATAGACATTTTGTAAGTTAGTGTAGCACACTGCCTCAATCAGGACTCCCCAACTTCACCACTGATGAAAGTTAGGCAACAATTAAGAGAGAAAAAAAAAGATAAATTGAAACTAGGAACCTAGTTTGGTGTTTGTGCCCTCTCCAGGAAGTACAAGTCCTTCCTACCACCCAGCTATCCCACCAGACTCCCTGCCCAATGTGATTCTTTATGAATATAGTTAGTCAATAGTTAGTCTAACTATATTCTGAATAATTATTTCCTACTTAGGAGCCATAATATAATTTTGACCTATACCTAAGTTTGTCTTCCTACCAGTAAGGCAATAGAACAAAATCTTTGACATTTTAGTTCCACCAACACAGACATAAACACGCATACACAATATCAAATGATTGTTTAAATGTATAGTAGGCAGGACATTCTGTTAATCCTTAAGAAATTTACAATCCAGTTGTGGCTAAAGTAGTAACCCTCTTTACTTTCTCATCCAATATCAAGAGTACCTTTTGTGATTGATTAACTTCCAAAGCAAAGACATCTTAACCAATTATGAATATAGTCAGAAGAGTGTAATAGACTTAATTGTTAATATTAGTAGTTGTAGATTATAGGGCAAACCTAGAAAGGCAGTATGGAGTTTGGGAGTAAAAATCATGGCTATGAACTTCAGACTGGACTAGATGTGAATCCCAGCTTTACCTGGTACTACTAGTGTTAACTTGGGTAAGTTAGTGACATTCTTTGGGTCTCAATTTTCTTATGAGTAAAATTTAAATAATAATACCTGGCAGAATTTTGTACATATAACATAATAGCACAAAATAAGTACTCAGCAATCTATTGTTACTTAGATAACATTCTTCCCCACACTAAGTCATCTGAGCAAAGATTACAGAAATTTTACCTTTGATTTAACATTGCACAGGCATAACGGACATGAAATGAAGAAGTGCTAAATTGAATTTTGATGGTTCTTATCTGATGCTATTAGCCCAAAATCTATAATCACTTATGAAAATTTTCACATTAGTAAGGATATATAGTTCTTTTGTTGCAGAAAACATTTTCCTTTTATAATAAAATATTCAAGATTATTCACCTAAAACATTCTCTGGTCAGCATCTTGAATTGTAAGTTGAATCACAATAAAAGTATTGTCTAGATAAACCCAAAAATCTGTGGTGACTGGCATTTTGCTGTGTGTTAATGCTTTATAAGTATTACAAATGTAAAGTTTTACAATTTTAAAAAATCAGTCCCTCATTTAAAGTGAAAGTTTATAATAGCAGGAGTTTTCAAGAGCAACCTGATACAAATAATTTTTGTCTCATTTTCTTTTGTAACAAATGGCTACTGCATGTGGTCATAGTTTCCTTTCCATGTACTTATTGCTACAGACACAAATGTAAAAATTAGAGAAACCTATGGATAAGCTATTTTTAATTTTTATTTCTACACACCACTGTTCATCAATGGTTCAAAATAGAAAGTTAGCTATCTTAATTCTTGTCTTTAACAGAAATTATTTCAACATCAAGAACTCTTTTATTCTGGAAAGTGTTTCCTACAATTACTTTTACTGACTGATTCTAAGGTCCCACAGTGTACAATATGTGAATATTGTGGGACCTAACAGGGTTCTCAACAGGGTTTTAATTAGAACAATGCTGAATATCCTTATTTTTCTTTCATTCTTAATGAAGCAAACTCACCTCAAGAGCATATACAGCTTATAAACTTCATTGATTTCTCAAATATTTTCTGCTCCATTTTTATATAGCTAATGCTTTCCCATCTATCTCATATTTATGACATTTCATTCTTGATTCCTTTATATTCCAGGAAAGGCAGAGAAATATTTTGAGAAAAAATTATCTGGTGCATGTATATGTGGGTGTTCATTTTTCAGTAAAATAATAAAATAATCAAAACATGTTATTTAAATTTATGTGTCTGCTTTACTGAAGATCCAAATACCCTATAACTAATTGTAAATATTTCATAAGCAAATGGGGAAACACAAGAAAAACTTGGGATAAAGAATCGTTTTGGGGGGCACCTGGGTGGCTCAGTTGGTTAGTGTTGGCCTTCGGCTCAGGCCATGATCCCATGATCCCAGGGTCTGGGATTGAACCCCCTCCCTCTTCCCCCCCCCCAAAATCAGGCTCCTTGCTCAGTGGGGAGTCTGTTTCTCCCTCTCCTTCTGCCCCTCCCCCTGCTTGTGTGCACTCGTGCTCTCTTTCTCATAAATAAGTAAAATCTTTTTTAAAAAGAATCCTTTTTGGAATAATTTTACTAATTTTGATCACATGTGCTTCATTAAATTCTTGGTATCTGTCCCACCCTTTTCTGTCTTCGTGTTTTAGTTCACCCCACCCAACCTGCCTGAAATACTGATCACTTTCTCTTTGTACTACATTCATTCCTCTACAGAGGGTTATGCTACCTAGTTGTTAGTATATGCTGTGCTATCAGTTTGAAGGTACAAATTTATCCATAGAAATGCAAGCTACCCTGAGAAGAGTGAGTAAAATAACCATGTGCGCATTGAAACATAAAACATAAAATAAAACATGGGGCGCCTGGGTGGCTCAGTCGTTAAGTGTCTGCCTTTGGCTCAGGGCATGATTCCGGCGTTCTGGGATCGAGCCCCACATCAGGCTCCTCCGCTATGAGCCTGCTTCTTCCTCTCCCACTCCCCCTGCTTGTGTTCCCTCTCTCCCTGGCTGTCTCTCTCTCTGTCAAATAAATAAATAAAATCTTTAAAAAAAAAACATAAAATAAAGCAAAGCTAAAAGGTAAATGAATGGAAAAGGTGCAAAGGAAATAGAGACATGGTTCAAAATCATGTTTGCCTGACTGGAAAAGTCAGAAGTGGGATTTGAAAAAAGAAATCAGTGCTATTATGTTCCATGTAAGAAAGTATAAATATATAGAAAGAAAAAAATATATATATAGAATATATAAATATTAGACCTCAAGGAAACACTGAATCATGGAGAAGAAAAAAATTGAGAGTGAACCTAAAAGCAAAAGTTTAATGCAAACAAGTAAATGACAATTTTGTTGTTGGATATGGTAAAGGCAAATGGTTATTTTTAGATATGCTAAAGGCTAACAGATGGTTTATGCTGCTAAGGATTATTAAATTTTGATGCTATGTAACCCTAAGCATATTTATTCAACGTTGATGGGAAATGTTCCATAATGAAGAAAAAAACCCCATAATATCCAACCTGAAGCCAAACAAGATAGAAGTAAATCAGATACATACTAGAGGACAAGATAAATACAGATGTGCATATCCAAATACATCCAGTGCAGATTAGATGAAATATTATAGGATACACTATTGCTTTGTGAAAACTAGATATGTTGACCTGAGGACACCAAAGTGTCTCCTACTAAGTATCTCATGACATTGCAGATCTCTTAGCATCTGGAGCTGCTGCTCAGTTATTCAAAACTTGTGAGATGGTGGAAAGATAACCTGACTTATAAGCCTCAGTTTCCTTACAATTACATTTGCAAAAGTGATTTATAATGGAAACTCTGTAATCCAGGATTATAGAACAGTTCCCTGCACATAGAATCCAAAACTCGACAACCCTTGTGAATGAAGAAGAAATCACACTTCCCAAGGGCATTGATTTCACTCAGATAACATTAATCAAAGAAATATAAATCTCATGACCTCTGCAAGTTGTTTAACCTAGATGAAATTCAGTTTTAGACAGAGTTTTAGATAAAGTTGATAGTTTTATATAGGATTAATGGTGTCTAAGGAACTTGGATTAACAGTACCTGGCTTAAAAGTCTTTGAGGGGGATGAGCTAAATGGGTGATAGGTATTAGGGAGGGCACTTGTTGTCATGAGTGCTAGGCGTTACATGTAAGCAACGAGTCACTAAATTCTATTCCTAAAACCAATATTACACTATATGTTAACTAACGAGAATTTAAATAAAAACTTTTTTAAAAGGCTTTGAAAAGCTTACATAAGATGAGATACATATTTCTGACTCAGAGAAAGGCTAGAGAAGATGCTCAATAAACATCACTTTCTTATTAACACACTGCCTGCCCCTCATACGTATACTACCTCTGTTAAGAGGCCTATATGTCCTATAATAACCTTACATCCTTTTAAAGTAAGCTCTTAATATATTGAACCATTCATTTGACTTCTGTACATTGTAGCCAGTAGGTATGGGGCTTCTGACTACAACTCTCTTTGGATTTGTTTTTTACCCCAGGTTGTTATAAATGGCATGCCAAATTGTTTTACATGCTAGATCTATAATTCAAAGGAGGAAAAGACTTTTAGCTCCTAGTCAGAGAAATTTGATATGCTCTTCCAGGTTTGTTGACAACCATAATTAATGCCTTCCTACATTTAAGTGTTTCTACTTGAGGTGAACAAAATACATTCATTCAAGTGGGAGAGAGTATATTTTTCCTTTACATCATTTCACATAGGTAATACTTAATGATGATGCATTAGCCTGGAAAACATTAACTGTAGAATTTTTCTTAACAAGATTATTCATGAGCTCCTTGTTGCAAAATCTAGTGGAGCTCTTTTAGTTGTATTTAGGTTGTTTTGCTTTTTTTTTTCTTTTTTAACTTTGCTGCAACATTTGATGGAGCAGACTTCTCAAAATTTAGTTAAACCAGCGGTTGTCAGTATGTGGCCTGTGTACCCCTGGGGTCTCAAGACCCGTTCTGGACATCCACAAAATTAAAACTATTTTCACAATAACACAAAGATGTTATCTGCTCTTTTTGCTATGGTGACATTTGCATTGATTGTATAAAATGAATGGTGATAAAACTGCTGGCACTTTATCACCCATCAAGGCAGAGGCCCAAACTATACCACAGTACTTCACTATAACATGCTCACAGTTAATAAAAATAAAGTCATTTCACCAAATGATATCTTAGATGAAGTAGTAAAAAATATTAATCTTATTAAATCTCAACCCTTAAATACATCTGTTTTTAATATTCGTGACAAAATAGAAAGGGTAAGAAAGCCCTTCAGCTGGATACCGAAGGAAAGAGCTTATGCAATTGAATTGTAAGCTTCTGAATTTGCTGTTTCATTCATGGAACACAACTTTTATTTGAAAGAACAACTGACAGGGTAACCATGCTTATTCAGATTTGAGTATTTGGCAGACATTTTGTTGAAACAAATGTAGTGAATCTATCTCTTCAATGAAAACAATTGACAGTATGTTTTGCCAGTGATAAAATTTTAGCTTCTGATAGAAATTTAGAATATTGGAAAACTTGCATCTGCCACTGTGAGCTTAACAGTTTCCCAATACTTAAATACTTCTCTGATGAGAACTGCAGTGATATTGATAAATGTAATTTTTAATATTATATAATGAAATCTGTCAACATTTGGAAGATCTACGTAACTCAGTGAGCTAATATTTCCCAAATGGCCAACAAGAGATGATACAAAATCATGCATGAGTTAACTATTCATTGATACCAAGGAATTTTAATGTTATATAGAACAAAAAAAGTTCATTGATACGATTTTAGATTCTCCACTGTAACCAAACTTCAAGAAGCTACCACTAGTCAATTTCTGGTGTGATATCAAAGAACAATATTGACAATAATCTCAAAAGGCTATAAAAACATTCCACTCTTTTCCAACTAAATATCTATGTGCAGCCAGATTTTCTTCATAGACCTTAACCCAAACAACATACTGCAACAGAATAAATGCAAAACAAGATATGAGAATCCAGCTGCCTTCTATTAAGCTGCATATTAAACAGATTTGTATAAAAGTTTGTCACTCAACTCTCTAGAATTTATTTAAAAATATCATTTTCACAAAACTCACATTTCTGTTAACATTGACTCAATCTATTATAATTAGATGAATTAACAAGTGTTTTAAACTTTCTCAATATTATTTCTGTTATAATAAATATCAATACCTATAATCTGTAAATTCTTTGCATGCTCAAAAATTTTTAATGTGAAGGAATCCTGAGACCAAAAATTGTGAGCACTACTAAATTAAAGCATAATGCCTGTGCTCTAAAAAAGGATTATTTAAGTACTTCTGTGGTTATACAACATCGCTCTCGTGGATATCTTTCTACTTCTCTAGTAGCTCCTTACCAGTCTCCCATTCAGTCTCCCAGTAGCTCTTCCCTTCAGTGCCAGGCGCCCCAGAGTTTCTTACATTGGTTCAGTTTTGTCTCACTCTGTATTCCTCTGGATCCTCTTCCAGATCTTTGAATGTGTTAATCACTCCCAAATCCACATCACCAGAATCTAATATTCTCATGTTCTTATTCTATATGTAAATCTTTACTGGGTATTTAGATTTGTATGTCCCACAAATATGCTAAACTCCACATGTCTAACAATGAGCCCATTATATCTTCAGTATAGATCTCCAAAGCTGATGGTCTTCCTTTCCATGAAAGCTATCACTATCCATCCAATCATTTAAGAAATCGATGAGATCAGGGGAGAGGCAATCCTAGACTCTAGTTTCTCCCATAATGCCCACATTCAGTCACTATATCCTATAGATGTTACCACTTGAATATCTCTTTAATTAATATCTTCTCTCCTTCATGTCGTATTCTTGGTTAAGATCTCCATCATTTCTTAACTGAATTATTCTAATATTCTCTTAACAAGATTGCTGTCTCCAGTAACAGTCTCTTAAAATCCATTCTCTAAAATGTAACCAAAGTGACATCTCAGTTACTTCCCTGATTAAAATGTTTCCCCATAGGCTTCAGGATAAAATTAAAAGTCTTTGAATATCAGACCTTCATGATCCGGGCCATATCAAACTCAATGCCTTCATCTCTCACCACTGCTCAAAGTAAAAGACTAGAATTTCAATGACTTGCTCTCAGACAATTGATTCCACATCTCATCTCTAGGCAACATCAAAGAATACACAAGTTGAAAAGATCTTTAGAGATAAAGTAACCATATAATTTATCATCCAAACCAGGACACTTTTGAGAGTGAAAGAGTGCTATTAATAATTACATTGGGATAACAGGTGTAAACCTGGACCGTCTCAAGCAAAAGAGCCTCTATGATCACCCTACCTAGAGATCAACTAGACCATGACAGAACTTGCGTCATTAAAGCAAAAGTGGTCATGCTGATTATAACAATGACTGGACTAGAATCAGTCTTTCCCATCTCCCAATCTACTGCCTTTTCTTCCACATTATGCTACTTTGTTAATAAATCTTTTAAGATAAAAATCAAATAGTCTAATAGTTTCTATAGTAAAATGTGTGACATTTTTATATAATCATAGTAAATATAGGTAATAGCTTCATTTGCAGTCAAAAGTATCACTATTAATGGGAGTTCTATAATGAATAAAAGTGATTAAAGAGATCAACATACCTATGCAAAACTAGGATCCATTTCAATAGGATGGTAATGGTAAAAGATGGCTGGGATCTCATATCCCCAAATCCTTGACTAAGTAATTTCATAACCACTGCCACTCTGGCTGGGTTCCCAAAGTATGTGTTTGGTGTATGAGTGAGGATGTACATGAATGGGAGGCTGAGAGACAAACAGAAAAAGAGAGAGAGAGAGATGCCCAGTAAGATTCCCTGCCTGGTTGAACCTGGCTGAATCACATAAGAAGGTCAGAGATTCATCTACCCCAATCCTTCACTAATTGTCTACTCTAATGCCTGGTATACATAACTTCTCCTTTGCAGTCTACCTAAACCTATACAGCTCATACATGAATTCTAAAGTCTGAGTTATCTCCAATTCAAAAACTGTTTCAAATCCATACTATCACAGCAAGTGCATGAGATGGTGATCCAAAACAGAGCAATAGGAATGTTGAGTCAAGAGAGGACTGATCCCTCTCTAGTTCCATCAGCATCACATGTTCACCTTCTGTTAAGCTCTCTCTTTTACTTCATTGTTTCCCTTGTGCCATATCAAAGTTTTTTTCTCTTTGGAGAAGAAATGAAAATAGGAAAAACCCTTAGTACCCCATCAGGGTTATGCTATGAGAATAAGGGAGTGTTCATCAATTAATGCACTAAAGTGTTATGCTCCAATAAAACTCTTAAGATGAGAATATGGCTTTAAATATTTATCATCAAGATAATATTGAAATAACAGAAATTCAAGTAGAAAATCACTCAAAATCCCAAAGAAACAAACTCAAAATTTTATTTATCCACATCATCTGATTCCTATTCTTGTGACATATTCAACTTTTGAATGTTTACATCATCACAAATCTGATTTCATACTCTATATTTTATGTTGACATTATATAGTATATACATTTTCCATTTTGCTGCAGATTAACATCAATGTTTTATAAATAGGCCAAAAACATTTATTCCTCATCATTAGGAAGGGGGTGTCTTCTGTTTTATCCTTTCCAACCATAGCAAAGCACTTTAGTCATAACACGTATAAAAAGGGCATAAGCAAGAAGAAATACCAAAACAAGACACTTGCTTGACACAGGGTTAAAATTTCAAATGCTTTACATTGAGAGCATCCAAACAAAATTCCCAAAATTCTGTCAAAGTGTGAATTTTTTCCCATTAAAAAAAATTAGCAATAATTTTAATACCTTTTATTGCACTTCCATTGTGACCTACATTTCAGGGAGCAATATTCAATGGTGAATTCTCTTAGGGTTGCTGTAGTCAGCAGGGGTATTTTAATAGTGTTTTCCAGCAAAAGCTATAGACTCCTAAGCATCTGCGCAATGGGGGATCAAGACCAGTTGAAATTTTTCCTCTTCCTAACAAAAATCAAGGATAAAGCCATTCCAACTCCCTATAGCACAGCAGAACACAGAAGAGCTCAGAAAGAGATCAGCTGGAAGGCTGCAATGTCACATAAATATTTCGATTTCTAGATAGCTAATAACCAAAAGACGATCATAACCGGAAAATACTTACCACAACTGCACTGCATAGCATTTTAATTCCTTGTACATATTTTCAAGACAATTCTATTGTGAATGGTACATTATTCTTTTTTCATACTATGAGTTTGAAGATTCTTACTTAATCATTTTGCTGTTATCAAGAAGTCCCCTTCAGATAGTTTCAGAATTAGATATTTGGCTCAAGTTAGCCCTAAATGCCTGCTGTCAAGATTCTTACATTCTCCACAAAAGTGGTATTTTAACAATATCTTTTTCTGTGACGTGCTGGGTATTTTGCATTTATCCATGCCCTATTTGACTGTTCCATTAAAATTCATAAAGCATCCTTTCACTTCTCCACCCATCTTCAAGCCTCTCTCGACACCCCACTTTCACCCAGGACCTTGTCTAGACCTCTGCTTCATGCTGGGCCCAACAGCTTCAGAGCTGCCCAACTGACGCAGTGTCCTCTATTCAGAGTTTGTCATTGCCATTCTCCAGGACTCGCGTACTACTGCAGATGGGTTTTGCCTTCTAAAGCATCTACAACTATTTTAATCTAAACAACAAACTAGTGTTAACAGAAAAAGCCTAGAAACTTTTACTTCCTTTCCAGAAAGAACAAAGGCATTATGAGGTGACTTGCCTTCATCACTGGGCACCTGTAACTCTAAAAATAGAAACTGTAAGTCCAGTCAAAAAGAGAGTAAGATGGAGTAGGACCTTGGAAAGCCAGTGCTGCCCTATGATCTCCATCTTCAAGTCCCCCTAGGCAGTTTGTTTATTCCTTTAAATGTGTATGTTGCATTTCTTCTATGTGCCAAGCAGTGTCTTGGGCACTGGGGCTAGAGAAACTGTGACATTTCCCCTTCCTCGGGCATGTATAATCTCAGAAAATAAATCCTATCTATATATACAGGGGTTTTTTTTAAGATTTTATTTATTTATTTGACAGAGACAGAGCACAAGCAGGGGGAGCAGCAGGCGGAAGGAGAGGAAGAAGCAGGCTCCCTGCTGACAGGCTCCCCGCTGAACAGGCAGCCTGACTCAATCCCAGGACCCCAGGATCATGACCTAAGCCGAAAGCAGACCCTTAATGACTGAGCCACCCAGGCGCCCCTATATGAACAGTTCTGCTTAAGGAATACCTTTGCGCATATCACACATTTTAAAACATTTAACGCTAAAAGAAATTACAAATATCATCTACTCTGACCTTTTCATTTTGTGGATGAAAGAAACTGAGATTTAGGGGGGTAGCTGGATTTACCACCTGCCAAAACCCAAGCTGGATTTCAAGTGGCTCAACTCCTAGTCGAGGGTGTTTTCATGCCGTCACCCCTTTCCTCTCAGAGCGGGGATTTCTCAGGGACTTAAAAAGAAATCCATCCTTTTTCTATGACTTTTTTAGGATTTCTCTCACTACAGGAAATATGACTTGGTGCTCAAATGGAGTTTTGAAGTGAAAAATAAAGTCGGAAATAATTTTGCTAAGGATCCAGGCATTGAAAAATGGCGTCCGGCCAATAATCATAGTCCTATTGAATTGTCATCTGTCACCTTTCATTATTTGTTGACTAGACACAGAAGTTGGCAGCACGCTGCACATAGGTTGTAATTTCATACAGCTAATGGTTTGCAGCTAAGCTACACAGGCTGTAATACAAAGGCAAAAAATACATGAGATGAAATAAGAAAAAAAGAAATATCCCAAAACAGATTTTCATAGACTGCTTTTAAATAGCTATATGGAGCCACCTAGTGGCAGAATTTTGTGTTTAAAAATGCAATCCTATTTGGTAATAAAAAATTCACAGTTAAGATATTATAAATGATGAGGTCAGGAACAGAGCCTAGTGTTGTGTGTATATAAGACTTCAATTGTGAAGAAAATATGATTGACCTGTCAAGGTTTTCATTTTTTAATTATTTTTATTTTGCATTTATTGTCCACAGGAAACAACTAAGCTTTCTGAAAAAGCACAAAATTTTTCCAATTTAATAGCTCTTCAACAAAGTGTACAAGTTAAAGATAATTGGATTCTACTTTTAAATTCTTATATTTTGTCTGAATTAGGCTCAAAAAGTCAATTTCTTTACATTGGAAAATATCTGTTAATGTTTCCAAACAGAATAGAACAGGCTTTTTTCCCCCTATGAACTTGAGTCTTTTATCAATGAGACACATTTTATCAACAAAGCTACAATTCTAAGGAAGCTAAGGATGCAGAAAATTGGCACTCCAATTAAAACCCTTTGCATCTCCAAAGAGAATAAAAATAACAACTGTATGAACTTACTTTAAATGGATTTATACAGACCAACATCTAATTAGAACATTTTAGAAATGCTGTGATTGTTAGGACAAATCCTGAGTCAGGATCACTTGAGCTTTTGTTAAACATTTGAATCACCTTCTTTCATCTGAGAATGATTTATTATGAATTAATCCTAGAATCTTTCAGAAAGATAGATGGTAATCATAACAGATATATACTAAAGATTGATATTTTACTAAAGATTGATATTTTATATGAATAACATCTTATGCTATGTAAACTACATTTTCAATCCATCATTGGAAAATTTATTGAAAAGTTTCTTAAAATTGTTAATGAAATTACAGAGGGGTGTGTGAAAGATGATTCAAGATAGTTCATTTAGTTTTATATATTCTTTCACCGACCAAAGATAAATTTGAAAATCATTTTTTGTCCCATTCTTTGTTGTTGAAAAACTTGATTTAAAATACTGGATGGCTCTACCCTTACAGATCGAGCCTCTGCCCAATAAGAGACAGCCGTGAGGAAAAGGGCAGACGCATAATCTCTTGATCCTTGTCTGTGACTTAAGATAACATACATAAAGTACAAGTTGATCTCTGATTAGTAAGATTTTACCGTGTACATATTGAATATGAGACATCAGCACACTATAAACATCATATCATTGTTTCTAAGCCTTGCTATTACATTCACCTACAAGCCAATCAAATAATAATTGCAGCAAGGTAAAGATCAATAAAACTGAAATCCTAGACATAACATTTAATAATAATTAATAGGAAGAAATAGAATCAGATAACCCTAATAACTTTTTTTAATGGTGTGGATGATTCTAGCAGAAAAGAGACTAAGCTTTATACAGCTCTGAAGTATGATTTCAGACAATATGACGATGGGAACGGGACAGGATTACGGGGAAATCAAGGTGGGGAAAAGACTTAACAACAAACTGGCATGGGATATACAGGTTTGATTGAATATCTATGGAATATTGAAAACCAAATAACTGATGCAAATAGCAGAAGAATCCTCAGGCAGTCACTATAGCTACAAATCCAAGAAGGCCCACCTGTGTGCACTGTGCAGACAAAAAACTGCTCTCTGTGGATAAGGCTATTTCAATGATGTCATCATTGAATACAAAGGGTAATAGGATAAGGGTAGCTATCATTACAGAATGTCTGCTGTGTGTTGGCACAGGCTAGGAGTTTTACATATGCCATTTCAGTTAACATTTACAAAACCCTCAGGCTGGTATTAATTGTTCTATTTCACAGGAGAAAAAACTAAGACTCTAAAAAGGATTCTGAATCCCTTGTCTGCCTCCAAAGCCATTCTCTTTCCATAGGAAATACATATATGCATGATACATCACTGTTAGAGAGCCAAGATGTTATTCTAATTCTGTTTACCTAACAATAATCACCCTTTTCAAGATCAAATTAAAATGCTTCATAGAAGGTAAACTAAAGATGCTCATTTTTTTTTAAAGAATGAGAGTCCTAGCAGTATCCAAACTTCAATCTCACTATGATCAAAATGCAGTTTTACAATTCAGCTATAGAAGATAATTATTGATGATTGATTGATTGATTTTTTAATGGGACACCTGGGTGGCTCAGTCGATTAAGTGTGGGATTCTTGATTTCATCTCAGGTCATGATCTCAGGGTCATGAGATGGAGCCCTGCATCATGTCCGGCTCCACACTGGGCATGGAATTTGCTTAAGATTCTCTCTACCTTTCCCTCTGCCCCAATCCCCCCTATCCCCACCGCTGCTCACATTCTCTCTCTCTCTCTCAAAAAAAAAAAAAAAGATAGTGATTTTTTTTCCATATTTATAAAATAACTTTCTTCTCTCACTGTATTTTCTAAATGTGTGCAATTAAAATATGAAATGATGGAATTGGGATGGATTAAATTCAAAGCCAAATGCATTGACAATCAAATATTTGAGACCATAAGAATTATATCCAAGGCTCGTGAAAATGCAGATTCCTCAGTCCCACACCCAGAAATCTTGACTCAGTGGTTCTGCAGTGGGACCAAGGAATGTACATCTTGACTCATACTTCCTCCAACAACGCCAGGAGAATCCGATGCAGGTGGTCCTCAGACAATATGAGAAATACTTTAGTATATTACTCCTTTGAATTTTGGCTCATTTTCATAGAACTTCATGTCACATCCTCAAAGTAATCTTTTCTTTCTTTCTTAGCTGTATTTATCTCTTTATCCATGGTAGGTCTTGTCAGAATTTTTACTTGTTCATAATTTCAAGGAGGAAGGGTCATCTTTCTGGGCCTGATTCTTAAAAAACTGTTAAAATATTTATGTTAAGAAATGCTACCTCATATTTTTAGAATTTCTAGAGTAAAATACCTATGCTAGCAAAATATCTATATCATCTGTTATGGTTGTTATAAGAATCTGTACTTTATTGAATATATTGAAAATTTTACATACGTGAAAAATCACTTGTGCTGTATCAGCCCTGTCGTTATGCAAATGACCAAAGAAAGTCCCAGACACAGTTCATCATGATCCAAGACTGAAACGGCAAGTGACAGCAGGACCAGTATTCAGTGCCCAACCCAGTTTCTGTTAGCCACCACATGAGCATTCACCCACAAATCTGAATCTTAAGAAAAATTAAAACATTGGACTCTCGCTCTCACTTCAGGTCCCAAGGGCTCAAAGCAGAAAAGGGATTAATGTAAGTGACCTGCTGCTCAACCAAGGTCCAGATAAAGAAGCCATTTTAGTCTTTGTTGTGGACAGTCAAAACTATTTTTTCCACTTTTATTGAGATATAATTGACATACAACATTGCATAAATTTAAGGTGTACAACATAATGATTTGACATGGGTACATATTGTGAAACAATTACCACAGTAAGCTTAGTTAAATCCAAGAAAACTATTAATGTGTATCTTAGGTTACAAAACATGATAAAATATACCAGAACAAAAATGCTAAATTCAGTCTATTGTTCATTTTTTGTCCATATGCTACTGTAAAATGTATTTGGAAATATCTGGATAGTTATATGTAATACTGATAAAATATTCAAATGGTAAACTAAATTCTTCACTTTTGTTTAAATATTTGACATCCCTGATAATCTTTGTCTCAGAACTTCACTTTCATTCTGTGGTTACTTTTATGCAAAAGTAAAATCATATGTATCCAACAAAGGCAAATTAGAATGTCCAGATATGCAAGTATAGATGATTTAGTAATTTTCTGGGACACTAAAGAGACCTGAGTTCAACCTTCACCTGACTTTTTCTGTTTGAAATTGAGAAACTCACTAAAAGTCAATAAGCTACAAGTTTTTCTTCTGTGGTACAGTGATATAAATATAAATATTAAATGATGATAAAATTAAAGGCTCTGTCTATAAAGTACCTAATACCAGAGCTCTCACATACTAGGTATTCAACAAATGACAGCTAGTGTTTTCTATCCAGAAGTGATTTTCTCTTTTGAATTTTCATACATTCTCACAGATCAGGCTCATCTTAAAAAGCCACATCTAGCAAGCTAGGAGCCTTAACCTACATGAGCCAAAATTCTCTTAAAAATGTAAGAGCCTACGCAATCTCCTTCAATTCATGAACTTTTATTTATTAAAGTTCCACTCCTAAGGTGAGAGGCATAGGAGTGCCTATAAACACAGAAACTTCTCTTTAATAGATACCAAATTGCTGATAGAAAAAGGAATTTAATATCCCCCTGAAGCCAAGAGCTCCATTCACATTTACTTTGAAACAAAATGGATTGGATTTCTTAATAGTATTTTGTGATGATAATATTTAGCAATTTTTAAAATGCCTAAAATGTACATTTTCCTGCCCTAAATATATAGGCTAAAAATTTTATACATTTTTATTGCAGAATTTAAGAATTTAGCTCATTATATTAGTTGTATGTGTGGTACTCTAATACCATTTTGTTTTTTTGTCACTTGGATTAACTGAGACAGGTCTTATACATAGTAATATCCAGTGTTTCATTCTGTGCCTTACAATCATTCAAAAGCGTTAAGCAGCAAGCTTTCAAATGTAATTAACTTTATTTTTCAATGTAATATTCTACCAGTTACTCTAATTTATTGAAAGTACAGCCTGACCTTTAGAATGTTTTAGTATTTAAGCAAACTAGAATGGAGAAGGGATGAGCTTCCAAATCTGACATATATCTAAGATTTGAGATTCCAAAAGCTTTACTAATGAAGAAAGAGTTGCAAATACATGCTTCTCAGTGGTTTACTCCAGCAACAGATATCTGGTTTGAGCTAAAACAATTAGATTCCAAGAGGTTAAAAAAAATTATAATGACAAAGCTCAGATGTGCCTACTTGGGTGTAACAGTTTCAAGTAAAATATTAAATGTCACAGACTATTCGAAAACATATACAAGCTCTTTTATTGATTGATTTTTTTTTCTTTTGAATCTCAGGTTCAAAAAGTTGAGTTCACCTATTTCTTCAGTTATGTAACATTTTCCTAGTGGGTCCACATAAGACCCCATTTCTTTTTCACTTCCTCTTTCACTTCCACTTTTTACTCACACCCTCTTCCAAACTGTAATGCGTTAGGTATATTGCTCCTTGTAAAGCACGTAATGTTATTTTGTATGTGATTGTGTTTTTTATTTACATTAAATATATGTGTGCAAAACTCATGACACATTGTAAATATGTTAGTGTTGAGCAGAGGAGTGATATTATCACTCTGGCTGCCGTGAGGATGAAGGATAGACTCCAGGGCTCCAAAAGTGGAATTGGGGAAGCTATTGCTGGGGAAGACGTATTGCAGTAGGTCAAGTAAGAGATGATGGTGGCTTCACCAAGGTTGGCAATAACAGAAATGCTAAGTACCAACATCAATTTCAGTGGAAAAAACAAAACCAGTGGATAGCCGATCTACTGATAGACCTGATTGGAGAATGTGAGGAAAAAGAATCAGAGAGGACCCAACACTTGGAGGATGGGCTAAATAATGGGATAGACGTCTTTGTTTTGAGGGATGGAGAAAGAAATTGAAATCTTGTTTTAGATATGTTAATTTTTAAATACTCATTTGAGAGCCACATGGAGCTAGCACATAGCTATTGAGATCACTTAAAATACACAACTTGAGTTTGATAGAGACAATAGGGCAGCAATGTGGATGTTATTTTTAAGTCATGGGCTTAAATGAGATTACCTCAGAGAGAGAAAATAGGAGATCCAAGTACTGAGCCCTGGAGCATTCTAAAAGTTTATAGGCCAAGAAGAGGAATATCAGCAAAGAATACTGAGAAGGAGCAGCCTATGTGTTAGAAGTCCCAAGTCACGAACATCAAAAGATTATTTTTGTTTGGGATGCTTCAAAGGCTAATTAATTACCTTCCAAAAGAGGATTTTGGTTAACATACATATCTACAACACATAGTTTATACTGAATTACTTAAATGATCATACAGACAATAAAAACATTAATTGTGAACCCTCAGTCATCCCCCTGATAATCTACCCTTGCCCACTTTTTCTGTATTCCATGTCTGCAGTGAGCTCCTAGCATACTAAACCAGTGGAATTTTCCAGAGGTGGGCTCAAGAAGTGCCCTGCATCTGTCATGCTCAGCAAATATAAGGTGTTCACAGAGATATGCTCTACCCCACGTTACCACAAAGCCACACACCGTAGAGCAAATTGCCTGCCATTCACTTGTTTGTAATCCTGCTAAAGTCAATGGCAACAGTGATCTGAAGTGATAAGAACAGAAGCTTAGTAGAAAATAGGAGATGCCACAGAAAGAAAACTGCAGAAGTCTCTTATAAATGACACTGTTTCAATTCATCCATTTTAATTTTTAAGGAAATGAAAGTAAAAAAAAATTGATTGCCATTTAACTAGCATTTATTCACTTTAAGAATATTCTAAGTATTTTATTCTAAATTGTATTTTATATATTTTTGATATCTGGAGAGTAGATTCAGTCCAGAATTCAGGAGCCATTTATCACAAATTATTTCTATAGTTAAATTTTCTCCAAATTTTACATATACAAATTTATCTGAGCACAAGTAACTTCTAATATCCAATTTGAAAAATTTCTAAAACATTTTTAGAATTTTTTTAAAAAGTAGTAACCCTGACATTCGTGTATCTTACTTGATATGATGTCTTTAGGCTTTTTCACAAATTTTTGTTCTAGTCCAGTGACTATACTAGATGTCAAGTTCCTCTTCTTTCTTTTCTTTCTTTCTGCTGAAATTATGCCTCTGTCCTAATCCTCTGACATGGTTTCCAGTGAATAAGAACCATAAATACTTGTGTTGGTCATTCATGATGTTTACCAAAATCTTCCTGGTCTTCCTCCAATCACATAGAAGGATTGCACCTCCTAGTCCTTTTGAGGAAGGATGAGATCATATAACTATTTCTGGCCATTGAGCTGTGAGGAAAAGTGACATCTGTGCCTCTCAGGTTGGAGCATAAAATTATTTGTGAAACAATTTAGAGCTATCCTAATTTCTGCCACGGTGAATGGAAAAATTCAAGATGGTAGCTTGAGAAAGAAAGAAATCTTCCTAGTTTCAGCCAATCATAATCGGGCTTTTTTTTACTGCAGCATAATCCATCCTGATTGAGACAATGTTTCAGCCAAGTGCACTTTCAATTCCTTCCCAGGGCCTCTGTCACAAATCTTAAACAAGTAAGGTAATCTTCACATGGTAAAACTCTTATAATCATCTCTTTGCCTAGTTCCCTTGAAATTAAGACCAGAACCAGATCCTTGTAGTCTTCCCTTTTATTATTTTTCTGAGGATAATCCTTTCCTAGCATAGCCCCTTAGACTGAAGTCATTTCCTAAGAAGGTAATACACTCAGTCTTATTTTAATTACTCTGCTAGAGGACAAATTTTAAAAAGCATGTATAAGATAAAAATAAACTTTATCCCACCAATAATTCCCTTCCGAAGTTTCCATATTTAAATATTTAAATGTGATTATCTGTGGGATTTTTAAAAGCCTTCTTTACATCTCTTAATTTGGGGAACTTTTAAAAATTGCTCCTCTACCAGTTCTAACCAAATTTAGCTGTCAGTCATATGAACCCCCAACTTCCTACATTACAGGAATACATGTGTGACCCAAGCTGGCAAATCAGAGTCCATTACTATGTAAGCAACATGACTGGTCCAGAGACAGGCACAGCACCCAAGCAAGACCAACCAGAATCCTTTTGGAGGATTGACATAAATTCAGGTCCAAGGAGGGTTATGTTCTTTTCTCTAGCATCACTACAACTAGCAAGGACAATGTCCATATCGATCTGCCAGGGACCATTGTACTGCCACATGGAGGCGGCCTGCCCAAAAAGGAAAACAGCATAGAGAGAATACAGCAAGCTCGAGGGGTGGCAGAGAAGTCTAATGACATCAATCGGCTTTCTCTGTGTCACACTTCATCTTTGGAGTTCCTAGTTTTGAATAGGATTGAGGTTGTTTGGGGTTTTTTGTTTATTTGTTTTGTTTGGCTGAAACTAGTTTCAGTTGGCTTGCAAACAAAAGTGTCTTTTTCCCAGAATCCCCCAAACACATATCGGCAGGGCTCTCTCTCACATCCCTTTTGGATTTCTAAGTAAAAATAGTCACCAACTCAGAGAGGTCTTGCCTGGCCACCCCTGATGCACCTTCTTCACTTCTGTACTTCCTGTATAAGTTTTGCTTGTTTGTCATGACCCTCTAGAAAGTAAGCTCCTTGAGAGCGTAGTTCACTGCTACATCTCTCAGGGCCAGTGTGTCTGTGTATACTTGCTAAATACACAAATGGATGAACGAATGTAGTATTTTCCCCCACTAATGCTACATTACTTGTCTTAACTAATTCAGCATTTTCCCTAGATCCATAAGACTCTTATCTACATGTTTAATATGAAAATATTTTTATGACCAGACTTAAATGGATAATTATCATTTCCTCACTTTACCTGCCTAAATACAGTCTCTTTGTAGTAGACTCATATTGCTGACTAGCTGCATTTCTAAGAAGCTACATTAAATTTCAAAATCACTTGAGTGTTATTTGGTAAATTATTCCAGTAAATTTTTATAGGTTCAGTACTTAATACTTTAAGAGACTAATTTACCAAAGTGCACCATTGTGACAATTAAAAAAAAAAAAACGAAAACCAAAAACCTTCTTCTAAAAGTGCCTGAAACCCTAAAAGACAGTAACTAAAATAGAGAGTAGATAAATTTCTTTCTGTTCCCTAATTTTCACTTCATTATCACTATTCAGCATCACAAACACTTCTCTCCAAACTGTTTCCTTTTTCTGTATTTACTGACATCAAAATAAAAATTGATCACCTAAATATACACACATATGTAATATATATGCGTGCACATGCACACACACATATATATACAAATATTCATTTGCATTCACCTATGAAATGATGTATTATCTCAAGAATCATATCAGTATAAATTAAAGCAAATCGATCACACAGCATTGAGGACATACATCTATTTTTCCTCTTTCCCAAATTCCAAAAAAAAAAAAGGAAATTATTTTAAAAAATAAATCCACAGGTAGGAGAGAACAAGAAAAGGGTCAAAATGCCAACAAACTTTTGGAAGTTGAAAAGTAGATGCATTTGAGAAACTAAAATTTTAAATGGCAATGAGGAGATCCAAGAAGCAAGCCAATTTACCGTGCAGAATCACCAAAGTGCTCTGCAATTGGCAGCCTCCAGCCCATCTGGAAATTGGAGTAAAAAGAAGAGATTAATAAAGAGGGTTAATTCAGGGGCACTTGGGTGGCTCGATCAGTTAAGCATCCAACTCTTGATTTTGGCTCAGGTCATGATCTCAAGGTTGTGCAATAGAGCCCTGGTCTGTCCCTGCCCTGGGTGTGCAGCCAGCTTAAGATTCTCTCTCTCCCTCTTCCTTTGCCCCCCCCCACCTCTAAAAAAGAAAGAGAAAAAAGAAAAATAAGGAGAGTTAATTCAAAGTCTGCTTAAGAAATTGTCAAATCTCCAGGTCCCCTCCCTTTCAGTGGTAAAAACTAGTTTTTACTCTTTGCAATAGTAAAAGAGAGTTCCCGTGTATTAGAGAATGCATGCCATCTTTCAGGGTAGCACACTCTTCATGATCCTCTGTACTTCAGAATATAAACAAGATAACATACTGGGGCTCTGACCCCCTTGTTTCTCCAGTATCCCAAAAGGGAAACAAGTAGCTTCTACCAGGGCGTCCTGTGGTAAAGCTCACAGTGAACAAACCTAATCATATTCTTTTAAGTTCCTTTAAGTTCCTCACTGTCATTTATGACCAGCAAATAAAGATTAGCAGACACTTCATGAAAGCTTCTACTAAAAGATCAAGGCCAAATCAAAAGGCAGGGGGGAAAAAAAAGCAATGTAAAGGAAACAGACTATGATACTGTGCATATATATGTATTTTTAAAAGAAAAATATATATGACAGTATGCCTATATTTTTTAAAAAGAAAAATATAATAATGGAAATACAACAATAAAATTAGAAGAGGATATTATCAAAATGGAACATTAAGATTATTCAAAAGGAGTGCTCTCTTTTTAATTTAAACTCCAGTTAGTTAACATACAATGTAATACCAGTTTCAGGAGTAGAATTTAGTGATTCACTTACACATAACACCCAGTGCTCATTACAGCAAGTGCCATCCTTAGTACCCATCACCCATTTAAGCCATCCCTCTACCCACCTCCCCTCCAGCAGCCCCTAGTTTGTTCTCTAAAGTTAAGAGCCTGAGAATTCAGTATCTACCCAAGCTAGCACATAAAATATTTATCATGCAAGGTCCAGTGCAGGAAAAAGAATCCATCATAGTTACTTTTAAGCAATATTGCAAGGTATTAGCTGACTGAGGAAACAGACTTTAGGTTTAGCTTTCAGAATTGACGGAGAGCTTTGCTGGCAAACCAGACCACCAAAGGGATACGGCCACGTCCAGTATCCCAAAGCCATCACACTCAGGAGCCTCTGTGAGCAAAAGATACGGTAATTCTCCCTTATCTGTGGGGCTATGTTCCAAGACCACGGATAGTACCAAACCCTGTGTATACTGTGTTTTTTCCTAGACGTACATACTTAAGATAAAATTTAATTTATAAATTGGGCACAGTCAGAGATTAACAATAACTAATAATAAAATAGAACAATTTTCACAATATACTGTCATAAAAGTTATGTAAATATGGTCTCTCTCTCTCTCCAAATATCATTGTATTGTACTCACCCTTCTGGTGACGATGTGAGATGGTCAAACGCCTACGTGGGGAGATGAAGTGAGGGGAATGACGCAGGCGTTGTGACGTAGAATTACCCAACAACTGACCTTCCGACGATTCGTTAGAAGGAGGCTCATCTGCTTGCAGACCCAGGTTGATGGCAGATAACTGAAACCCAGGAAAGCGAAACCACGGATAAAAGGCACTGCTGTTCCGGTGCATGGCGGTGCTTCCCAGCAAAGCGTGGCATGTTCCTCACCTACACCTTCGAAACTTGCGAGAACGTATCTCATGGGCACAAACTACCACACTTCTAGGAGCCCACTGCGAGGAAGGCTGGGAAATGTAGTTTTTAGCTTTACAGTCTGCAGCACCCTAAAAAAGTTTGGAATTGATGCTGAAAGACAATTCGCTATACGCACCACACAAAATTTCAGAACTCTATTTCCCATGTGCTCTTTCTCTGGAGGTTTTCGTGGGTATATCTCACCAAAATATTAGTAAGCCACAGAAAGGAAACATGACAGAGGAAACAGGACACCCAACATGGGGAAAAAGAGGAGAGGACGTCTCAGGATAATGATGAGGGCAGATCCAGGATAACAGTCCTATCTATCCCAGGCAAGGAGGAAAAACCAAATCAGGCTGGAGTGGGTCAGAAGGTTCTGGGAAAAGACTTCTTCAGGAAGATGGAATAAACAGAATACCTGATGTGTCCATAGCCTTGATTTTTAATGGGCAAGAAATTTGAGGCTAAATTTGTGACAAATATATAGAAAACCAAGCAAATGATAAAGTGAGACAACTCATGGGGAAAAAAGATTAGCAGGATAAAGGAAAGTTATCCAAGTTTATATGTCTCAACTGTATTATCTGCCTTAATATGTATGCTAAGTCCTCAAAAAAGAAGGAGATGCGGCGTGTGGGTGGCTCAGTGGGTTAAGCGACTGCCTTCGGCTCAGGTCATGATCTCAGGGTCCGGGGATTGAGCCCCACGTCAGGCTCTGTGCTCAGCAGGAACAGCCTGCTTCTCCCTCCCCCACCCTCGTGCTCTCTCATGCGTGAGCCCTCTCTCTCTCTCTCTCAAATAAATAAAATCTTTTTTAAAAAAAGACATGAAGGTAAATATTTAAATAATCAGCTAAAATTAGGGAAGTATAATTGCTGTTAGGGAAAGAAAATAGGGGGAAAGTACGGCTATTTAAATTATGTGCATTTATATATTTGGTAAAAATAAAAACTAAGAGGATAGGATTTGGGAAATAGATTACACCTCTTCATCTTGCTCCCCTCTTAAAATGAATCTGTTCTTCAAAGGCATTTAAACATTTCCCAAACTAGTCCCACAATAAATTCCTCTTTCAATCTTGGCTAGATCTGAAATAACATAGGCTCAAAGACCGAAAACAAGATGACATATGATTCAGCAGTAACTTTAAAAATGTTTCTATGCTACTAGCTTTTGAGAATTCATTAATCATTCACTAGATGGGGCTAACACACTGCAGAGAGGTGACAACTAACTAAAACGTTCCATTTTGTGAGTAAGGACGCATCTGAATTAAATTCTATAGATTAGACAACATATTATTTACATTCTGTTATTTTGTAATAGATACAGAAATTTTTCACCTGTAATTTAAAAAGCAAAGTATTATCAAAGAGCTTAGTTAAAAAAAAAAAAAAAAAAAAAACCTTTAGTGATTACCTATTTGAACTCTCTGATTGTGTACATAGGAAAACTATGATCCAGAGAAAAAGTACTTGCCTGCCATAGAGCTAGGCCTAGTGGCTAGGCTATAGACCCAGATCTCTTGAAGTCCATTAGCCTGAGGACTACAGGCAATCAGTTTACAAACAAACATATATTGATAATGTGCTAGACACTGGGTTTATGAAAATTATAAAGATGAAATACAGTGCCTTACACAGACAATTTAATGAGAAAAATAGATATACAACAAATTTAAGACAGTAAACAAAACTGGGGGCAGGAGGAGTAGAAAAAGAAGAAGGACTGATTGTGTGTTACTCTGTAAGCTTTTAAACTAGGAATTACTTATGGTCTCCTTGGAAATTCAGTCTTAGGAATGGTGGGCAGATTCCACGGGGATATGAAAGCAAAACAGCTGAGTAGATGGAGGGGCTGCCTTTAAATACTTTCATATGGAGAAACCCTAGTTCAGCACTGCAATACACAAACTTGATACTGTGTAATAGCTAATAAAATTTTATTAAAGCAAGATATATTTTACCTCTGCCAAGATATTTCTCCCAGTTATATAGGCAAAGACAAAAAAATTGATAATACTCAATTTTGATGAATTTGCAGAGAAACTCCTCCATTCATACTCACTACAGGTGGGACTCTAAATCGGTTTAAATTTTGTCACTATAAAATTGTAAAATACACATTCCATTGACTTATTATTTCAATTCCTGAAAATTATCCTAAATATTGATTTACATAAATGTACAAAGTTATTTTTTTAAAAAATATTCATAGTGGCATTATTTATATAGTAGGACCTCCTTATCCATGGTTTCAGTTACCTGTGGTCAACCATGGTCCAGAAGCAGATGATCCTCCCCTGAAGTAGAGTCAGAAGGTCGATAGTGGCCTAATACTATGTCATTCACACCACATGGGCTCATCCAGTAGGCATTTTATCCTCTCACATCATCACAAGAAGAAAGTTGAATACACTGCAATAAGCTATTTTGAGAGACCACATTCACATAACTTCTATCACAGTATATTGTTATAATCGTTCTATTATTAGTTACTATTGTTAATCTCTTACCATGCTTAATTTATACATTAAACATTATCATAGGTATGTATGTATAGGAAAAAATATAGTATATATATATAGGGTTTAGTACTATCCATGATTTCAAGCGTCTACTGGGTATCTTGGAACGCCTTGTAGATAAGGGGGAACTACTGTAATAAGAAAATATTTGAACCTAAATGCCAAACAATCGTTAACTGAACAAATAAAAGTGTACATTAATCTCTCACAGTGTTGTTTGTCCATCCTTTTATTTCCTAGAAACTATTAATCTATAAATAGCAAGAGAATTCTAGCTGCCATTTTGCACAATGATACTACCTTGCTTCACCAAAGTTGATTGGACCAGAGATGGACCTACCTGGCTCAAACTGGAGCTTTCCTTGGGAATTAAGAATTGGAATTGAGCAAAAAAAAAAAAAAAAAAAAAAAAAAAAAAGCCAATGTCTGTGCAGATGAATAATAATGTACATATTTGAGATCTATTATTTTATATACTTTCTGCCCTGTGTACTATATAATCAAAGTGAGCCATTCTGCAGGAGGAAAAATTCTAAAGGTGCATGAATAGAAGCCATGAGTGTAGTATTACTCAAATCCTTGAATCCAGCTGACTTTTAAAACCACAGCTCTGTTCTCCTGTTCTTGATTATGTAGGACACCAATGTTTTCTTATAATATATTGATATTTTGGCATAAGCCAGATCAAAATGTGTTTTTCTAACTTGCAGTATAAGGGTCCTTAATTTTTAAAAATGTGGGCAATGATCTAGTGCAGTATTATGCACTATCCCTGTAGTACGATACTGTGCATCTATCAGAGAATATTATATACACACACACATTGAAATGGAAAGATGTCCAAAATATGTTAGCGAGAAAAGAAAATAACAAAGCAATGGGTAAAGCATGAGCCCATTTATGTGAAAAGAAAAATTACATGTGTGCATGTGTGCACATGTGCGTGTGATTGTTTCCCTACAGAGAAAACTTTAGAAAGAATCACAGCAATCTGCTAATGATAGCAAACTCTAAGAAATTGGAAAAATGGCAAAAATTCTTAGCCAAACAGAAATATCTAGAGAAAATAATATGAAAATGTTTAGGAAAACATCTAATGTGATGGCAAAACTGAATAATCAAGGCTTGCCAAAGTTCTAAATTTTATTAAACACATGCACCTGCACTATAAAGCGACTATGGCTGACTCATTACACCCACAGTGTTCACCCTCCTTAGTTACCACTTCAACAGTGGGCCTATAGTTTCCATCAGTTTTAGTACCTCCTACCCATGGGCCAGCGTCTTGTAGTTCAGAGAGTGGATTATTACCAACGACCAGAGAAATGGGATCATCACAAGCTAAGTTTCAGCATATGATTGTTCAGTGTTGCTTCAAAGAAACCCTTCATTATGTTTGACAAATATTCATTCATTCAAATTTTTGAATAGGCATTAAATTTGATGATGCAATTGTCCAGTTATATATGAAGTATCAGCCTTTCATAAAGAACATCATTGAAGATGAAATTTCTGAAGTCAATGGGCACCTGGGCATGCCAATTTGGTTTGAGAGCTCCTAAATACATAAGCAATCTAAATGCCACATCTAAACTATATTCGGTGGAAGAACTGCAGTGGGTCCATGAGGAACGACTGTTGCATTGAAGCCACTTAAAATATACAAAATCCAGTCTCCTCTATCACCTATTGCCCACCCTACGAAGGACTGACTTATACCCTACAACACTCAGGCTCACTTCGAGTAACTAAATGTTGACCTATCCTCCTGCAGAGAACGTCATTTGAGGTGCCATATTGGAGAAGACATAGATCCAAGATCTTGTTCCTGGAAAGGGTGGCAAATAATTGAATGTAGAGATAAAAATAGAAGTAAAAAGATATCTATCTATGTATAGATCTTGTTCATAGAAAAAGTGGCAAGGAATTGAATATTTTCATCAGATCTGATGAAGTTGTGCTTACATTGCACATTATCCATTTTGCCTGGAAACAAACCTGAAAATATTCAGTTTACTTCTCCCGGATGTCCTACCTCCATCCTTTATAATTGAATTTACTTTGAGAATTCTGACTGTCTCATTTTTTCCACCAAACCACTATCCTTCTAAGACTATGATGTATATTATTATAGATGATATCTTTGCTATTAATTGTTTTCTTTCCACACCTACATTCTCTTAACATTCAGGCAGCAATGATAGTTTTCTATTCACACTACCTTCAAAGATAGTCAGTTCTTGGTCTGTGAAATGCTCTCCTCCAGTCAAATCTGTGATGTACCAAAAAAAAAAAAAAATCTGTGACGTACAAAGGAAAATAATTTCCTTGGATACATGGCTTTTTGCAAAGGAAAAAGTACTAAGATGCTGAATCTGGATGAATCACCACCATGGGTTCAGGAATCCCATAGCCAAATTGTCTAGATTTCTATATACTTTTAATTTAGTCTGAGTATGTAGCAAACACGTGCTTTGCATATAGAGTACATAAAGTCAGTTATAGTTGGATTCCATCTTTGAATTACATGATCTAAATCTTATCTAGATGAATTATGAGATAACAGAAATAATGCAGATTTGGCATCAGTGAATTGGGGTTTAAAAAACATGTTTTAAACAAGTACTATCAAGGTAACTATATCTATGACATAGTGTATTCATTAATTATAAATAGGTATTATCAATTTAATGAATAGTAAATGGATAACGTGGGTGAGTACTTCATGCCAGGCACTGTCCTAACACTTTTCATGTGTTAATTTATTTGCTTTTCATTAAAATTTTACAAGCTGTAGCTATCAAAATCTCACAGATGAAGAATGTGAGGCACAGGAAGAGCTGTAACTTGGATACGGTCATGGCGGTCAGACATGGCAGCTCCAGGATCTGAACTCAGGAGGTATGATCCCATACCACGTGTACATACTGAACGCAACTCCACATCACCCGTCCCAGAGTTCAAAATAGAGTTAATATTTTTTCAAAAGGTTTTTCTAAGGTATAAATGAGAGAGCATATGCAAAACATTCAAGCCAACAGACCTTGGCAGAGTGAAAATCAGTATGATTAGTTGTCCTAATAATTTGTAGTTCAATGATATACAAAAATCCTCCCATCATCCTTATTGGTTAAATTATAATTCCATCAGTTTCATTATCAGTTATAAAAACAACAAAGAGGACTGGTCCTAATATCTTAATTAATGCCTCTATATGGTTTTCATGTCTATGATGTCATCTGCTCCTAATCTTGACTTTAGTGAAAGAATAAAAAAGATAACATCCTTAGTCAATAGTCATAACACTAAGCTAAGAGACACTAAAAAATCTGCCTCCTTCCAAGAGCTAGGAAATGGCAGTGCCAAGACGTTTCCACCCCAGTTCTTCAGACCTGAAGTGTCCACTACATTGTTCTGCAAAACCTCAACAGATGGCACTGAGACACTAATGTCCAGGTGACATGCAGCTTCTGACTGTAATAAAGGGCACTATCACACTACACTTTACAAATGCTGAGTAGTAGGGTCTAAGTTATATTTCACTGAAATTTGAGTGCAGCATGCACTTCTGATTCAAACAATTAGTAACAGTTCACAAAATCCTCATTGTCATAAGACTTACAATTTTTTATCATCCTGTTGATTTAAGGAGCAAAACATGATTGAAATTGGGGTCAAGGTAAATGACATTTTTACAACCATGATTATTGTATTTCTGTAAATTAATTTGTACAAAATACAATAAAGAAAGAGGATGAGTAACTTGAGATCAACAACTTAGTTTATTTCTACCCTTCAATGAAAAAAATCTGTTGCCATGGAAATGAGATAAACCCATCCTTTGAAAAATAATTTTTTCACTGGAAACAGATACATTCTGCAACTGGGAGATATTAAAGCAATTCTGTATTTCTGTGGTTGACTAATTTGGCTGAATTTAAATAAAACTGTGATAATAACGATTTTAAAGATTTTATTTATTTTAGTGAGAGAGAGAGATTGAGAGAGAGCAGGGAAGGGAAAGGGAGAGGAAGCAAAAAAGAATCTCAAGCAGACTCCATGCTAAGCCCTAAGGCCAATGCAGGGCTTGATCTCATGACCCTGAGATCATGACCAGAGCCAAAACCAAGAGTGGGATGCTTAACTGACTGAATCACCCAGGCACCCCAATAATAACTATTTAAAAAATACTTGAAGATAGTAAAAGAAAAGAATATAGTGGTTAGTGGCTAAGTGTAAAGCCTAAACTATAAAACTTCTAGAAAAAAGCATAGGAGAAATCTATGTGTCCTTGAGTTATGCAGTTTTTCAGGTATAAAACAATAAGTAAATCCATAAAAGATAAATTAGTTCCTTGGATTTCATCGATATCTAAACTCTGCTTTCTTAGAAGGACTATCAAAAGAAAAGATCAGCCACAAAACAGGAGAAAATATTTTTAAACCATGTATCTAATAAAGGCCTTGTATTTCAAAACTCAACATTAAGAAAACACACACACACACACACACACACACACACTGATTTGGACACTTCCCCAAAGATATAGAGAAGGCAAGCATATGGAAAGGTGCTCAACTATGATTAAGGAAATATAAATTAAAACTTCAGGGGCGCCTGGGTGGCACAGCAGTTAAGCGTCTGCCTTCGGCTCAGGGCGTGATCCCGGCGTTACGGGATCGAGCCCCACATCAGGCTCCTCCATTATGAGCCTGCTTCTTCCTCTCCCACTCCCCTGCTGTGTTCCCTCTCTCGCTGGCTGTCTCTATCTCTGTCGAATAAATAAATTAAAAAAAAAATCTTTAAAAAAAAAAAACTTCAATGTGTTATGATCATTAACCTACCAGACTGTTAAAAATTACAAGACTGACCCTATCACATGTTGATGAGGATGTGGGGCAACTGCTACTCTCATAACACTGCTGATGGACTATAAAATGGTGGAATCACTTTGGAAAACAATGTGGCAATTTTTTTAAAGTTTATCATACACACCATATGACCTAATTATTTCAATCTTAAGTATTTACCCAAGAGAAATAAATTATATATTACACAAAGATTTGCACACTAACGTCCATAGGTGCTTTATTTAGAATAGTCCAAAGGACAAATATAAATGTTCATCAAAAAGTGAGTGGATAAAAAATGATATAGCCATAAAATGCCATTTAGTTCAGCAATAAAATGAACTATGGTTACATACTACAAAATAGACCATTTTCAAATTGTTATGCTTATAGAAAGAAGCCAAACAAATAAAAAAATACATACTGTATGAGTCCACCTATATAAAATTCTTGAAAACACAAATAAATGTATAGTAATAGACAGCAGCTGAGTAGTTGCCTGGGGAAGGGAAGAGATAGGGAAGACCAGAAGAGAAGGATTACAAAGGGACACTTTTCAGAATAATGAATACGTTCATTATCTTGATATTGGTCAAGGCTTCATAGATAGATAGATAGATATCAATATATATATATGTATATATATATATATATATCAAAAATGATCAAGCTGTCTGCTTTAAAAATGAGCAGTGTATTGAATGTCAGTCGTACTTCAACAAAACTGTTGACATGCATGCACAGGTGCAGATATACAATGTGTCAAATTGTAGACCGATCCTTACCAAAGAAAAAAACCCAATGTTGTCCATGAGAAGTGTGATCTGATACAAGGCACAAGAGTATGGCCACTTGGTTGATTATTGAACAGATAGGGGAAAAAAATAGCCATTTGTAAAAATAAATTTCAATTTCATTATCTTATCATCTTTTCAAGATGTAATTCACATAACTTACAATTCACCCAGTTAAAGTATATACTTCGGTGGTTTTTAGTATACTCACAGAGTTGTGTAACCATCACCTCAATCAATTTTAGAACATTTTCATCATCCCAAAAGAAGCCCCATACTCATTAAAAGTCAGTCCCCATTTCTCCCAACCCCTTCCCATCCCTAGGTAACTAGTCTATTTCTTGTCTCTAATCTCTATAGACTTGCCTATTCTGGACATCTCATGCAAATAGAATCATACAATACATGACCTTTTATAAAGGACTTATTTCACTTAATATGTTTTCAAGGTTTATGCATGTGATAGCATGGATTGATATTCCGTTTCTTAGTCTTATTGAATAATATTCCATTGTTTGAATATATCACATTTCATTTATCCATTCATCAGCTGATGAACACTTGTGTTGTTTCCACTTTTTGTCTATTATGAATAATGCTATGAACATTCATGTAAAAATTTCATGTGGACACGTTTTCCTTTCTCTTCATATATAACTAAGAGAAGAATTGCTGAGTCTCAGGGTAACGTCTATGTTTAACCTTTTGAGGAACTACCAGGCTGTTTCCAAAGCAGCTTCATCATTTTATATTCTCACCAGCAGGTATAAGAGCTCCAGTTTNTCTTTCCCTGGTCCGCTCTGGTAAAGGAGCTAGCATAAGGTTTAGCTTGTTGCTCTAGTGGAACTACCAGCATCCTCTTAATTATTAACACCAACATCTCCATGTTTTTCAGCATACCCTTAGGCTTGAATTTACCCACACTCTGTTGCAAATAAAGTCCTTCCCTTTTGGATGCACTTTCAAGCTCTCTTACGGACTGCCTCTTGGAGCCACTGCTCTGGACCTGGGGAGCAGAGACAGTGCCTGCTTCTGTCAGAGGGACACCCCTGCTTTAGGAACACGGCACTGGGCAGGGTAGTAGCTTGTTCTTCCAAGCTTGTATTTCCCAGCATGGACCCTCCAGTCACGATGAGCTGTGGCCAGGGTGTCCCCACCCTGCAGCGCCTGGATGAGTGGGAACTGGGTGAAGAAGGGAGCTTCTGAACTCATGCTCACACTTGCTTGGAATCTGGCCCTTGCAACCTGGAGTGGAGGGTGATGAGAAACACTAGTGGCCTGCCCTTCGTTGGAAGGATACCATTGTCCTTAACTAGGAGCTAGAAGCAGAAGGAGCCCCTGTCTCCTTGGCCACAGCTGCCCAGAGTGGAGTGTCCATCGCATCCAGCTGGGTGTGATAGGAGGCTCCAGGGCCCTAGATTCTCACTAAGCTTGCAGAGACTTAGTAAACTTTCTCAGATACATATTTCTCCGTTTTCTTTATGCACTCAGGACAATTTCCAGAGACCTTAAATTGTTGGGTTTTTTAAATAATCTCAACAGTTAACGGTTGTTTCCTTGGAAGCAATTCTCACGTTATCATTCTGGATGTGGAACTTGCCTTCTATTTTATTATGTCAAGAAGTATAACTATATGGGTGATTTTTAAGTTGTATTTTCATATTGAGTGATTGTTTTTTTCTCGGTAAACTCACAATTAAATTTAAGAAGTATTTTTTATATTAGTTATGTTAACCTGATCAAGTTTCCCATTTTTGACTGACTATAATTTTTGAAAATATTTAGTACTTTTACCTGCCAGTGTGTGGTATATTCAATACTGAACTTTGAAGAGAAGTCACACTTATTCATATACCATATTAATTATAATTTTTTAAGGAAGACCGGAAATTTAAATAACAGTTAATGTATTCAAGTGAAACAAACCTTGTCTTTTATCATTGAAAGATGAGGTATAGAAGAGCTGTTTCGAATTTCCTTCTGTCTCAAAGTGCTGTCAACACTATTCTGCAGTTACTTCTAGGTCCTTTCAATTACAAAACCAAATTAGCAGCAATTTAACACTAATAGCTTACTAATTAACGCACCTCCTCCTGGGCATATTGTCTAGTCCATTCAAATAAACCTCAGCCCTAAAAAACATACGGAGCCTATTTACCAAATTATCTTATCATATGGAATTTCTGTCATAAAACAATATCATGTGAAGCCAGCCCTCTTACAAAATTCCTTTTTTTCTGTTTCCTTGGATTAGCACTGAAACTATCTCCTAAAGTTAATCATAGCTAAAATTGAGAATTAGGTTAAATTTTTTCTTGAAGCTCTCCCAACTGACCTTGCTGCATTTCCTTCTCAACTCCTGACATACCTTTCTCTAAAGATAGTGTCATCATATAGGCGTATCTTCACTGGAAAATGTCTCCACGTTCCAAAATGATGCCCCCCACTGCTCACTGCTGTTACTTGATGTCCCAGTTACAACTGGCCGATGTACTAAATCACACGAAGTTGTACGAGGACAACAGTAGTTCAGTGCTCTATTGTTCTTGGAGTTATTATTATTTACATGCAGACACATTTTTATATGCAAGGTACTAATGCAAAACACTGATGCTAGGAATTCGAAGATGAATGAAACAGGAATCTAAACTTAAGTGAACTGATGAACTAGTGAGAGAGATAAATTTGTTAATAACAATATCCAACATTTATTAAGCCTCCGCTGTGTACCAGATAATATGCTAAGAATTTTACTGACATTATCTTTCCTAAACCTCACAGTAACCTGTGCAGGTGGACATTACTATTATTCCCATTTTATTTATGAGAAAACTGAATCTTAGAGAGTGAGGGTACGTATCCAACAAGAAGCCAAGCCAGGATTTGAATCCACAGAACCTATGTTTATCCCCAAAGCCAGTGTTACTAACACTCATACTACAGACAAAACAAAACAAAAAAACTAATATAAGAAGAAACAATTACTATGTTGCAAGCACTATATTAAGTGCTTTATGTCTTATCACAGACACTACTCATTGCAACCCTATTAGGTAAGCACCACTGAATATTAAATGAAGACACAAAGACTTCGTTTAATGCGCCCAAAGACACACAACTGGTAAGTAGGGAAATTAAGATTTGAACTCAAGTTGAGACAGAACAATTGTAGGCTATATCAATAATGTGCCAAATTTAAAGAAAATTTTTAAGGAGAATATAAATATTTATTTGTATACGATATCTATACGTATCTACATGCGTATCTATATACCATATCTGTAACGGTCATTCATTTATTCAAAAAGCAAACACCATGGGCTTATTAAAGGCTGATCTCTAGAGTAGGGGCAGAGAACAAGATAGCAAACTGGAAACACTCCTCTTTAAAATGGATTTTGGTCTCC
>NW_024427107.1:53099680-53115196 GCF_017311325.1 Ursus maritimus | reverse complement strand
AAAAGGACACACGTATGAATAGGCAACAGCTCCGGTGGATAAACCCAGAGGGCCACGGAACGGTAAAGGAGGATCGCCTAGCCTAGATTCAGCAGAGGGAAGACCTACGCTGAAAACTAAGACACATAAGAGTCAGGTGGAACTGGAAGCAGGAAGCACACTTCTACATAGAGTGTGGAGGCCTAGATCCAGAGAACAGGACTCCCTCTCAGAAGTAGGGCTCATTTGGGATGGCTACAGAAAAAAGTGTGAGGGATGAAACGAAAGAGAACTCTGGATCCTAAAACACTCTGTGAGCTATGATAAGGAACTGAGAAAACATCCTGAGAGGAACCAAGAGCCCTTGAAGGGCTTTAAGCAGGAGAATGACATAAGCAAACGCACCAGTCTGGCTGGTAGGTGGAGAATGCATCGGAAACGATCGGAGTTAGGCCGGCGATGCATCATAATTGACTGAATATAATCCTACAGGCACAGTTAGTCTTCAGTAACATAACAAGTTAGTGTAGCTTGAGAAAATGACCCAAGAAAAGGGGAAATTAATTTACAACACAGTCAAGGTTGAAATATGCATTTAGAAAAGCATAATAGCTAATAAACAGAGTAATAAAGATGCAGTTTCTAATACTTTCTACTGGATTTACTACCTATACATTTATTTGAGATTTGTGATATGATATAATGCTTATAAGGAAAAGCAGCTTGGTATTTTTTGCATTTTATTATGCTCCCTGTTTTCCCACAATGACTTAAGATTGTTTAAGCAGATTAAAAAATAAGACAAAAGAAAAATAAAGTTCAGAAAAATAAAGTAGAGCTATGTTAGAGACAGCTTACTTAAGTTAGGCTGCATTCACAACCTGGTTCCAATATTTCCTAATTATGTGACTTTGGACAATTATTTATCCTCTTTGTACCTCAGTACAAGATGTACAGATGGAGACATCTGTAAATAAGGGTAATTAATAACTATACCTATGTCATAGGGTTATTGTGAGAATGAAATGGGATAACCCACATAAAGTACTTTTATATGATAACTAGCTAATAGTAAGCACTATAGTGAGCATGTGATAAATATTAATTGTTATGTTTTCAAAATATATATATGAATAAATCCTCTATATTTCAATGGCCACTAGCAACATGAATCAATTGAAAATAATTATTCTTCTATCTGAGAAAGAAGAGAATTTTATAGCAGAGATCGTCCTAGAGAGAATGCCATGTAATGGAATAGATACCATCCTCAATGACATATTTGTAGCCAACTCCAACATGAGCTGTTTTAAGACTCTTTCTTATAAAGTCCATCAACATAGACCTGCAAACACACCAAAATAGAACTCGGTTTAAAAAAAAGATTCTACATTAGACCAATTTGGCATGATCCCAATGAATATCTTGATAATGATCTGACCAAATCAGTGAATAAAATGTAGGCTATCTAGAATAATAGACTAGACATTTTTCAGGCAAATGTCCCTAAGTATTTTTCTCAGCATTTCTAAGCATTTAAAATTTTTCAAGAGCACCGAACTTGAGCATACACTGTTATAATCACTGAGCAATCTTATGTTTAAAGGCTCCTAGAGATTATCTAAACCAGGAGAAAACAAGCATTGCTGAGAAGAAGGGAAGTATCTTTGCAATGTTCTAGAAGATAGCAATAAACAAGTTCCCAAACCAGTGTGTCTATAAAAAGGCAATGTCCTCAGCTCTGACTCCAGAAATTGCAAATTTGTGTGTATAAACAAATATTTCCAAACCTGAGTTTTGAGAACTGCTACACTGCACAGTAGCATATTAAAGTTTCTGGTAAATCACTGTCAGCATAATCTGCATTTATTAGTGCCAATTATGAGATAGGACCCGTATTAGGGCCGGAGAATACCAGTGGTGAACAGTACAGACAGGGCCACTACTCTCCTGAAGCTTCTTTTTTTTTTTTTTTTTAAGATTTTATTTATTTGACAGACAGAGACACAGTGAAAGAAGGAACACAAGTAGGAGGAGGGGGAGACGGAGAAGCAGGCTTCCTGCTGAGCAGGGAGCCGGATACGGGGCTCTGTCCCAGGAGGATCAGGACCTGAGCCGAAGGCAGACACTTAATGACTGAGCCACCCAGGTGCCCCCTCCTGAAGCTTCTATGGCTGTGTTGGAGGGAGATGAGACGGTATTAGGTATTAAAAATACTCCATTCTTCCCCATCTTGTAACTAATGTTAAATAAATAGGAGACCGGCAGCAAAAGATTAAAATGTCCAGTCTACGTGGTTACAAATGAGTGGTTGGAGAGGTCAGAAACTTTGAAGGCCATGGAAAGGAATTTAAACTTCATTCTATGTGTGATGAATGGTGAAGGCTTTATATATATATTTATATTTTAAGATTTTATTTATTTATTTGTCAGAGAGAGAGAGAGAACACAAGCAGGGGGAGCGGCAAGCACAGGAAGAAGCAGGCTCCCAGCTGATCAAGGAGCCTGATGTAAGACTTGATCCCAGGACCCTGGGATCATGCCCTGAGCCAAAAGCAGAGGCTTAACCAACTGAGCCACCCAGGAGTCCCAGGGAAGGCTTTTAATTAGGGAATCAGCACTGTGTGATTTGAATTTTTTTAATGCCATGATGCAACCTATGGGAATTCAGTAGAAATCAAGAGTGGAAGGAAGAAATCATTGAATGCATACCGAGAGTTGATAGCTCAGACTAGAATAACAGTGAGGAAGTGGAGGGGTGTATGGATTTGAGAAAGATTTTGGAGAGAAAACAAAGCTCTTTAATTTTTTAATGCAAACACATTTGATAAAGAGCATATTTTTTGCAAAATACCTATTAACAACCCAAAGGGGTTCCAGAAATAATGTTAATAGGAATGGCTCATCCGAAACTACATCCATTCGCATCCTTGACCATCAAAAACAAGTAGGAAGGACTGTCCTTGCAAACACACTCCACCGACTCATCAATAATAAATGGCTTATTCCTAAAATTAGAATTTAGGTGGCCCCAATTTCACTTCAAACCCCATTTGGTTAAAAATATGGGAAGGTTGGGTGAGGGAAGGGTCCCCAGACACCTAAGTTCTATGGTGAGCGAAAACGGAGCCATCAGAAGGCAAAACAAGAAAAAAGGAGCAAATATTGTTCAGGGTGCACTGAGGCACAGTTGCAAGTAATAAATAAGATCCACTGGATGGTTCCATAGGAACGAGCGGCTGAGCATGCCAGGTGTGCAGTAATCAGAAACCAACTGGCTCTTTTTGTGTCTAAGAATTAATTTTAAAGGAAAACAGGTTCTGTAATAGGGACTGAAATCAGGAGGAAAATGGTTGCCTTTTGCGTGTATAGTGCGCTCCAGGGAAAAAGAACTATTGAGAATTTACTATTTTTTTTTTTTTTGGTCAAACATACAAATTGCAGCACTAAATAGGAATAATACCTTTGTGAATTAAGCCCAGGAAAGGAAAAATCATAATAAAATCTTTATGACTTTAAAAAGATTTTACATGTGATCTCACTGAATCCTCAAATTTTCCATTGCCCATAAACACATCAAGCCTTTGCCACCAAAGGGAGGTTGAATGTCTCAACTGACAGACTCATTGGTCTGTCTTTCTCTCTTTACCCACCTGAGGGAAAATGCTCCCATCCCATCTGTTTCACAGACAGATAGTTACTTAGATGAACTCTCTAAAAATGCTGTTTCTTAGTCACCTAATTGTGTCATTTAAGATTCCACCTTCTAACCATGGCAGCTGCTCATTTTGTTCGGTTGTGGTCCTCCAGTGAATAAACAAAACCTTTGCCAGGTAATCATTGTTCCCCTTTCGGTCAGTTTTTAAAGACTTTTCTGATTCAACTACCTAAGCTGTGCCTCACTGCAGATTTCTGGACAAATGCCAGAGAACAAAATGCACTGAGTTTCCAGTTCTGCCTCACCAATGAAAAATTTTAACTGTGTGTTATAATCCCAGACTACACTAAAACCAATCACTCTAAATGGTTATTGGTATCTTTGAGCCACAAAATGCACCTCCATTCAATTTTTCCTAAATCACTATTAAAGTGAAGACAAATGAACACCAACAGTCACCAAAATTGTGATTAATTAAAATTATATATATATATATATCTCAAAACAATGTTGCCATGTCTTAAAAGTTTCAAAAATAAGTCAATCTCTGACAAAAATTATTTTATTTTCAATTTGACATTTTATAAAAGATAGAGAAGATACACAACATATTGGATATTGTTATGGATTTTGTAACGTGTGTGTTAACTCACATATCATTGTCATCTTCCTAAATTAAAACATCTCCAAAACTTCCACTGACTGTGAATCACTCCAAATTAATTCAAACTCAAGAAATATCTGTCATACAAGTCCTTTAATGTTCTCTATGAAGAAAAAATCAATTCAAATGTGTTGCTCTCATCAGGCATAACATATGTCCATTAATGAAAGTTTTTGGAAGAAAAAAAATATGGCAAAATTAAATAAATAGAAACTGTAAGTTAGTATAGGGAAAGCCTACATTTGCAAATATATCACATTCCAACGAAAGATATTCAATCTGAATGTGTTAATTTTATGCATCATTGACTTAAAGAACCATAATTATATAAGTCATAGAGAATTCTAATGTCCAAATTCAATGTTTGGCCACTAGACCTCTAGGAATCTTATAGGATTATTATACATACAATACGTATTTTATTAAACAAAGACCAAGGTTTGGAATATTCTGTAAACAGTATAAAAAATATCTAAAGGATACTTAATTAATTATTTGCAGTCCATTTTGTTATTTCTACATGCAGACTGTTTTCTCACATGTGAGGGAGTCAATTAATAAACTAGCTTATTAAAGGGAAAAACAGATTGATGAGGTATAAGGAAGTGAATAGAAAGGCACTGCAAAGACATTCTGGAAACAGCACCCTTGTTTGCAGCTTTGGAGGTAAAATGATTATCTGGAAGCTAGCAAGGAAATCATTTTGGGTATTCTGTCCTTGAGAAGGCTAACCAAAGGTATTATAAAAAGTAAGTTCAGCTTTTTTACGGATTCTTCCAGAAACCTTGCCAGTTCAGTTGTGGAGCATACATGACAGGCTGTTTTTGTGGTGTGTGCCAACATGCATCCATAAGGACCTGCACCATCTTTACAGTTACGACAAGAAAACAATATTATTTTGTTGTACATTTTAAATAAATGCATGTATATTTATATATTTAGTTCTGTTTAACGTGCCATCCTTATGCAATGGTAGTATAAAAATGATCACAAGTTCAAACATATATACATATTTCATATAATGATAATAGTATTGTTTGTATTTCTGGTCCATGACATTTTGTGCAGTCAGCTCAAGGCATCCATCTGGAGGATCATGGGAAGACTAGATAGTTCATGTTGTGTCTGTATTAGAGACCATGATTAGGCTGTGAAGCCTCCTTCCCCAGGTTCTGAGAAATTTGTATCTACAGCAATGTTTCTCATGAGAGCATTACTAACACTTCTGGAAGAGCAATTCTTTACTGCCCGTACATTAAAGGATACTTAGCATGTTTGGATCCTAGGTAGTAATTGTCAATAATACTCTCCAACCATAGTGACGGGTAAAAACAACATCCCCTCCCCCACCACCATGACCACATTTCCAAATGTTTCTTTAAGAAGGAAGTACAAACACTGAGAACCAATGACTTAAACTTGAGGGGAAAATATGAATAATTATAAAGAAAAAAAAGGTGGAGAGAGTGGTGCCTGGGTGGCTCAGTCAATTAAGTGTGTGCTTTCAGCTCAGGTTGTAATCCCGGGACCCTGGGATCCAGCCCTACATCAGGCCCCCTGCATCAAGCTTCTCCCTCTCTTCTGCCTGCTGCTACCCCTGCTTTTGTGCTCTCTATCTGTAAAATGAATAAATAAAATATTTAAAAAGAAAAAAAAAACAGAGAGGGAAAGATAGCAACATCAAGTGGATTGTCTTTAGGGTTCCTGTATCCCCCATAAACACAAATACATATTGATGTCAAACCCCTGCACACCCAGGAGAGGCATTTAGAAGCTTCTAGGAGGTGTAAGAAAGCCCAGGAACATGTGCATTAACACTCTGCCGTTCATTTTAAAAGTGAGAAGCTGCAAGCTCTAGGAGGAGCCCCAAACCCAACTGCTTCTACCTGGGGCAAGATACTGTGGAAGAAATAATAGAAGATTATAGGTACAGACCCCAGAAGTAGCTCCACGCCCCGCTGGGGAGAGATAGTGATGGAAGGCTGGAGGGGACTCATTAACCATTTATAACCTGTGCTAAAGGAAAGAGATAAAGGAGGAGGAACTTAGACACCAGAAGCAAATGGCCCAACAAGGGCCTTTTGCTGTTCACACTCATGTATAACCCGGCAGTCATTAGTCCAGGAAGGGTCCTGAAGCTGTCTGTAGCACACTTTAGTACCACGGTTGTCTCAAGGAAAAGCACACGCGTAATTATTCTGGATTATAAGTTGCACTAGCCTCTTTTTCCCGTGGATCACCATTTTTACTTGAAAACATGACTTCAGGACAAACTATGCAGCTGTTTATGAATAATTTCTTAAAAATGAATGGATGGATCCTGTTACTGTCGAGGAAAGTTGACAATATTTGCTGCTGATAACAAAATTTGAGTTTCCAAGTGAAAATTAGAATTTTGGAAAACTTATTTCTCCCACCATGAGTTTATAGCTTCCCAATACTTAAAAACTTTTCTCAGTTGGTTAAGCGTCCGACTCTTGCCTTCTGCCCTTTCCCCTCCCCGCCCTCTCTCTCTCTCTCTCTAAAAAAAAAAACCAAAAAACGCTTTTCTGATGAAATTGGTGCTGATATTAACAAAAGGGATTTTTTATGTTATTTAATTAAATGTGTCACTTTTTGGAGAAACCAACACTTTCCAAAATAGTAATGCATGACATAACAAAATCATGCATGGATTTTAGAAAAAATTCCAAAGGCAAGAAAGGCCAATGGATTTTAATATAACTGAATATGAAAGCTCCTGGATACAGTTTCAGGTTTTACTTTGAAACTAACCTGTCAAGTTCTAGTATAGCTCAGAAGCATAGACAGCGTTATATGCAAAAGCTGTTAAAACGCCCCTCTTTTTTCCAACTACCTATCTGTTTGACATTGGATTTTCTTTGTAAACTTCAAAAGAAATATCACATTGCAACAGTTTGAATGCAGAAGCCAGCTATCAAGAAGATACAAAAAGATATAAAAAAATTGTAAAATGATGTCGTTATTCTCACTAATACTGTTTTGGAGAATATTTTTATTTAAAAAATTATTTTATTAACAAGTATTATGCTTATTACTGTTATTTTTAAATTATTTAATAAATAAATACTTTTAACTTTTCTTGCTTTAACTTTTAATGTGATAAATATCAATAGATAGAACCCACCTCAGCAAAAGTTTGGGGTCTTCAATAATTTTTAAGACTGCGAAGGTGTCTTAAGACTACCGCCTTGAGGCACGGGTCCGCCACCTTCTATCACAGCCATGTTTGAAAACCTGCAACCTGAGAAACAAGTATTTTAATCACGTGCCTTATCCAGCGCTTATTATGTAACAAAGTGATCTCCACTAATTCACTGGAGAGAGGCCCACTCACTTGGTTACTCTTACTGCCCGAGGACAAATTCTCACTGAAATAGGAGTTGAAAGTCCATCATCACTCCTTCTCCAGTGAACATGACCCCAACCGCAGGCAAGGTTTGCCCGGGTGCATAACATGAAAGAGGTCACATGACCCTCTATTGTCATCTTATTCCTACCCGTGTTCAAATACATCCAAATGTGTTTTTTATTTTACAATTAGGCGTTCAATAAATATTTTACAAAAACCGTTATTGCCAGTTGGTAATACTATCAATAGAATAAAAGTGAAGTAAGACAAAAATTAACTGTATCTGGAGTCTTTTTGAAATGTTTGCTGAAAAATACTTTCGTATTTATTGAGCAATATTAAGCGAGGAAACAGTTCTATATTTTTGGCTTACTTATTTTTTAAAAAATGAAATTGAAATACCTGTTCTACACACACATGTAAGCACATACTCATCCGTAAAACTACTTGGTATTCTCAAAACTTCCATATAGTCGCTAATTATCTGTTCTTGATTTTTCGTCACCTTCTGCTCTCAAAAAGAAAGCATATGTGGCCTAGAGTGAGTGTAAATTTTGAATCCATTACTAAGTTGATATTTCATAAATTCATTTTAAAACCCCTGTTTGTTTTATTTCCCTTCTCTCACAAATTATTTAACTGGGACTTATTTTCATTTCAAATACCAGAAGTGGTATGGAATATTTCTCGCGGCTGCCATGAAAATGAAACATTCCCAGTTGCCAAAATGGATAAATTTGACCTTATAGAAATTTCAAAAAAACAAAAAAACAGGCCAGTACAAATTTGCTGTGCTTTGACTTCCCTCTGGATTCCCATTTGGTTTAGTTTTCTGGGAAATCTGTTTGTGGGAGAATGGGGAGGCCGGGTCTCTAACTGAGCCGTCAATCAGATGCAATGGTGAAAAGGAGAAGCCATATGGCTCACTGCTATTTTTCATGTTGAAAAAATGACAAATTTTTATATTCAGTTCCCACCAACTTAATTACACTCTATAGAGAAAATATAATCTGCAACACATGCACCGATCCAAGGCTTTTTTTTTTCAAATTAACCAAATTAATGTGTACTAACTGAAAACCCATATTTCTACTCTTTTGAACCAGCGATACAAGTATAAGCTAAACATACAGTTAAGTGTAAAAAGCAGTAATTTTGAACTAAACAGAATTAACTTTTTCCTATTTATGTGCAATAATTTAATATATAAAATATTTATTTAAAGTAATGTTCTATGTATTCAAACTGAGATTAGAATAATAGGTATTTTTTTAATGATTTTTTATTATATTATCTTAGTCACCATACAGTACATCCCCAGTTTCCGATATAAGGCTCGATGATTCATTAGTTGCATATAACACCCAGTGCACCATGCAATACGTGCCCTCCTTACTACCCATCACCGGTCTATCCCATTCCCCCACCCCCCTCCCCTCTGAGGCCCTCAGTTTGTTTCTCATAGTCCATAGTCTCTCATGTTTCATAGAATAATAGGTATTTTATACAGGTTTATAATCCAGTCAACAAAACTACTTTGGCACAGAGTTCAGCATATGTGTCCTAAAAAATTACTTCATATTTTTCTTTAATTAGATCATGTTTAAAACACAGGAGGATGCTATTTAAAGGTTCTACACTATGTAACTAAGAGCCATTTTGTAAAGAAGAATTGCTTTTCTCCTTCCTTAGCTCAACTATTTTCCTTATATTGCTTCTGATTTTTCACTACTTTTCTTGCATTGTAATAACAATGTGACCCGCTGACATAGTAATCAGTGTAAACCTTAGTTCTTTATGTGTGTGTTTGTTGAGTGTCTATTCAAACATATGGTATAAATTATGTATATAGTATATATTACATATTCCATCTGTATATACAATACCACTACCAGCTCTTGCAAAAGTACATTTCTACAAATATTTACTGATTGAAAAACTTTTCAATTTTGAGTTGATTCCAGAAAAAGCAAGGAAATGCAACATAAAAACCTTATAACACATAGGAAATGTAAAGATTACCTCTCTTCTAATTACAGAATGGAATTCAGGTTTACTGAGTTCCTTAATAATGGAAGAAAGCACTAAATAGAATAAGGACAAGTTTAAAAGCAATTTAACTTTTAATATTAATAAATCACATATACTCAATGAAAAGCATTTTTAATGGTTCTGTATGACTCAATCTCCATCAACATAAGGGAATTTCATAGAGCTGGGTAAAAAGGATTTAATTGGAATTTTCAAATTCAATATTAGGTTCACTTAACAGCCTACAGGACCTGATGAGCAAAGCACTTGCCCTGTGTTTGCTCCACTGCTTCTAAATCTTGTTTATAAAAATTTAATTTCAGTATAATTATAGGAGTTAATCCAGTGAACAATAAGTGCCTGGTTCTACACAGTTTCTTAGTAACTCAGGAAAAATTCAACCATGTCTTTTGCATATCATAGTGGCCTGGTGAGAATCATTTAATGGCCAAACCAATCAACTATCTTCTTCACAATGGTTAGAAGAAAAATCCAATTTATTAAAATGAAAATCACATGCAATATGTTGGTCATGCATTATAAAATATATAATCATCTCAATTATTTTAAGCATAGAATAGAAATCTCCCATATTAAATTATTTTTAAAGAGGAGAAGAACATTTCTAACAATGATTTCTCATCATCGCATCATTTCCATATTAATGCCCCTCAAAGGCTTTGAGTCAAACAAAGTGTTCAAGTCTGTTTCTACTATCACTATGACCCTTGAGAAATTATTTAAGTGCTGTGTTCCTGGGTTCCTATCTGCAAAATAATAATGATAATATTACTCTCTTCAGAGGTTTATATGAATTTACAAATGAAATGAGTAAGTTCTTAACATGGTGATATGTGACGTCCTATGTGATAGGATCACATAGTAAGTGTCAGTAAGGGGGGATCAAAAAAACATTACTAAAATATAATAGTATTAATAATAGTGACAACAGAAATAATGACACTGCACTAAACATTTACATGGATTATCTCATTTAATTTTAAAACAATACTGTAAGGTAAGTACTCTTGTTACCCCTATTTTACAGATGAGGAAAAGGATATAGAGAGGGCTTAAGAAACTTGCTAATGTCACACAGCTAATAAAAGAGCAGAAATTGACTAAGTAAATGTAGCAGCTATTATTATATTATTATCCTCATCTTCACCATCATCAACCCATTTGGTGATCTCTGCAGCAGACTAGGCTATAAAAATGAGTTCTTGGGTACTTCCAAAGATAATTGCCTCCTTTTGGAAGGAATCCAGAACAAGCCCACATTAAGCTAAATTCTGCATTAGAGTGGGCTGTTATACAGTTGGGAGGATTTATTCCAAGCACCTAGAAGACTCATGGAAGATGAATAGATAGAATTTGTCAGATTTTCCTTTACCTTTAAACATAACCCAATGCAATGAAAAGGACAGTGTTATTTTGTCCATACACAAAAACATTTTTAAACATCATTACAATGAGCTCATCTGGTTGTCAGTCCCTGGGAAATTAAGTACTGAGTCAAAGGTAGGCAAGCACACCTCATTTAAAATATGGTCTGCATTGCTAATGAATGATAAAAATTAAAGGGATTTTAGTGTAAAAGTATGAGTCTACCCTAAGGCAGTTTAAAATGAAAAGGTAGAGTTTACTCAAGTTTAATTCTATAAAGCTCTTTATCAAAAGTATTCATTTGTTATATCTCCCCTACCTAATTATTAAAAATAAATCTAAAGTTGTAGTATTTTGGATATAAATTAATAATGAATGCACATTTTTCTAAATATTTTTTCAATGACTTATGATCATATATGTATAATCATTTTAAAAAATTCTTATAAAAGATGAGACAATGATTTCACAGAACATCATAATACATTATTTAAGTATATTACAGAAAAACAAATACAATATTAATATAAATACATTCTCATTATTTTTTCAAAAACCTAGATGAATGTTCCAGAGTTTTAATAGAATTCCTAATATGCTTCAAATGACTTTTAACTTTTATTTTCTTAACTATTATCAATAATCAGTTCTTTTTTTCTTTCTTTCTTTCTTTTTTTTTTTTTTTTTTTGGTAATCTCTACCCCCAACATGGGGCTTGAACTCACCACCCTGAGATCAAGAGCCACATGCTCTCCCAGCTGAACCAGCCAGGGGCCCCTAATTGTTACCAATAATCAGACATTTAAAGTATGCTGTGGTTTTTTTTTTTTTTCCTTTTAACCCAATTTTTTAAAATGACTGTTAAGAGTGCATGTTTTTCATTAATAAATTTAGAAATATTCACAAAAATTGGAAGAATTAAAGGGGTGCCTGTGTGGCTCAGTTGTTCAGCGTCTGGCTTCAGCTCAGGTCATGATCTCAGCGTTGTGGGATCGAGCCCCACATCAGGCTCCCTGCTCAGTGGGAAACCTGCTTCTCCCTCTCCCACCCACTCCCCCTGCTTGTGTTCCCTCTCTTGCTGCCTCTCTCTCTGTCAAATAAATAAACAAAATCTTTAAAAAAAAAAAGTTGGAAGAATTAAAAACTAGTTGTACATGGAGATTTAATATGCAAATCGATGTTTGGAAGATTTGATAAAGCCAAACACTGGAGAGCATTTCCTAACAAGACTGTTAATGGAAAATCACCTGATATAACACCTGATGACTGGAGAGAATATAGCCAAAGCCATTCGAATGTTGAGTTTTCACATCTCAGTACTGTGCTGCCTCCTACGTGACAATCACATTCCTCCCATGCTTTGTAGGAATGAAATTGAAAGCAAGACCTCACCACCCCCAAGTACTTATCAGCAATTCTCCTTTAACTTCTTGACATATTTTAGGGCATACCTCAGGTCAAGATCAGAGACCAGGAAGGAGATCCTTTGAATGGCCTTATTTCCGCTCTTATTTATCGTTTCCTTTTCATTGGGCTCTCTGACTCAAACGTGGGTAATCAATGGAGAACGAGAAATGATAGATTAAAGGGAAAAGGACACGGAGGAAGGCAGAAATTTTTATTACCCAAGAGACTCTATATTTTTAAATGGGTCATTTGTGTTTATATACTCCCAGTTAACTAGTCATCATCTCTCTAGTTATGATTATTTTATTTAGCGGAAATTGTTTCAATCACAGTTGAAGCCCAATTGAAAATTTTAGGCTTTTAGTAGTTGAGATAAAATCTGGAGTCAGAAAGACCCCAGTTTTGATCCCTTCATATAGTTCTTCACATATTCACTATAAAACTGGAAAAGTTCCTTAGTGCCTGTGAGCCTCTGAGCTGAGATCTGTAACTTAGGAAGACCATACTTCATGGGATCCTTGTAAGAATTCAGATGCTTAGCTTGGGCTTTACACTTCAAAGGTGGTTACTGTTATAATTCCTTCTACCAGATGCCACTAACTACAACTGAAGTCTAGGGTCCTGGTGTGGCAGTGCCGGAGACCTACAAGCCTCAGTCACCACTTGTTAACTAACCCCTGGTTACCTGTCCAAGATCTTCCTTCTCATTGAAAGCTGTCATTCTCCTCCGAAAGCTTTCTTCCTTCCTCACCACAATCTGTAAAGCAAGGGTAGACCTTTAACGTTCATCATTTGACGAAAGTTATTTACACGAGGGTATGAATAAGGCTCAGTGGAACTGTGGACTTCTGCCTTTCTCAATGCCCAGATAATCTACAACAGAGACGCTGGGGGAGTTTTACTTCCTCTGTAAGAGAAGCTCTGCTACCTTAAATAAATTAACACAGAACCTAAACGTAATGATGAAGTATTTACCAGGATAATTTTAACTCCTCCATATTTTCTGTATGGAAGAGTTCTTCCTAGAGGCAAAAGTTATCCAAATGGATAGCTGTCAAAAGAACCATAACCTATAAATACTACACTGTTGTTTTAAAATTTTCTCTAAAGTTGCTCTTTATTCACATAGGAAAAACTTTAGTTCCACAAGGACAAGGATCTTCTCTGCTTTTCTTCGTGGATCTATCTGAAACACCTAGAATAGTGTCTGGTGCATAGTGGATGCTCAGTAAACATTTGTTGAAAGATCAGGAAAAACCACGAAACTCCTGCCCTCCTTTAGAAATTTGCAAAAATAAATTAAAAAGTAAATAAAAGCAAACACACTGATTTATTTGAAAGTCACACAAAAAGGGGACGGCCCAAGCATTGTGTTTAAGAGGGCAGCCTCTGACAATTAGTCCTGAGTTTGAATTTGGATTGTACAACCCTAACTAAATCACTTAACTTCTCTGTTTTCCTCAATTTCCTCCTTCTGTAAAATGGGTATGCCAGAACCGAACAGCCACGTTTTGAGTCAATTTATGAAAAAGTTTTTCCCACTGTACCAAGCTCCCTGCTCATCTCTTTATATATACTTTTTAAAACTACTTACAAGGAAAAAAAGATGTGTGCTTCACCCTGTTTTGCAAAGATTGAAAAATTGAAAAATTCAGTATTCTCAGATACTTGCTGGAAATATTGAGAAAACCTTGAACCATGCCACACAAAGCAGTTACTATAACTACCTTAACCCTGAGTTTAGCAGACTTATGGAAAATTTTGTTCTTGAGCCTTTGTGAGCACACAGCTCAGGGAAATGGGAATCCGAACAGGATCCTTGAGGTGTCTTCAGGATGAACAGAATATTCAGAGTCACGGAGTGCTTCTCTTCCTCCTCCGGTCTCACCTCCCTCGGCTCGCAGCATTCCCCACAGCTGGTGCTGGAACCGCGAATGGCTCGCTAGCGCGGGCGGGGGCGGCCGAGGGGCCGGAGCCGGAGGCGGGAGAGATGAGGCGAGGCTAGGCGACGGGCGCCAGCGCCGAGCTCAGCCTCCAGCACAGTCTTCCTCCTGGACCTGTCAAGTCAGACCTCACGTGTACACCGGGAGATCTAACCAAGGCAACCGAACCAGCCACGGCCTCTGAGCGCTGCGCAGATGTGCCGGGAGCGGAAGGTGAGTCACCCTGCCCTCCTCCCCACCCCCGCCCCGTGTCCAACAGGTTGGCTGGGGCGCGACTCCAAGGGGCCCAGTGGCCACACCTCTAGTCTCACCTGGGCACGGCGCTCGGCTGCTCCCTTTACCGAGTCGTCGTTACTATTTAAACTCCTGCCCCAGCCCACGCCTGTTCTATTCCTTGTCTTTTTGCCTTCCCTTCTCCTAAAATGAGAGCTCCGCTGTATGCCGAGGAACGAGCCTAGAACGCCTGCTTTCCGGGAAACTTGTACCGGTAGAAATGGCTAAGCCGAAGGGTGCAAAGTGCCTGGATACGCGGCGGGAACTGGCAATGGTCGTGACCCCTAGTTCTTAGTGATTCACTGGGACTTCAGTTAAAAGTCATTACCAATTATCCTTATTTCTCAACCAGGAGGTCAAAACCAGAGGGAGGGAGAAGAAAATAGAGCGTGAGTGACAATCAGACTTGAATGAGAATGAATGGGAGCAGATGATGCGGCCCCCTCGCCCTGGGCACCCTCCGCCACGTGCTCACGCCCCCAGCGACCACTCCCGGGGAGGTCTCTGAAGCCGCCGCAGGAAAAGACGGAGGAATACAAAGCCTCGAGTTGGAAACTCAGACCCGGCTACCACTTCCCCTGCTTTCTGAACTTTTCCTCTTAGTCTCCTGGGCTGGAGTGAGTCTTACTGACCATTCCCCTTGCCTCGGTTCGTTCCCCCCAAGAGTCATCTTGTTCCTCCTCCCCCACTCTAGAGCTCCCACCTCTCCCTCCCCGCCTGCTCCACGCCCCAGGTAGCGAAGCATTCAAGCCGTACACCTCTCGGGCTGAGAATCTCCAGCACAAACTTATTGGGGGGGGGG
>NW_024427107.1:52879049-53099670 GCF_017311325.1 Ursus maritimus | reverse complement strand
GGGGGGGGGGCGTAAGTCCGGGAAGGGCCTCGGCGCCTAGCAGTGTGCGTCTAAGCATTTCCCCCGCGCGACCCCTCCTCTCGCCTCAGCCTCGGCGCCCCGGCACTGGTGCGCTGCTCTCGCGCACTCGCCGCGCCCTAGCGGCCACAGGCGGAACGAGCACAGGGGGTGGAGAGTGGAGGGGTGCGCGGGCGGGAGGCACCCCCCTCGGGAGTCAGGGAAATCCCGGCCGCCACCAGGGGCCGTGCCACCACCCTCGCCGGACCGAGGCTTCCGGCGCGCCTCCCAACTTTGTGGCGCCCTCCGAGAACGGCGGCGGGGATGGAGCTGCCTCCCCGAAGGCGGGCGCCGCCGGACTCGCCGCTGGACAGCTGCTCCCTGACCTCGCTGGAGTCCAGCGTTTTCTGCAGCGAGGGTGAAGGGGAGCCCCTGGCGCTCGGGGACTGCTTCACGGTCAACGTGGGCGGCAGCCGCTTCGTGCTCTCGCAGCAGGCGCTGTCCTGCTTCCCGCACACGCGCCTTGGCAAGCTGGCCGTGGTGGTGGCCTCGTGCCGCCGCCCCGGGGCCCTGACCGCCGTGCCCAGCCCCCTGGAGTTCTGCGATGATGCCAACCCCGTGGACAACGAGTACTTCTTCGACCGCAGCTCGCAAGCATTCCGCTACGTCTTGCACTACTACCGCACCGGCCGCCTGCACGTCATGGAGCAGCTGTGCGCGCTCTCCTTCCTCCAGGAGATCCAGTATTGGGGCATCGACGAGCTCAGCATCGACTCCTGCTGCAGGGACAGGTACCCGAGAGGCGCGCGGTGGCTGGGCGGGGAGGCGGGTGCAGTGGAGAGAGGGCAGCAGAGGTAAGATAGGAGCTTCACACAAGCCTCGCTGAATCCAGGCCTCAGAATACCTGAGGCCATTTCTGAGCTGTGGGGTGGCGGTGAGGTCTGGACAGCGTCAGAGCCAGCTTTGTATTGGAACCTTCTGAACCTCTTCCTTTTTTGAATGAATGTGTGCCAACTCGTTTTTAAGGCAAAGGAGGTCAGGCCTGAAATAAATATTTGATGATTGAATAAATGAGTCAGAAAAGCTATAATCCAAAGGTGCATGTATAGAGATGGAGGTTTCAGTAGGAAGCATTATCATTTATCAGACCTAGAACACTAACTTTTTTATTTTTATTTTTTTATTCTTTTTTGGCATTTTTTTAATGTTCAATTAGCCAACGTATAGTACATCATTAGTTTTTGAAGAACACTAACTTTAAACTTGGATGGAGAACTGCTTTAAATACAGGAGATAGAAAATTGGTTCCTTGACCGTGAATATTTGTGGCACTTTGATGATGACTTTGCTATTATCTTGTTATTAGTACTATTTCTCCACGAAGACCTTTCCATTACATGCACACAAGAGTTCCATATGGCAAACTTCTGTTCCTGTTACAAGAAAAATGGGTAATAAAATGCATTAAAGTAGATTTGCTATGTATAAATCCTTTTGCATAACCTTCTACCAAGAAAGGGTCATTTTAAAAATAATCCTAAATGAGAAGTTCTGAGTACTGTAGGCAGGAGACAGCCTGGGTAAAATATGAATGGACATTTTCTGCGTTTTACTGACCTAAAAAGCATGACCTCACTGCTAAGTTTAATTTTCTTTTGATGTCTTTATTTTTAAAAAGTTAGACTAATCACCAAGTTGTTTTCTCTAAAAGATACTTCAGAAGAAAGGAGCTGAGTGAAACGTTAGACTTTAAGAAGGACACAGAAGACCAGGAAAGTCAACATGAGAGTGAACAAGACTTCTCCCAAGGACCTTGTCCCACTGTCCGTCAGAAGCTCTGGAACATCCTGGAGAAACCTGGATCTTCCACAGCTGCTCGAATCTTTGGGGTCATCTCCATCATCTTTGTGGTGGTGTCCATCGTCAACATGGCCCTGATGTCAGCTGAATTAAGCTGGCTGGACCTGCAGCTGCTGGAAATCCTGGAGTATGTGTGTATTAGCTGGTTCACCGGGGAGTTTGTCCTGCGCTTCCTGTGCGTGCGGGACAGGTGCCGCTTCCTGAGAAAGGTGCCAAACATCATAGACCTTCTTGCCATCTTGCCCTTCTACATCACTCTTCTGGTAGAGAGCCTGAGTGGGAGCCAGACGACACAGGAGCTGGAAAATGTGGGGCGTATTGTGCAGGTTTTGAGGCTGCTCAGGGCTCTACGCATGCTAAAGCTGGGCAGACATTCCACAGGTATTCGAATCTCAGTGATGCTTTTTAATTTGCCATTGTTCGTAAACATTAGTGCTTGACCACAGTCCAAGAGAAGTGACTGTGAACTGATACTCAGAATCACCAACTCACATCCTTTACCCAACCAGGATCTTCAAAAATGTACTGGGAAGCCAAAAGTTGTTATCACAGGTATAGAGGAGAAGATGCCTCTCACACTCCTTCTCTTCATTAAGACGTGTGGAAAACTGTTTGACCACTTGTTAACCTCAGTTTATTTTAACCCAGTGCTCAGAAGTTGTACAAAAATTAAAGACACTCTGCCTCTAGAAGGTTCTAGATAAAATATGCATAAACAGCACATAAAAAGATATGCATAAATTATTCGTGATAGGGACATAAGCCAGTTTCTCTTCTGTGTCCAAGGAAGGGCTTACCATATACGTTCCTGGGCAAAAAAGAAAGTCAGCCTTACAGGGCTTTCTTCAGCCATGCAGAAAGTGGGATAACCAGGAACTGGTGGCCATCCCATAATTTTTGAAGAAACAATGGAAATATTTGCTTTGGAAGAAAGCTGAAGACATGGTTTACATGCTTTATCTAGTATCTGAGAATTTTCTTGTCCCTAAACTGGGATGCATGAGAGAGATGGCAACAGGAATTCCTTCAAATCTAATGAAAACCTAACGAACACTCTCCCTAGAAGAATCCCCACACAACACTCAATTGTGCGTGAAAGTTATAGTCAGCGTCAGGGGAAGTCACACAAATCCATTGAAGATGACCCTTGTGGTCCTGAGGCAGTAATTCTCAGTGGCTGGTCCTGCGGCTGTTGGATGCTCTGGAGTTACCTTAGGTTAGATTTTAATGAAAATCAGAACCCCTTGAAAAGCTCGTTAAAAGGCAAATTCTGAGCCCCAATCCATGAAGAGACAGATTTTAGTATTTGGGGGTGGATCAAGGAGCATGCATTTTAACAAGTTCATGAGGGATATTGGTGGACTACACCTTAAAAAACACTGGAGTAAGATGCCATGTTAATATGGTACATTTTAATGCAATACACAAAAATACAAATAATTTAGCTAGAAAGTCCTATTCCCACCTTATTTCACTAGATGTGTGCCTGACTGGTCACCTAAAAGAAGTTGCTGGTCATTGTTTCTTCCTATTAATACAGGAAGAAATTAACTTCATATATGTTTTTTTTCTCCACATGTCTGAGGTAATTAGGACTTCTCCTAACATAATTTTGGTAGTGTATTTTCCTAGCTAGTCTCACATAGCAGGGATTTGATAATGGGGTTTCCAACAACTTTTAGAAGTACCACTCTTTGTTTTCTGACACACATAATAGGATGCTTTCTTCTAGTATTTATAAACTCCTCACAAGATTCGATTTAAAAACACCCAGTAAAGACTACATTTTTTCCCAAAAGAAAAGAAAAAGAAAATAATAGTAATTTCCAACGTGTCACCTCTTCAAAGGTTTTTTTTTTTCCCCCAGTTCCAAAGCAGTACAAAGTATTAATAAAGCCTTAATTTATTGAGAGGATATGAACGCTTACATAAATATTTGACGATTTTATGTTAAGCATTACATTTAGCAATATATAGACATAGATGACATAGTTCCCCATGTATTGAGTATAAATATAAGTTGAGAAGTATTCTAGAATAACAGGAGGACCGTGGTGGGCCAGAGAGCCAAAGTTTAAATCCTGGCTCTGTAGCTTTGTACGAAATATGCCACCTCTCTGTGCCTCAGTCTCCTCATCTGTAAAATGGCATAATAATTACATCACTCTCATATTATTTTTTTAATATTATCTGAGTTAATAGATGCAGCGTACAGAAATTCAGACCACTTTGTGTTTCTTTACAAAATTACTTAGACCATTTCATCTTGAAATGAAAACAGTCTCCTGAACACTGTGCTTTTTCTCATCTGCTGTCAATGTATTTCAGAAATACAATTCAATACAGACACATCAAGGTCAGTTTTCTAAAAGATATTCTAAAGACATTCTAAAAAAATCTTCTTTTGAAGTTAAATGTCAAAATTAATATTCCTGAATCTTTACAAATAGCTGGTAAATAAGACTATCTTAAGGTTTTAAGAACAAAATTTAAAAATAATGAGAGCACAAATGGCATTTTAATGCAATTTCAAATAGTCTCTAGTGAATAAAAATTAAAATGCTTCTAGGAGGTATTGCTTTGACTTCGGAGACAGCATCATCATGACTTCAGGCTGATAGGACTTCAAACTGTGGGTACACCTGTAGCAGTGTTTGTGAACTTCGGTGTCAGGGGAGACGCCTTATTCGAACTGTAGTCCCCTTATGGGCTCATCTGACTCTCCTTAAGGGTGAGTCTCTCTGGAGACGGGATTGGACTTGGGTTGTCTCCCAGGGGTTTAGTGAATCCTCAGAATAGCAGTAGGGAATGCACCAATGCCTCATAGTGAGTGAATTTTCTAGTAGCTTCAGTCCCCCCTACCTTTTGGCAGTGAAGGAATAATCTATTTGGGTCTATCTCCTTACAAGAAAGCAGAAATTCTGTGTACTCAAGGAAAATATTTCCCTGCAGCTTTGGTGCTATGGGTACAAATTTCAGTGGGTGTCCCGGGAGTTCAGGAATCCCTCCTGATAAACCTTTAAGAATGCCCTGTGAATGCACATAGGATGTTCTCACGTCAGTGCGGTCCCTGATGCCTCACTTGCTCCTGCCGCTTCACTTCGTTCTCACAGTGGACACCCTTTACTGCTTCTGGCTTTCAGATAACAGAGTCCTGATTATGTTCAACTTCGTTGGGGGGGTGAGTAAAGCAGACACATACAATGTCAGGAGACAGCATAAAACTGACTTTAGAACAGTGTCCAAAGTGATGCATGGAGACACAGGGGGGCCAGGTGAGCCCTGCACTTGGCATGCTGCCGAGGCCTCCCATTTTACAGACTAAGATATAATTCCTGTCATCGTCCCCTGCCTGCCTTGTAGTCTCATCTGTCACTTTTTTTTTTTTTTTGTAAATAGTAGGTGTTTAGCAAATACACAAGTGAATGAATGAATCTAACTAGATTTCTTTCTATCCTTTTCGATCTGGCCCCGCCAACTAGACTATGAGCTTTCTGAAGAAAAAGATTATGATTTATCATCTCTGTACCCCCAGAACCCTGCCCAATGCTGGAGACATGTTAGATGTGAAATGCATGTGTGTGGGCAGAGACCCGGGCAGGAGAGGGGAAGAGAGGGAAGGGGAAGGTGGCGAGGGGAGGAAGGGGTGCCAGTGACTGACGACAGTTCTTCTATTCCAGGATTACGCTCACTCGGGATGACAATCACCCAGTGTTATGAAGAAGTCGGCCTACTGCTCCTATTTCTGTCTGTGGGAATTTCTATATTTTCAACTGTGGAATATTTTGCTGAGCAAAGCATTCCTGACACAACCTTCACAAGTGTCCCTTGTGCATGGTGGTGGGCCACAACATCCATGACTACCGTGGGATACGGGGACATTAGACCGGACACCACCACAGGCAAAATCGTGGCCTTCATGTGTATATTATCGGGAATCCTCGTCTTGGCCTTGCCTATTGCTATTATTAACGACCGCTTCTCCGCTTGTTACTTCACCTTAAAGCTCAAGGAAGCAGCCGTTAGACAGCGGGAAGCTCTGAAGAAGCTCACCAAGAATATAGCCACCGACTCATATATCAGTGTTAACCTGAGGGATGTCTATGCCCGGAGCATCATGGAGATGCTTCGGCTAAAAGGCAGAGAAAGGGCAAGTACTAGGAGCAGTGGGGGAGACGACTTCTGGTTTTGAATTCACTTTCAGTTTATGTACAAAAGCTTGGGTACAACTAAGTCAACTGATAAAGCCTTGATATGGATGTCTGTATACTGTCGAAGAGTCTCTTCTGAGTACTACCCATGTTAGTTTTTACTCATATATTGCTTGGTCTGCTAGAATAGTTCACATCCCCCAAACCAAGTGCACACTGAGTCTCAAAACTAGTCACTTCACACAACCCAATACAAGTAGGCCAGATGTCGAATTGTCAAGTATAAAATAATAGTGCAATACATACAACGAAGTTTAAAGTTTTACCTGTCACTAATTTTAGAAGTTCTTTGCACCACCAACCTAAGAGAATGGGAGTTAAAGCGCACAGCCCAGAGTGAAGATAAGTGAATATTTTGGAACATACTGAACAACTTTGCCATTTAAAGACATTCTCCATGTAAAGAAATCACTCCTTTCTCCATCAGTTAAAGCTGTGAAATACAACGATTCGCTTTGCAATCGAAAATCCTGATTCGATGGCCATAGGTGGTGACCCTGTCTTGCCTCTGGTGCAAACCACTGGTTTCTGGCTTCCATTGTTACTCTCGGAGGTGGGAATCCCCAGACTGCTCAGCCGACAGCAGAAGAATGCTGCACAAGGGCTTCGAGAACTGTACCCCTCATCCCCCACTGAGTGCAGTAGTGCAGTCTACGGCAGGCGTCTCTTGCACCCCTGGGAAATCAGATGGTCTTTAAAAATCTCTTTATTGATGTGGTGTTCAAATTATGTCTTTAAAATCACAAATACGTAAAGGTGAAGTAGTGAACATCCTAAATATATACACTGGAATTATTAAATAGTCTTATTTCATTAAATGAGAATGATATGTTGAATGGTATCACTGGCTGAATTTGAAGATCTTTTGTTTGTTAACAAAAAATACTGTGGACAGCTTTCCGACTGTTGGGGCAAATAGCAAATGTTCAAACTTTGCACGCATTTTAACAGCATTTTGTCAGTCATCCGTGATAATGATAAAATTTCTAGACATTCTGTTATATGATTAAAACCAAAAGTTCTGAATCTAAGAATTAGTTTATGATTCCCAATATTCTAGTTAAGGAGATTTTTAAAACTAAGAGTGATATGGAGTGTCACTTTAATACCTGCATTTTCAGTGTGTTTAATCGTGCCCCCAAGGGGATGAAAGTGGTTCTTAGGGGCAAAAATATCAGTCCTTTTATTCATAAAACAGATACATACATGCAATACATGAACAAATATCTATGATGTTAAAATTTCATGGGGTGGAATTTAAGGTAAAAAATGCCTTAGAGGCTCTTTGCCAGGGTTGGATGTTATTAAGAAATACATATTGAGAAATAACTGCTTTAATATATGGCTATACCATAGTTCACCCTAGTTTAAAACACCCTATTGTATTATGAACCCCCCCCCCAAAAGGGAGGGAAGGAGGAAAGGAAGAACAAAGGAAGGAAGGAATGAAGGGAGGGAGGAGAGAAGATAGAAGCCAGTCAATTATAAGAGGCCATTGATTATAAAATGCACCCAGATTTTGGATATGTAAAATTTCAAATATGCATCTTAAATCAATAAAACATCATATATACTACCTCCGGTTTTCTGGTATGCATGCTTAAGCTCTGAAAACATTTTCAATGATGTCATGAGTTTTAGATTGTATGCTAAAATATTTTAATGCACTTGGCTTGTTTCCACTTCTCCCAAATATTATGAAAGATTTAGGAGATATGAATGGTAATAAAATAAGTATTTTCCCTCTTACACACTTCACAGGTGCTAGAGTATAACACAGGGTCACTAATTCTAGTATAAATCCCATCCATAGTCTGAGGCGAAACAGAAGTTAGATACAGAAGCCAAATTTACCGTGACTTCTCTAGAACTCTCCGCATTAAGAATAGTTGCTCTGATCCAGGTCTGTGCTCTATACTCATCATGTATTACGTCACTAAGCCCAAAATATCCCTATTAAACAATTATTTCATGCTGTTTTCAGTATTAGTTTATTACATTTATTCATTCAACAAATATTTGTTTAGGACCCATCTATGGGCTCGGCACTGGAGATTCTTAAACCAGACTAAGTCCTATTCTCTTGTATTTAACATTCTATTCGAGGGTTTGAGAGGAACACAGATGATAAGACTGCGGTATAAGAGGATGAAATAACCTGCCTAAATTCACACACCCCATATACAGGTGACAGAGCCAGGAATGAATCCCAACCCGTTGGACCCCAAAAATGATACTCTTAAAAATCATATTATAGATTTCATTATTCCCACACAACCCGTAGATAGGGATTCACTTCGTTACTAGACAAGACGATTTCTTGTAGATGGAAATGTTTAATATGCCTTAAGAAAAATTTCAGCTTATTCTCAGAGGTGGAATGGTGCTTACAAGGAACAGTTGTTGTCATGCTTTATAGTCATTATTAGACAAGAAAAATGTTATCTTTAGAATAATTAATAGCTAGGAAAAAAAGAAAAATGAAAAAACTGTATGTATTCCATATAGATATTTTTTTTCTACCACCAAAGATTCTACACATGTTCCTCACAAACGTGGTATGTTAGCAGTATATATTTTGTCAAGATGTGAACATTTCAAAAGAAAATTTTAAATACCATTGCCTAGTCAACTTTGTTGTTAGAGAAAATATCAGCGTATTTATTCAGCAATGTACATATAAGCAAACCAAATTTAGCTTAAGCAACATATGAAATAACTGTTAATTTTATATCCCATCATTTAAAAAACATTTGATATTTTTTCATAAATGTAAGAATAATTGTTACAAAACAATGTATTTAATTTGGAAATATAAATAACAGAATTATTGGCTTTCTTTAAGCTAGTCAGACATTAATTAATTAATTAATTAATTAAAAACATTTGCGTGCACAGAGGTAATGCTTGAATACCTGAAAGAGCAATTTTAAGAAATCACTATGGTATCTCTAGTAGAAGTGGCATGATGTTCATGTTTTACTGTTTTTTTCCCCTATATATACAAGGAATTGTTGCATTTATCATTTTAATGCAAATTAGTGTTAAATATAATGTATTAGATGCACAAAGAAGTTAACTGAGGTAGAAATCTCAGTGCTGTGTTTCAATGTGGAATTCTTACTCTGATTAGAATCTTTGACTAAGCTCTTGCAGAAAATATATATGCTGGCCCAAGTTATCCGAGCAAAAGATTATCATTCGGTAAGATGAATGCTTTGACAAACATTTTCACTGAAACATTTTGTTAACATGAAAAGCCTGCTCTTTTGAAATACTAACCATTAATATCTCTGTCTTATCAATCCTTCAGTTCAGGTCCAAGATATCGGTTGGCAAATGAGATGTTTTAGCGCTTCCCTTGGTAATTTTCCTTCACAAAGCACCACCATGCCCTAACCTCTTTCCAAACCATGCTGATACATGAAATAAAAATGTCACATAGGAGAGTTTTACTGATAAACCCCACTGGCAATTAATTGCTTACGTGGTAGTTCTTTAGGGCTAATGGGAAACGTCCTCACTTGCCTTCTATTAGAATCACTCCCTTGCTTATCCCCTCAACTCCGTTGCCCCTCTCTTCCTGGTATGGAATCAGTAAGACCCAAATCCCAATTAAATCCAATCTCGTGCCTCCGTGTGCCTGCCCCCGTAGAACTGAACACGAGGACAGAAAAAAACCAACGTATGCAGACTGCTTTCATTTTACATTCTTGCCTACAACCCCAAATGGGTTCTCAATGCTGCTAGGCAATCCTACTGCAATTCCTGAATGTATTCACTCTCTCCAGATAAATATAGACCTCTAACACCTCCTTTTCCTTGCACTCAGAAAATAGAATCAAATTTTCCAGAAGGGCCGACACCCACATTTATCCACCTACCTCCACCTGTGCCTATTCACTCTGCCTTTCCTCCTATTATGTGGATTGAACTGTCCATCCTATCCCTCCTCTCCAACTCTAGGACATTTATTCAGAAAGCCTGTCGACTCTCCCTATCATACCATCACTTCCCCCGCCCTCGCTACTGGATCACTTCTATTAACATATAAACATGATTAATTTTTCCCATCTAAAAAAAAAAAAAGCAAACAATGAATTTTTACAACTCCTAGAATCTATGTCACCCTCTAGGAAACGCCCCACTCCCTGGTCTCCTTTATGGCAAAACTCGTTGACAACACTTTTATACTCACTCACTCCACTTCTATAGTCACTATTTTTTTACCTATTCTTTCTTGAAAATCCACTCAAATCAGCCTCCCATCCCTACATATCCTAAAACTGTTCTTCTCAAGGTCAGCAATTACCCTATCATTGCTAAATTTAATCATTAATTCTCAGAATTCATGTTGCTTGATCCAACAGCAGCATTTTACAAGATTATTGACTTGTAAATAGTCAATATTTTGAAGCACCTTCTTCACTTGACTTCCTGCCGTTGCACTCTCTTGATTTCCCCCGGCCCCCTGCTCACTCATCTTTTCTGGCTGAGGTGTTCAGTCAGGACTTAATCCTCAGACCTCTTCTCCTCTCTATTTGCATTGCTCATCCTGTCTCATGGCTTAAATATCACTGATAGTCAACTCCCAAATGTCTATCTCCAGACTAATCCTCTCGTCTCGATTCCTGCATCTTCAGATTTGTGTATGTTACTTCCTGTTCAATATCTACACCTGAGTGTCCAATACATATCTCATGATCACCACATCCACAACCAAATTACTTATATTTTCTCCAAACTCTATGTTAATTCAAGTCCTCTGAGAAGCAGATGCCAAGACGGGTGATTAATACTGATGGCATCTAAGACATTTACTTGGGGGAAAAAAAAGGCCTGTGAAGGATAAACAGGAGTCTAGAGAAGGTGGGAAGAACCTTCAGACCATGATGCAAATCTGACACCTGTGAAGAAGAGGAAGAGAGAAGGATTGGGTAAAAAAAGAGTCTCTGATAATAGACCAGTTCTGAGAAAATGTCAACCGAGTTGATGGAGAGTCGTGGGCAAAAGTAGCCCATCTCTTTTAGAAAGGGCCCCACACTCAGAAGGCAACAGCTCAGGCTGTCAGTCAACCATGTTCCGTGTGGGAGGAGATCTGAGAGGTGGATTATTATGGCCACCAAAGCCCTGGAACTGCCCCGGTCGCCTTCACCACTCATGTTCAGAAGTAGCCCCTCCATGAATCCCATGCGCCTCTCTTTCTGACGGAAATTTTAGAAAAAGGAGCTGGTGGGTGACCAGAGCATTCACTGCTGCAGTTGGTCTCAGAATAGCAGCTAGTAGTCATCCGAGCCCCTCCACTATCCACAGCACCCCATCACAGCGCATTACTTACCCCACTGGACCCTCACATCCTAAGAGTTAGAAAGAGAATTCTCATCTGCTTATGCTTTTCTCTACCTCAGAGGAAAATTTTATATCCCACAAAACACTTTTATCATTACTATGTGCCGATGTGCACCATAGTTAGTTATGCTGCACAAAATTTTTTTTGCCGTGCTACTTACTTTTATTCTTGAACAAAGAAATAGCACTGATAAAATGATATTTTGGGGGGAAATTTCAAAGTAATTTCAATCCTGTTTTATTCATTTCTGACCATCCTACTCAGTATGATACTATTTTAATCGGGCACTAGTAATAATCCAAGGACTCTGAAAAATACTTTCATGTTTATATACTAACTTATGTAAACCTTTGAGGTAGATAAACACATTTAGCCTCAACATGATGCAACTAAATGTGCTGTTAACTTTCGGATTTCCTTTTCGTGTTCTAAGTTGAGTGACATTTCTTCCAATTATATGCCCTTACTATGCCTTCTTTAGAAGGTCTAGAGTCTAAGGGGCTTTAAAATTAAAAGAAGATAATGGTTATATATGGATCTTCTACATTATTCTATTGTTCAGTACTCAAGTTATTTCCAAAGAAATAATAATTGAACAAAAGAAGTTTTGACAAGTTTGGTGCATGAACACGCACGCATGCACACACAGACAGAGACAGAGGGAGAGAGAGACTTAAAAATTTAGAGTAAAAAATGAGATTTTGAAATTATGGGAGGTAGATGTTCCTTGACATGTAGCAGTAATCACCTCAATACTTCACAATGGATATGTAGATAGAATTTCAATCATCTATCTAAGTAAGAAAACCAAATCCTCCTTCAAAAGTAATTTCAGTTTCTGCAAACCAGGACAATTTTCCTGAAACCATGTCTTTAAACACATCTTTGCTGTACAGCCAATGTTTTATCTTAAAGTAGTCTATAATTATTATTGTCAACTAATTCTAAATGGTACACGTGAAAATAAAAGACAGCTACAGTTGCTATGGAAACTATACTTTGTAGGAAATTCACGTCAACAAGCCTTGCTCCCAAAGTTAAAAAAGAAAACAAAAAACAAACAAACACACAAAAGCAATTCATATACAATAGTACCACCTTGACCACAAGCCATCAGGAAAAGAAAGAAAAAATAAATGAATAAAAATATAAAATAAAAGCCATTCTTCTAGCTTTAGCTGTACTTATAGCTTCTTTCCTCACATGAGCTAATTACCTTTAAGATTTCAGACAAAGAAAATAACTACTCCCTGCAAAAACCACAATGCATATCAGTGGGATTTCTTTTTTAACGTTAAAGATAGAATATTTAACTTTGTAATCATAATTTTTAGAAATGTATTATCACTGGGCACTTGACAAATTATTTAACTTAGTACTCTTCTACTCTCCCTTTTTAGTTAAATATTCTATACATTTTCACACAGACTAATAAAATGTGCTAATAACTCAAATAAACCAATTTGTTTAATTCCACATCCTCAATGCATGGACAAGTAGATCCTACCTAACCACTTGGCATTCATCATATTATCTTATAAACAAATCCTCAGAGAAAATTTAGCAAATATACTTGATAATTCAAGAAGCAAAATGATCTTTCTCGCCCATTTCTAACAACTATTTTCTAGAACTATCTTTCAAAGCACAGAACAAGAGCTTTTCTTTTTCCTTTTTTTAAAAGATTTTATTTATTTATTTGAGAGAGAGCAGAGTAAGAGCGAGAGCATGAGTGGAGGTATGGGGGAGACAAAGGCAGAGGGAGAAGCAGGCTCCCTGCTGAGCAGGGAACCCAATGGGGCCTGGATCCTAGGACCCTGGGATCATGACCTGAGCTGAAGGAAGGCAGACACTTAACCGACTGAGCCACTCAGGCGTCCCAGAACAAGTGTTTTTCATTTAATTCCCTATGACATCCTTTTAAGGACATTGCATGTATGCAGAGGGAGGGACTACTTACCTGGCACTTACATGAGCAAGATAATTTATGATCTAGAAACAAAAAAGTATTGTGACACAATTTGTCCAATCCATATCAGAATTGGCAAAACAATGCAATACTCTTTTGTTTCCTTCTTTCAAATTTCAAAGACTGGTAGATTTGTGAATCAAGGAATGTGTTATAAAAGAAAACACACATCTTAGGGTCAAATAAATTTTTCTAAAACAAATATTATAGCCATTTTTGATACTTGTGTAGTATTTCTCTGTGTTATCATTTTAATTCCAAAACCACATCTCTATTAGGAGTAATTACATGACTCTTAGATTTAGGAACAACTTTTGTTGTTTTACCATACAGAATGTGTTATCTCTTTTCACTGCAGATCAAAAACAATGAATAGATGATGAAATAAATGGAGTAGGGGCCACTATTTTTTTAATGAAGGGGATGGACTAGAATGGAATGGAGGCAGACTAGAAGAGAACAAAATGGGAAGGGATGGAATATAAAACAACACAGCATAGAGTATATTAAAACACACTTCCCTAGTCCCGAGGAAGAACTACACACATTGCAAAAAAGCACCGCAGTGGATTGTAAGAACAGTAGGGAAGGGACATGGGAGGAACACACTCACTGGAAACACCCACACCTGGGCTAGAAAATGATTACTCAATTTTATTTCTTGATTTTGTGGTGTATGATTTTGTCTGTCATTATAACTGGCACATTAAAGATTTCACAATTTAATTTTATATTACCATAATTTACAGTGGTTTGTGAACCAGGACAAGTAATTTTTCCCTGCTAGTGGCAAAATCATATATTCCAAGGAGGTTTTTGTTACAAACTTACTGTGCATTTTTTGAAAGGATATTGGTAGTATGACAGTCTCTTAGTTGATGATAATAGTAATATTTTAACTAAATTAAAACAAATTGTCCATAAAAAATTGCTTTATTATGTTAAAAAATGATAATGTGAAAATTACAGGAAATCTTTAAGATCTAATGCTGGAACTTAAAGAGTAAGTAGTGACAATATTTGAAACAAATACCTCCGTACCTCAGCAATCTTCTATTTCATTCGAACTTCATGTTTAAAAAAAAAATTTTGATGACAAACTTAGAAAATAATTTTATTACATGTATGAACCTCAAGAAGAAAAACAGATTTTAATACTCTAATTTTAATGATGTCCTTGCAAAAGGAAGATTTAAAACTTTGAAAATGAAAAATTAATTGAAAATACAGCAAACTGACTTGTCAATGTGTTCCACAATATTTTCAGAGAGAAGAATTAATTTATCAATATAATTTCCACATTTTCTATGACTGCTAATACAAAAGGTATTTTTACTTTATTTAGCTCATAATTTGGGACAAAAGAGAAAATAAAAAGCTCACGTGACTTTCCAAAAAATTATTCCTACAGTGTATATGGAAATGGAATATATGATTTTTAAAATGATATATCAGCTGACAAATTCAAAACTATACATCTTAGTGATAACGTGATACCTAATACTTTTGTCAAAAATTAATTAAGCTTATTATATCATCTTGGAATATATTGGTTGTCCCAGGAAAAGTCTAGTAGAGATTGTGTTGGGAGACAATTTGCCATGCGTCTCTTGCATTTCTGCATATCTTGCAAACAGAAACACTGATAGTTTTGTTCCAGAATATCTTCTCAAGGATGTCTGCATAGCATGAAATGTTGGAAAATTGAGAGAGCGTCTCCTCTGACACAAGGGAAATTTGTATGATGCCCAGGATAATAAAGATAATGTCTTTCTCTGAGCGGAAGTTTGGACATGTTTACTCGAAGCCTTTTAAAAGATTAGGCTTTTCTTAACTCAAGTTTCTCAACCGTGACACACATTGATCGCGTGTGCAGCCTTGACCACAGCCACTTCCATGTCACCCCCATGGGACTTGGGAAGCAAGAGAAATATGAAGCTCATGATACATAATTTGCCACGAGTTAATAAGTTCTTCATCTCTGTCCCAGGAGTCTCATGTATTTTACCAGGAAAAGGGCAAAATCTCAGACACCTCACAAGTCTTGACAGATTGGGAGCTCAAAAGTGAATTTCACTTTTTTCTAAATGTAAAGCAACTGCAGTTGGCAGATATTTTCAATGTGGTATTTTGGTAATAAAAGTGGTATATTTAACTGGCATTTTAAGCATTCTTTATGGGCTAAACTTTTGGGGGGAAAATTAACAATACTGTCAACATATGTGAAGGCTTCCAAAAGTATTATTATTATGGCAAACAAGACATCACCCTATCTTCCACATGTTCCCAAAATATGTTGTATCACATTGAAGAGGGCATGAAAAATGAAGGAGGTTTGAATGAAATAAAATTAGAAATATATTTACATCTTATTTCTCAGTCTCAAACTTTTAATCATTACTTGATTGAAGAAAATAGAACAACTTTAAGAAGAAAAATCCATTTGCTATTCAAAACCTTGCATAAATAATTGAATTAAACTCCACACCTAAAAGGAGTGAATTATTACAATGCATTTATTATTACACTTCATAACAATTATTACAATTTGGTTCTTCATTTACAGTGAAAGGTAATTGTCAGATATTTTATTTATCATGATTTTGGATTACGATTAATTCACTCTTTATATTGTAGAACAGAGAGAGGAAATTGTTATTATTCACAACTTAGTTGACCCAGAATTTTCATCCTTGATGAAGATGGAGGAATGGAAGGAAAAAACTCAACCAGGCATAATGAGTGTGCATAACTTTATCTTTGTGTATTATGGACAGCCAGATATATTTACCACATTAGATTAAGTATTTTCTAATTTATAGAAAGTTGGTTTCAGAATCTTTCTTATGCTCTAATAAATATTAATAAAATGATATTGATATGAAAACAGTTTTATAGAAAAGGCAAACTTTATCTTACCAGTGTGTGTATACATATATGTCAGGGGAATGGTTACAGGTCACTATATAAAATGTATTTCTTACTACAGTGTCTTTAGTATTTGAAAACAGTAATATAAAGAAACTATTGGTCAAGGTTCTCCAGAGAAATAGAACCAATAAGACATGCGTGTGTGTGTGTGTGTGCATATACACACACACACACACACATTTATGACATATATCTACATATTTATGGACTTTGCTCCGATGTGATTATGAAGGCTAAGCCCCAAAATCTGCAGTTGGCAGTCTAGAGACCCAGGAGAGCCGATGGTTTAGTTCCAGTCTGAATGCCCGCAGGCTCAAGACCCAAGAAGAGCCAGTGTTTCAGTTTGACTCCAAAGGCAGGATAAAACCAGTGTCCCGGTACAAAGGCATCAGACAGAAGAGTTCCCTCTTACTCAGTCTTTTTGTTCTATGCAGGACTTCAGCTGATTAGATGAGGTCCACCTACGTTAAGAAGGGCAATCTTTACTCAGGCTACTAATTCAGATGTTAATCTTATCCAGAAACACCCTCACAGACACACTCAGAATAACATTTGACCAAATATCTGCATTCCCCATGGCCTCATCAAGTTGACATATAAAATTAACCATCACACCTTGTAAACAAGTGAAGAAACTGGAGTACCCAGATATACAGAAGTTTACCCAAGGCTACACCGTAAGGGAAGGATCCAAGAGCCACCCCTGCGGTTACCACACTTTAAATCACCTATTTCTTCTTCTCACTTATTTCTTCTTCTATTTCTGGCTTCCCCAGAGCCAAATAGAATTGGGTGTTTTTCAGTATTATAGTAAGGGGAAGCATAAGGTAATGTCACAAAGAAAACATTTTTCCTAAAAAAAATATGCTCCTGAATCTCATAGTAATTACTGCTGCAGATTACTAAAGAAAACTACAACTCCCATACATTGTAAACCAGCAAAGATGTTCTCTCTCTGGAACTATGATAAAAGTCTGGAGATATAATTAGGCATAGCCTACCTATGTCCCTAGTCCCACATACCATAATGTTGCTATCATTCTCGCTAATCCACATTTGAGGTGAAGCTACACCGAGCATGGATGGGAACTACTGAAGACTGAAAAACAGAACACAAGAGCTATTAGCACTGAAAAAAAATTATACCACAACGAGTATCTAAGTGTCACTGTTACTCAGATTTATCTGATTTACCAATAAATCGTTCAGTTATTTTCATGTTCAGCAGTAGGACAGATAGCTATTGTATTAGTCAGGGTTCTCCAAAGAAATAGAACCAATAGGGTATGTGTGTGTGTGTGTGTGTGTGTGTGTGTGTGTGTGTGCATGTGCAAAGAGAGAGAGAGGGAGAGATTTTAAGTCATCGACTCACACCATTGTGGAGACTGACAAGTTCAAAATCTGCAGGGTGCAGTGACCCACCCGACTGGAGGCCCAGGGTAGAGCCACAGTTGAAGTCTGAAAACCGTCTGCTGGCAGAATCCCCTCCTTCTTGGGGGAGGTCAGTCTTTTTCTTAAGGCCTTCAACTGATTGGATGAAGTCCATTCACATTATGGAGGACAATCTGTTTTACTCAAAATGTACTGATTTAAATGTTAATCTTATTCAAAAAAAAGAAAACTTCACAGACACATCTAGAATAGTACTTGAGCACATATCTGCATATTACGGCCTACCGAAACTGACACATAAAATGAACCATCACACTTATCCATGATAAAACGTTTAACATCCTCTGTCACTAAGGAATTTCAATTAAAACAACAATGCGATATGACCACATATGTAAAACCTGACAATACCAAATGTTGGCAAGGATGCCTAGCACCAGGGACTCTCCTTATTTGCTGGTGGGAATGTAAAATGAAACATCCACTTTGACAGATAATTTGCAGTTTCTTTTTTTTTTTTTAAGTTTTATTTATTTAAGTAATCTCTACACCCAACATGGGGCTCAAACTCGAGATCAAGAATCACATGCTCCTCTGACTGAGCCAGCCAGGCACCCCTAATTTGCAGTCTCTTAACTAAAAAACTAAACACAGCTTTACCATCTGATCCAACAGTCACATTTCTAGGTATTTACCCAACGAATCTGAAAACTCATGTTCACATTGGAAACTGCCTGCAAATACTTATAGCAGCTTAGTTCACAATCACCAAAAACTGGAAGTAACTAACATATCCTTCAGTAGGTGAACAGATAAACAAACTGTGGTACATTCAGAGATGGGAGTATTATTCAAAAACATAAAAAATATTAGTTAGGGAGTCATGGAAAGATCATGAGGAACCTGAAATGCATATTGATAAGTGAAAGAACCAAGTCTGAAAAGGTTCTCTACTGTATGATTCCAACTATATGATATTCTGGAAAAGGCAAAATTATAGTGACAGTAAAAAGATCAGTGGTTGCCCAGACCTGGTGGTCAGGGGGGAGGGATGAATAGGGGAAGCACGTGGGGATTTTTAGTGCCATGAAATTGTTCTGTATGATATTATAATTATAGATACATGACATTATGCATTTGTCAAAAGCCATAAAACTTTACAGCACAAAAAACAAATTCCAATGTATACAAAATTTCTAATAATAATAATAATCCTCAATAATAATTTAGGAGGTTGGGGGATTCCAGGAAGGAATCCAGAGAATAACTATATATAAATATCTGAAACAATCTCACTGATGAAGATGGGAGAAAAGGTGCTGACATAAGTAACTTTGGAAATGAATGGGTTCTATGAGACTAAAGGCAAAAGGAACTGCACATGAGGGCTGTAATCTAGTGGATAAAGCTGTTCCCCATGGGGAATTCTCAATTTTAGGCATTCACAATTTTAATGCTGCTTTACACCTGTATTGGACTAGAACAATTAAGTAAACAGATGGCAGGTGGTGGGAGCCAGGTTTCTCATTGTTGGAGTAGAAATTTACAATTAAGTAAGAAGCGGGGGCTTTAATGACCCATGTAACTGATGAGATTTGGACATATCAGTATGAACCCATGTTTAGCTGAATGTAAAGATGGTTAAGGTATAGTAATATTTATATATTTGTATATGTAAATGGGTTACCATATATACATATACGTCTTTGCTCAGTCAGCTGTCAGGGCTAGAAGAAACAAGACTCCAGCAGCAGTGAACACACCTAGCACTCAGACCATTTCTAATACTATTCTCCAATAAAAACAACCAGGGATTGTTAGAAAAATCATTGAGTCTAGGCCTAAGGCAGGAAATACACAAGATGAACCCAGAGCACTTCACAATGCCAAAAAATAAGAAAATAAAAAACAAAAAAACAAAAAAACAACCAAACATGTGCTGTGGGTCTATGTCGAAAGGGCATAGAAGTCAACTATGAGAGCTTCCAGTGACCAAAGTTAGAATAATCTGAGCAACAAAATAAGTCAAGTAATATTATATTATATAACCTGCAGTATAAAATAAACATTTATGGGCTCATACTGATATAAAATAAATGATTAAATAAATCAATAAATGAGAGAGAAGAGACAAATCTTCATGCAGAAAAATTCCAAATAATAAATGTAGCTATTCTGTCCTAAAGAACAAGGGGTGTAACTCCACACTCATTAAGTGTTGGGTATGCATAGAGACTTTCTTGGAAAGATTGTAGCATGGACAGGGGGAAACAAAAGATTTATAGTGGAAAAACTTGACGAACACTTCCATGTCATCAAGGTCAACATCAACAATCATAAATCATGTTGATAGTACAAATCATTGGTATGATACAATGAAAATTAAACTTTACCTCTACGATCTTCCTCCCCCAAACTCATAACCCCCAATCATGTCCACTCGTGAGAAAAACATCAGACAAATTCCAAGAGAAGAGCACTCTGCAATATCCCTGACCAATCCTCAAAATGTTCAAGGACATCAAAAACAAGGAAAAATATGAGAAACCCTCACAGCCAAGCAGAGCCAAAAGAGGCATAATGACTAAATGTAATATGGTATCCTGAATGCAATCCTGGAACAGAGAAAGAGAACAGGTAAAAACTGAGGACATATGAATAAACTGTGAACTCTGGTTAACAATGTGGCATTGATATTGGTTCATCAATAATAACCATGTGCCATAATAATGCAAGATGATAATAAGAGAAACTTGGTGAGGCTGCTTGTGAGAACCCTTTACACTATATTCTCAATTTTTCTGTAAATCACAAACCACTCTAAAAAAGGACACTTATTTTAAAAATGACGTAATTTGAAGTATATATATCAATTTGTTTCTGTCTTTAACAATGTCTTGCATCAAAATATATGTTATTTCTGCTCCATAGAAAAAAGAAAATAAGTCATACAAAAGGGACATACGTGATTCACTGAAAGTCTCAGGTTACTTCTCTAAATAATTCACTTGATACTTAAGGTGATCAAGATATGAGTCACGTTTAATAATGCAGTCATTTAAAATGCAGAGATGGGAAAGTTACAATTTCAATGAAATATGGGGGTTATCTAAAATTTTCTTCTGAATTACATTTTAATTATTAAAAGTAAAATGCTCATTAAAATTTTTAATCAAATTCTACATCCACACTGCATGCAATCGATTCTAGATGGGGTCTCTCTCTCAGGCTTACTTGGTCTGTCCTTATATCAGCATAATTACAAAGGGCATTAGCTATATCTTTGCTTGTATTAAGAGAGATGTATCTCCTCCAAAGAAACTCACAAAACAGTTCCATGGATAAACATGGGTCAGTTTAGTTTGGTCTTTATATTTAAGAAGATACTCTTATTGTGTTGCTTATTCAACAACATTGCAATCCCCTGATCAAGATCAATAAAGGGTCTAGACCATCTACTGTCCTTCAGAGGAAGGCTGGAGTTTTGTCATCTCATCAGCTGTGCAAAATTGGTGAATTAGCATGTGGTTCCTATAGAAAGCACTTGCTTCTCTGAAAGACAATTCTCTTTCAGAACCTATCTCTTTTACGCTTCTTCTTTCCATGCTATTCTGTCAAAGGTTAGGTTTTATTTTCTTAGGCAAGATGGCAATTCTAAAATGCCATACAATGTATTATCATTGCATCATTACTATTCTTTTTTTCTCCACTTTTTATTTACATAAATATTTTTTTATAATGATTTTTTATTATATTATGTTAGTCACCATACAGTACATCCCCGGTTTTCGATGTAAGGCTCGATGATTCATTAGTTGTGTATAACACCCAGTGCACCATGCAATATGTGCCCTCCTTACTACCCATCACTGGCCTATCCCATTCCCCCACCCCCCTCCCCTCTGTAGCCCTCAGTTTGTTTCTCATAGTCCATAGTCTCTCATGTTTCATTCCCCCTTCTGATTACCCCCCCTTTCTTTATCCCTTTCTTCCCCTACTGATCATTCTAGTTCTTATGTTCCATAGATGAGAGAAATCATATGATAGTTGTCTTTCTCTGCTTGACTTATTTCACTTAGCATTCTCTCCTCCAGTGCCGTCCATGTTATTTACATAAATATTTCTATCTATATAATCTACCAGACTGGGGCTACCACACAGAGGCATTTGGGAGGGAAACAAAAGAACAAACAAATACCTGCAAGAGATTTTTAATCATTTCCTTTTTAGTGCTTTTATTTTTATTGTTGCTGGGTTTTGTTTTGGATTTTTTTGCTTTTCCACTGTTTTCCTCCTGATTTTAGCTTTTCCCTTTACTGATGCCATCATCCTCCTTGGGAGCCCTAGACAATATAAGCAACAACAAATTCTACACAAACCCTACACCTGGGACATCCTTCAGAGTATTCTTACTTTGGATAACCTGCCTAATCTGAAGCTAATATTGTCTAAAGAAAGCAAAGACTGGTCAAGAATAACTAGATCTTCAAACCAATGGAATGATCAATATGCAATTTACTTGATTAATATAATAGGCCTAAATATATCAGTAATAAATCATAACATGCAGGTATAGCTAGTGTTTAATTCTTTTTTTTTTTTTAAGATTTTGTTTATTTATTTGACAGAGAGAGAGGCAGCAAGAGAGGGAACACAAGCAGGGGGAGTGGGAGAGGGAGAAGCAGGCTTCCCACTGAGCAGGGAGCCCGATGTAGGGCTCGATTCCAGAACTCTGGGATCATGACCTGAGCCGAAGGCAGACGCTTGACAACTGAGCCACCCAGGCGCCCCAACTAGTGTTTAATTCTATCATTGTCTAGAATGAGAACCCTTAGCACTTGGAATTGCCCACTGTTGGACCCCTCAGATTCCATAGGCACCTAAATATAAGAGGGGATGGCAGGGTAGTAACACAGATGGAACCTTAGTGCTTCAACGATTTTGTGGTACAGAGCCACCTAGCCACCCTGTTGGACCTACCTCCGATATTGTCACAAGAGAGCAAAGTAAAATTTTCTCTCACTTGAGCCTCTGTACCTACTAGTTATATTCTACCTAATAAAGAAATCAGTACCTAGAAGTGGGATAGGACAGTAACAAAACCTAAGATACAAAGCGCAAGTCAGAATTGGACAACACACCATGAGAAACAGCAGCATGGGCAGGAGACCAGCCGAATCTGACCATGCCAAGGCAGACCATTTGCTCGAATGGTCATCCACAGACATCTGGAAAGCTGCTAATGTACTTCCTGCGTCTCTAGATCTAGGGAAAGTTATTGGAAAATTTCAGAGAATTTTGTTATGTTGGCTACTTACTGTTGCTTTTTGCAAGGTACTGAGGAATGGGATGAAATTGAGCAAGACTGACCGGGTCTATAAGCAGAGATGGAACGGCTCTGCTCAGAGCCACTCTCTGACTACTAACTGCAGGACGATACTGACAGCGTCCAGTAAGCAGGGGCTTTGGAAGATTGGACGAGGCAGCTGCATCTGTAGATTAAATGGATGAAGATAAAGCTTCAGGGTGACCTTTCTTCATTATCTCACATGAAGACTTCTCTGTCAGTGAAAACGAGGCTCTTAACTAACGAATGCTAAGTTATTTCAGTGTAACTGCTGAAAGAACGAAGGGCCAAGCACAGAGATCAGGAAATAAAGAAGAGATTCTCCAGTCTTACTAACTGTAACCAGATGAGATTCTTGGCTGTGGTTACTTTTCCACATAACTGAAAAGACCAAACAGACTGGATGTCCTAAGTTTTTAAGAAAATTGTATGGTAAATGAACTCACAAGCCTGGCTTGCAAAGCAAATAATTACTCAACTTTAAAGCAATCCCAGATTCTAAACCAGCCTTGCAGAAAGGAATTTCTAATACTTTTCCAAATTTTCTCTGATGAGTATGTCATAATTCTATTATCAAGCAATAAAATAAAAAGGATTTTCTTGTGTTGAATTGAGTAAATATAAAAGTTTAAAAATCACTGATGTTTGCAAGCATTATGTATAGTAAACAGTAATTCCTGAAGGCCTCACTTCAGTAAAGCCAGGGAGCAGATAGTCTCCAAGAAGCACAGTCTGTGAGAACTAATGCATATGAACAGCCAAGTATATAAAATATAATATAATAATGTTCCAGGAAAAGTCTGTACAAAATGGTATGAGAGTTTTCTAAGTGAAGAAGTTGAAGGAAAGAGCTCTAAAAAGAAAGAAAGAAAGAAAGAAAGAAAGAAAGAAAGAAAGAAAGAAAGAAAGAAAGAAAAAACAACATAAAGAAAATAAGGAAAAATGTGTATATAATAAGGAAAATCTAAAGAAAGAAATGGCCAAGAAGAGATTATAAAGAATCTGGCATGTCTTGGAATCTGAAGTCTGGGCTTTATCTTTTAAGCCTGTGTGTCCCACTGATCAATCAATATCCTATGGATGGTTCACAGAAAATTAGTATTACCATTTTAATGATTATTTTATTGCATATTATAAAAATATGACCAACACATAAATGCTATAATTTCATGAATGTTATTACTTAGGATGGCATTAAATCAGCTACTGCTATTGTAACCCACCTTATTCAGAAGTAAAGGCTGTGTTCACACAAACACAGAAATGTTTCACACTTTCCGGGATTAAACCATTCATCATAACCAGTTGGAATTCATTACTAGGTAATCAATTACTAGAATGCAAAGAATTAATTCTATATGAACTGATCAATTCGAAATGTTCAGAAACCGACAGCAATTTGGACAAGGAAAATTTAAATTCTGACAAGGGTTATGGCAATTACATAGATGATATGAAAAAAAAAAATTGTTTAGCACCTGTTGGAATAAATGAACCCTACATATAGATTAACCAAAAAGTCCAGAAACATAAAAAGGAAAAAAAGTCAATCTTTCAGCTGGATGTAGATGACACATTTCAATGACCCAGCTCTCAAAGTCAATGCAAGAAAATTATAGAAGGGTGACAAAGAAGTTCCTTAACTGAGAGCAGCCTTGGATTTTAAATACCAAAAATTCAATTATCAATAAAAAAGTTCTATGTCAAACATTCATATGGGATGGAAATAGGAACTAGGTCCCTATAAGGATGAGAGCCTGACACCATGCAGGAAAACACTCTGCCACGTGACTGAACGTTCCATACAGTGAGGAGACTGGTATCTTAGCCATAATTCATTTAGCTCAAATGTTTTGCTCATTTTCTTTCTCAGTATTGACTGCCTTTCTGAGATCTTACCCTCCCAATAAATCTATTTATATTTGGACTGTACTAAAAAATCAAACTGAGAAGTTCATGTTGTAGCTGTGCTCTCCGATACGTGAAAGCTTACAAATCTTTTGGCCTTAAGGGAATAAAGCCATGTCATTTTAGGAATATGCAAATCCAAGTGAATACCCGGGGAAAATAGAATCCTCTTCTCCAAGTCTAATCTTCGAAGACTACAGGTTCAAATACATCTTTTAATTTACTATTCCAATAATGTGATGTAATAGAATTACATATAATTGAATGTTCTCTGTATTCATGAAAATTAAGTGATGCCTTAAAATAACATTTTTAATTTGGAATCTATTTATACCGCTAGAAAACCTCTACTGGATTCTGGATGGAAATGAACATATGAGACCATCACTACAGCAACCAAACGTGTAAATAATATTATGTTAGTCACAAGGAGCACAATATATGCTACATGTAATATCTCTGCATTTACCCTTTGTCATCACTAATTTATGTGCAATCTAACTCTAAATTTTGTATGTGAAAATTATCCTATTTAAATTAAAAATTGCATACAAGGTTTAATCCTTTTTCAAATGTAAGTCCAAGTTTATTCCATAAGAAGCTAAGCAGTGACCTTTGCTAATTAATGATAGTTATTAATACTATATTTTATTGAGATGCAACTTGGTACATTGAAAAGCAGCAGTCTTTGGAGTTAAGATAAATCTGGATACTAATCACGATTCTGCCATGATGGCATTTTTCCTCCCCCGAAAATACGAATAAAACTACAATCATTTAGGTTTGTTGTGAATGGGATGATGTATATAAAAAGAAGGGCACATAGTAAATACTCAGTACACAATGTATTTCATTATATTAATGGAAAAATGTGCAGTATTTTTTTAAGATTTTATTTATTTGAGAGAGAGTGAGCACAAGCAGCAGTAGGAACAGAGTGAGAGGGACAAGCAGACTCCCTGCTGAGCAGGGAGCCTGTCACAGGGCTCGATCCCAGGACCCTGAAATCATGATCTGAGCCAAAGTCAGAGGCTTAACCAATTGAGGCACCCAGGCATCCAGTATGCAGTATTTTTTAAATTACATGAAGCAACATCATTGACCATTATGATTCTGCCACATTATTCTGATATATAATTGATACCAAAGTTTGGTACCAAAAACTCATTTTTCCTTTTCTCTTTTTAAACTTGGTCAACATTGCTTCCTAGAAAAAAAGAACCACTGTCCCACTTTAGGTCATCCCTGTGGAGCAGTCAGTCACAACTCCTGTCTCCCCAATGGAACATGGTTTAGGCTAAGTCTATCAAGGTCCTCCTCTCATGGACATCACACTGTATCACTATGGACATATGAATCAAGCCCAGCAGTCACTACCTGAAAAAATCATCTCTTGGTGGAATTGCCAATGTCAGAGGATCTGAGTCAGGGACTTTTAAGGCCATCTTTCCACTTGCAAGAGAGAGCCTATATGCAAAATAAGACAGAGCATGAACTAGCAGAGCAAAGTGATGGAGAGAAACATCATACGTAGGACACTGAGGTCTATAATCCAGATTTTCCAATTATATTAACCACTAAAGGCCTTTTTGCTTATGTTCATTTGAGTTGAATTTCTGTCACTCACAATAGGACATGATGTTTCTTTCCAAAAGCTTTATTACCTTTGACATAGATTTACGGTCAACTTGGAATTGTTTACATATGGTGTGAAGTAGGGTGGGTACAGAGTGGTATATTTATTTTTTATAAACTTTTTATAAACTTGAACTTTACAATAGTTTAAAACCATTATTAAAAAGACTCCATTGCTCTGATATCTGTTGAGCTTACGATGTTCATGAGAACAGGAATTTCTTTGCTCCCTTCTCCAATCTGTAGGTCTAATTTGCCCATCTCATGTCAATGCCACCCTGTCTTAATTATAGTAGGTTTATAATAATTCTTGATACCAAATAGAGCAAGTCTTCTTATTTTGTTTTTCTTTATGATTATGTAAGCTATTCCTGGCATTTTGCATATCCATATATGTTTTGGGATTGGCTTGTCAATCCATTATTCTAAATTTCTGGAATTTAACAAGTAGTACATCGAATTAATTTATCAATTTGGAGGGGCATCTTTAAAATAATGAGTTTTCCAGTACATGCACAAGCTCTCCACTTATTTGGATCTTTTTAGTTCTATCAATTTTATTTTATTGTATTTTCTAAAGAAGTCTTATGTTAAATTTATTCTTAGGTATTTTATGTTCCTGAAGCATTTTATAAAGGCCATTTATTTTTGTATATTGCTTTTCTGTCCAGAAATCTTGCTAAATTCACTCAGTAATTATATAATTTATTTTTTTTTACTTTCCATATACCTAATCATATTACCTACAAATGACCATAGTTCCATTCTTCTCTGAAATTTTTATGTCTTTTATATCTTCTTCCTTTTTCACTGCACTGGCTGAAAACTCTTGCTCAATATTAAATGGCAGTGGTGATAGTGAATATCCTTGTCTTATTCTTTTTCTCAAAATGAAAGCCTGGTTTTTTTCAAGTATTAGCTCTAGGGAGATACTACTTAGGACATTCAAAATAAAGGGGAAATAATTTTTTTACAAGGAAAATATGGTAGGAAGAGTTTAAAGGGAAAGGGGTGCAGCACATTTAAAAAAAAGAAGGAAAAAAAGAATAGAGAACCAATTTAGATTTGGTATAATTGTTAAGTTAAGTAAAAAAGTCCTTGCCAGTTATCTTGAACATTTTAATACTGATAACTTTAAGTTTCCAGGCACCATGATCTAGAAAACAGCATTTTTCCATGCAGCTTTCAGTCAACTTTTCTGAACAAAGACTTCTGGTCATTTCAATTACTATAATTCAGGATATGTAGAGGTGTTCACATAATCAATCCAAATAGGGCTTTTAAAATAACTAAAGTCTTAAAATCAATTAGTTTTCCTAATATTTTTCATCTTCTGTGACCCGAATCTCACTTTTAAGACTAAATTTTTAAATCACTCTCTTCCACCCAAATTAGGCTGAGTATCTTTGGTAGATGGCTTCCCAGGTGGCCACCAATGACTCTCACCAAATGGTTATTCACACTTTTTAATAACACTAACCCATCCACCCACATTGAATAAGGCTGACATATATAACCAATAGGATATTTCAGGAATTGATGGTGTGTTACTTTCAGGGGTAAGTCATAGAAGGCATTGATGCTTCTTCTTTGCTCTCTCTTAAATCATTTACTCTCCGGGAAGCCAACCACTATATTGCAAGGACATTCAATAACCTTATGGAAAGGCCTCTTGCCAATAGCCACCACCAATTTGCCAACCATGTGAGTAAACTATTTTGGATGGGGATCCTCCAGACCCACTTAAGCTTTCAGATGACTCCAGCCCTACCCAACATTTTGACTACAATTCTATGAGAGACTCTTGAGCCAGAATCACACAGCTAAGCTGTTCTCTTATTCCTGATACCTAGAAACTGAGATAATAAATGATTTTTAATGCTTATCTAAAATTCTGAAATAATTCATTGCAGAGCAACAGATACTTAATTCAATACTTTCGCTATTTTCTCCTATATATATATATATATATACATACACACATATTGTATGTATGGATTGCCTATATACATACATATGTACATACATATTGCCTTTATCATAAAAATTTATTTCCCTTCTTAATTGTATTTCTCTCCACAGACTTAAAGCTATATGAGAACAGATTCTCTTTTGTTTACAATTATAAATTCAGGCTACGATGGTGGTTGTCACTTAGTAGATGCTAAATAAATATATATGGTAAGAAAGAAAACAAGGAAGGTTAGAAGGTAGGAGGGTATCAAAGAAAGAGAAAGACATTTCTCTTTGACCAAAAGCTCTCAAGTTTTGCGTCAATGAACATGTGTAGTCTTCATATCTTTCCCACAAAATGCATTAAGCACTTCTTAAAGCAAATCTAGCAGAAACTAAATGTGATTAATGAACATGAAATTTATTCTAAAGTTGTTCTAAAATTACACCATGACACTTTTACCTGTAATTTAAGGAACAATGATCTTGTAGTTCAATATAGAATCAAGTATGGTTTCCAAAAGAACCAATCGCCTAGACCAAACCAAGCAGTTAGTTTTCCAAGGCAGTCCTGTTGGTAAGACCCCCATTCCCTCCTATTTAGACCTATATTATTAACTTACAGGGAGGATTTGAATTTCATTTCTTGGGAGACAGAGTTGTAATAGTAGGCAGATCAAAGATCTAAGGTATAGAGACAGATAAAATGTAGAAACTGTGGCCCCGACTCATCTGAAAGTTCCCTAGATATCTAAATTGAAGTTATTTGCAATTCAGAAATACTGGAGAAAGTTGCAGAGACCAAGTAAGATGCTTTGTTTAACTCAAGGGACAGTTGGCCATGGAGGAGAACTCTAGAATGTGAGGCAATTGATGCATTGAATGAATTCAGTGGAAGCAAGAGTTGAAAGTTATGGGTAACCTAGAATAGGTAAAAAGCTCTGTGGAAATTCACAGAAAGCTTTGGGAATTTGAATCAATTTTATATCAGTCATGAAGTACAGAAAGATCCCAGGTAACACATTGAAATAGATGATAAAAGTTAGTTGACTGCAAACAACATATGCCATTGTCTGAATGGTGTGGTTAGGAAACAAAAAAACTATTCAAAACTGGGAAATGAGCAAAAGAGATGACTGGGTGTCTTTTCAGTGAAATGCTTTGGTGAAGTGTCATCTAGGGGTCCCTCCAGGAATTACCTGGTTGTATAAAACGTTCTCCTTTGATTGCCTTTCCATTGACAAGGCAATTTTAGGACTACCTAGAGACAGAAGTTAAACTGCAAGCCTTGGTAACAACGCAAATGATTCATGTTCATCGCAATGCAAATGCATTATCTTTCTGGTAGAGATATAATTGATTCTCATCCAATAGAAACGATCACCCCATAGAATACATTTTATTGCTCTATAGGTTGATATTAACCAGCTTGCTGTACACACACACACACACAGACAGAATGGAGGTAACTAAGAATCTTGTCTTCACATTTTTCTGTGACATCTTCAACATATGTTTAACTTGAGCAAAATGTTGAATGAAAAAGAAAAAATAACTCTTTTCACATATAACTTTTTAAAATCAATGTTCTAAATACAAAACAATAACAGATTTACATTCCTTTTTACAATAAAATAACTTTTATCTTGTCACATAGTCATTTTCCTTACTTTTTAAAGAAACATTCACTATCATGAAGTTGTTTTTGAACAATTAGATAAATGTGGTGCTTATTGTGTTTTAGTTATGTTCTATTTCTGTCTATAATATTTCGTGTCAAATACCAAATTTTAAAAGAAGATTACTTTTTTCTAGAATTAAAAAAAGGAAGTTTTAAACAATCAAAAACTAAGCTCAACTAATCAGGAATGCTTTGGATTAGTAGCTTTGGGGTCAATTTTTCTGTTTCTCATTCATTGTAAGCCACAGTCCACATTAGATCTTGAAAGGATTGTAATTGCACCAGGTTCCAGCTAACACACCTATGAAGTTCAAAATAGTTCTTGAGTATAAACAATCTAAGAACCAAGAGATTTGATTGCCATAATGCTCTGATTTAATGAAATACCCTTCTTTTAAAAGTACATTTTTTCCTGCAAGGTATGCTAAATTCCAATTATTCCCTTCACATTTGCTTCTTTTATCCTCACTACTTTTATTTTACATGATTATCCCTCTTGATTTGATGTTTTGAATAATGCTTTCTATAAAGACAAGAAAATAAATATTTTAATATAATAGTTAAGATTACATTTGACCCACCAACACACTGGTCTATGGAAATTACTCATGAGAATTTTATCATTAGAGCAAAACAGCTGGATTATCTTTCCCATAGGAATGCTAGCATTCTTCTCCGATTCAGCACAAATTCCTGTTACTACTAACTTGCTTTGGGTGACTGAGGTCCTTTCTGTAACTCAGCTCTTAATAGATAGATTTGACCAGGGGTATTTGAACATATATCTTAAAATGAAAAGGCATCGATCAAATGAAAAAAGAATATAAAAACAATTCTACCTCTTTTTTATTGAATGTGTCTTTAACACATTTCCATAATGTCTGTGTGTGTGTGTGTGTGTGTGTGTCCACGCGTGCGTGCACACGTGGGCTTTAACAAAGTGTTCTCTCATTATTTCCCTTTATATGTGAGAGCTCTGGGGGGAAACAGGGAAGAGAAAAGAAACTCCATTAGAGAACAGAAATAAAAATCAGAAAATAACTAAAATGCTTCTTTTTTTATGGAAGTCTGAAAATTAATATTATAATTAGGTTAGCCACTTCGCTCTTCTTGCTTTAGAGAAAGTTGTAACTTTATCTGTTTATAACATGACAAATGAAGACTCGTATTTTGATGAAGAAAAGCAATTTACATGCAAATAATGTTCCAAAATTTCAGTCTTATTTCCTACTCCCTCCTGGTAATTAAAGAGGTGACTTCTCCCTCATCCATATTCTATAATACATTTTTTTTCTCTGACATTTCCCATCCTCTCCCAAACTAAAGTCTTTGATCTAATGACTTCTGAGACCTGAAGATAAACCTATCTCCTTACTTATTTTATTTCCCATTGAAGTCTTGAAAATTCCTTTTTACCTTATTATAAAATTGTAATATCAGCCTCTAGATCTAATTTTTGCATATTTTTTTCTCCAGAAAGTAAAGGTATATATTTGAAATCAAGATTAAGAGGGAAAAATTAAATTAAGACCCAATAGCAATTCTATCACTACAAGTTTTCCCATCCATAAATATCATTTGGATATTAACACAGAAAAATATGAAAAACTCATGCATTAGTCAACCATCAACAGCTATCAGAACTAAGGCTATCACTATTGGCTACCACTATAAATGGTTTAACTAGAATGATTAAGAAAAAATAAGAAGCATATAGATCCTAGGAGGTCTATTTTGAGTTAAACCAACTAACGAATACATGCCATTACACATCAATAATGGTGACTCTGAAAAGATAAAATACCAGAATTATTGAAACAAGATAATAATATTTATACCTTTATGAATAAAAAATGGATAACTCCCCACTCATCATAGGAAAAGAAAAGAGAATCAAATAGTAGCAATGAATTATGTGTCAGGTCTTTGGCTCCCAATTATTCCCTCAGTTTATGACTTCTATTTACAACTTCCAAATGCATTAATACCTCAGTAAGAATACTTAAGAGCACATTCCTTGACATTAAGTCCATTCTTACAAGAACATTTGAGGAGGGCAGAGGGAAAGGGCTGGTTATACATCTAATACTTGCAATCATGAGAAAAGACCAAGGAAAGTCAGGTGGTACTGCAACAGAAGCAACTTCAGGAAGAAAGTAAGGAAAATTTGTTATAGAATTTGATGAATATATTACTGGAAAAATCTAGTCAAAGATTTTCAGTGAAATTAGTGTTCATAGATTATTTAATTCTAAAGCTAGAAACTGTGGGCATGACTGCAGCAGGACCTAGGTATAAAAGAATAATGTTAATAGAACTTCTAGGCCTTCAACTTTGCTCAAGTCCTGAAAGCACACTTAAATTCTGACCACTACTGCATAATTGTGGCTGCCTAGGCAAGTTTGTGAATTCTAAGGCTCCTCTATGATAATTAAATCATCTTCATTTGTCAAATTTCATCACAGGGATTAAAGAGAACCCAGGGAGATCCATTTCATTAGGCTTCCAGCATAAAATTTGGAATCTTGGGATCAAGATGAGTACCAAAATTTAACATTTATTGGGCACTATGTTCTAGGCACTATGCAGGGGATATACACACCTTAAAAAGTTTTAAAACTGTCAACAGTCCCAAAATAACAATTACAGAAGAGGACTCCAAAGCTTAGAGAAGTTGAGTAACTTACACAAAGTTGATGAGACTGGAATCAAGATTTAAACTCAGGACCGTCTGACTCCACAACTGCTCTTAACCTTCTCTGTAAATTTGGGAGGGGTATGTATCAAGGACAATCTAAGCCACAGTGTTCAAGGGAGAGCTTAGACCAAGGTTCCCAATAGCCAGACTGAAGATCAGTACCAGAGCGGCTGCAGTGGAATCACCAGAGATCATCATTAAATACACAAATTTTGGCACCTGAATACCATTTAATCTAACCTAGTCTAGAATAATGTAATTATCTGTAATCCTGAATGCAACTAGGTTTGGGTGCCACCGGTTAAGCGCATGGTGAGGAGAAATGAGAAATGAGAGACTGATAAATATGACCCAAAATCCAAAAGATTGAGAAAGGTGGAACATGGTACAAAGAATTGGTGGAATTGAGTTCTTACTTTCATGGCCATGAACATTGACAAAGGTGCTGGAATTTCCCTTTTTTGTACGTTAGCACAAATGCTGATATCTGTTTAAGGGAACCATGGTGGAGTAGATTGCCAAGTAGACCATCTTCCCTAAAGGAGAACAAGACACAATTGCTTTGACTTTTTTAGGTGTTTATTTCTTAAAATCACTCATATCTCAGGATGCAAAAAGAACATGGATATGATAGTAGTTTTGATATTGTGGACTCACTGAAAGCAGTCAGGTGACTATACTTTGAGAACTTAGATCATTGGTTCCCATTACCAAAGGACCAGAACTTAGACTTGGAGTTAGACTCAGGTTGACTGATTCATTGGAACCAAATTCATAATGTTGTAAGCCAGGAAGTCAATTAATTAATTCCAGTGAAAGACATTCTCTTTAATAGTTTATTCAGTTATTATATTCAGGACATCTTTTCCTTGACCTGAAAAAGTACATTTTTCACCAGACGGTGTCATGAAGATCCTTGAATGAGAACACAGTTGATAAATAATCTCAAGACTATGTTCTGTAAATTATGGATAACCTGACCAATCTGCCCTACTCAAAATAGAGTACAGCTCTCCAGGAATGTATTTGTGTTGGTTAAATCATTGCTGGATAAACAGAACACCTTTTAGTCTGGGGCTTCCCCTTTCTGTCCATGTCTTAAAATCTTGGCAGTCCTTTCTAAGGTGGAGTCAAACGATTATTGCCGCTAAGCCACAATCACGCTGCAGTTCTACTCCTATGAGATTACACCCAGGTATTTGGAATTTGATTTCTTAGTGTAACTAGACTCTTTCGCTAAAAATATTGTGTTATTATTGATTCCCATAAGTAGCTAATCATACCTGTGATGTGTAGATTCAGATTAATACTTAAAGAAGAATGTAATTGTTTTTCTTATTTAGTTCCTTCAGAGCCATTTCACTGTTATCTCTGTGTAACATCTCAACCATCTTATTAGATATAATGTCACCTTCCTTAGAATTCCTTTATTCCAATTATCAGAACTGTGCCAGGCTATTTTTGGTGAGAAACTGTCTGCAAAGCCTCTTTCTTTATGCAGCACATCCCCCTTGAATGAACTGAAAATTGTCACTCCAATCAAATGAAGCCACATTCTCTTTCAATTTACAGCTCAGCTACTCTGTCTGCTATTTTCACTTGAAAATTACAAATGCTGACTTGTTATTCATAGACTCATGGGGGAAAAAAAATGAAAAACAGCAAATACTAAAGAGATATTTAAATAAGAAAGCAAACTCATCCATGTCAGGATTTTACTGACAACTTGCAAAAATAAGTTGAACAGTCACATCTTGCTTAAAGACTATGTTTTAAAACTAACAGCACAAACAGATATATGTAAATGGATGAAAGTTAAGAAAATTATTCAAATAATAGGCAATTCTGTGAATAAAGAGATGTGGTAAAATGTTAGTTCTAAGAACATGATCCAAGAAATTAGACCATCAATAGAATCTTTTATCTTTGAATCAGCATCCATATTATGCTAATTTCACTAGGCAGTTTAGAGAAAGGATATCAACAGAGTAGAATTAGGCTTCCATAGAAAAGAAAACAAACAAAGATCAAAGCACACTGGAATTCAAGCTGCAAAAAAGGCAAGAAATATTCTTGGTGGTCTGCTAAGACAAAGACACAAAACAGCTTAATAAAATAAAAAAAGAAAACAGGAGACGTGTAGCTATGAGAAATAAAGTAACTGGTAGAAAAATTGTTTTCTACAGATGCAGATAAAAAGGTACATTAACAAAGGGCAACGCACAAGTTGAAACTGAAGCCATCCATGAAATGAATTTTTACCTCCTGTCAAAAAAAATAATATCTTACAGTAAAATTATCCTGTAAGTACATAAACTACTTTACTTAAATTTTCTCATGTTAGCCTCCGAAGAAATCCAGAAGATAAATATTCCCATTTTATGTGTGAGGAGAAAATGTTAAGTGACTAGATGATTTTCCCAAAGTCTTCCAGGAATTGAGAGTCAGAGCTCAAACCCAAGATCTGTGTTATATTAGTTTAAATACCCATAATGCGTAATCTTTTTATATTTAGTTTTTTGGATTCAATATTACTTGCTCAAGTAATTGTTGAAAATATATCCCAATTTCTTCTTTGGACCTAGCCTCCACATCCATTTCCATTTCTTCTGCTTTGGGAACTACATCTAGGGGAGATTTTACATTACCATGGTGATTGGCTGCAGTACAGATTTATGATTTTCAACTTCAGCTGGACCTTCATTGTAGCACGACGATTATTTTACTCATCACTAGTGGCTTCCTTACCCCATTCTCAGCACATAAACCACAGCAGCTACCACTTTCCTCTCGCATCAGTTCTCTCCCTCTGCCTGCCCTGCTTCCAGCAAATCAGTTCACCCTCTGCTCAGTTGGGATAATGCATGCCATTTGGTATACGTCTTTGCTCCATTAAAAACTTAGTTACCTTTCCCCTATTCTTACATTTTGCTTTCTACCCACCTCAGAGGAAGAGGTGCTGCTGCTCTGTCTGTGCCTCTCATCTTTATTTTTCAAACATATTCCTTGTCTAATTCCTTTCATATAAGCACCTCTTTCCTTTCAAATCTGTTCCATTTCCTCCACTATGCCTCCACCTCAGCTGCCATCGATGTTTTCTCCTTCCTTGTGCCACCACTGTTGTTGAAAAGTGAACGACACAGCCCAGCTACCTCACCTGTTGGTCACATCTGGCCCAGAGCACTGGACCTCATAGCAGTTTAGCAGAACTTTCTTAAATAAATACATGAACGAATGAGTGATCTCCTCCTTTTAGGCTCCCTAAAAAGGTTTATAAGCACAGATTTTGAGGGTGTGAAGAAAAAACAACATTGAGTGGTGAAGAAAAAACAACTTGCTGTTCAAAAGGATTTCTTACATGAAGGAAGGATCATTTACTGCTGTACCACTTAGTTTTTCAAACTGTCCATATTCTTCATGTCTTCCGTCCTACTCTCTCTCCACCATCACCACCATCCCTCCCCTCAGATGGGAACTACCCATTCTATACTCATTCCCTTGTCCTGTACTCTTACATTATCTGTTGCTACAAACATTATCTATAACAAACCACCCAAAGCTTAGTGGCAAAGCCGGGCAGCTCTTGCCATCTGCTTGAGTCAGACAGTGATTGAAACTGGAGTCATCTTTTGTTTTTTCAGTCATATATTTGGATAAGATGGTTAGAATTGCTGGAGTCTTACTGGCTTTTCTCTTCATGGTAGTCTTGGAGTGGCTGGATTTCCTACATGACTTCCTTCATAGTAAGTAAATGTTTGAAAGACTAAGGCAGAGGTGTAAGGCTTCTTTAAACCCAGCCTTATAGGTTATGCACATCAGTTCTGCCCTATTCTGTTGGTTCAAGTAAGTCAAAGACCAGTCCTAATTCAGAGGGAGGAAACTATACACAAGATACCGGGAATAATAATTCACTGAGGGACACCTGGGTGGTTCAGTCAGTTAAGTGTGCAGTTCTTGATTTCAGCTCAGGTCATGATCTCAGGGTCCAGAGACTGAGCCCTGCATGGGGCTCTGTGGTCAGCATGGAGTCTGCTTGAGCTTCTCTCTTTCCCTCTGCCACTGCCCCTCCCCCTGCTCACTCTCTCTTTGTTTCTGTCTCTCAAAATAAATAAATAAAATCTTTTTAAAAAATGAATAGTTCATTGGGAGGCTATACTATATGAGAAACTCTTTGGAGTCTGCTACATATACTCAACTCTTTATGTGTACACCTTCTAGATTTAGCTATTAAAGTACAGAAATTGAAGAGGTTAATACGTCAGTCGTGCACCAAAAATGCAACTACGTTTATATAAAACCATTTCTAGACGTTCAGACTATTTTAATTAAAGATGAAAATGTATTACATATGTAAAACACCAATGTTAAGCGAGCTTGTAAGACAAATGATGCAGCTTGAGTACAGTTTAACAAACATTGAGTGACACCAGCCATAGGCCCAGCAGTACACTTGCCCCTGGTCCCAAGATGCCTTAAGATGAATTAAAGACAAATTAACCCCTTATATGTATATGTTTTCTGCTGGATCAATAAAATGATATTTAGAATTGAAACATACAACTTTAATTTTAAAAGTCAAAGTTTATTACCAAGATTATAGTAGAATCCAAAGGTTGAAAGGATTAAAGTAGAATCTTAATTCACACAGAGAATTAAGAAATATATATATTTATAGAGTACATACAAATACACACACATATAGAAAGAGAGAGGAGGAAGGAAGGAAGGAAGGAAGGAAGGAAGGAAGGAAGGAAGGAAGGAAGGAAGGAAGGGAGGGAGGAAGGAAGGGAGGGAGGGAGGAATGGAAGGTGAACTCACATGCTTATTCATTTGGAAAACTTATTCTACATAATTACAAAGTAATGATTCAGCAGAGATGCTTAAGAAACCCTTATGAAAGCTGACAAATTATAATCCATTTATCAAAAAAAATTATAGAGCTTTCAAGGCTTTAAGACAACTAAAATGATAATGTAATAGTAAGCAAAAAAGCTAATCTGAAGAACTTGATAAGTCGCATAATAAACTATTAAAATCCAATAGGATTTCTAAATTCATATGATTATTCTATCTGCATATTACCAGTATGTATAATATGCATAAACTTAAGCTACATTTTATGTTTTATAAATGTGTTACTTACATGAAACCATATTCTCAGAAAGGATTTCCATTTACTTTGAAATATTATTATTTCAAAGCTGAAAAGCCTGAGTATAATGTTATATAAGAAACACCAGATGGTAACCATATCATGCTATAATGAAATTTGCAAATGAAAACTGGAAAGGGAAATAATATTCCCAATGGTTGATATGCTGAGATGACTCTGTCACTAAAGAGAAAAAATTTTAATCCAATCTGTATATTAATGCTAGAATGTGTCATAAAAATATGTCACAAAATAATAATCATCTACATTTACCCTAAAAGGTTAAGTGTTTAAAATGGAATTTATGTGGAATGTCACAAATATTCCAAAATTTAAATGTCACTTCAAAAACAATAAAATGTCAAAAAATATTTATTTTCTTCACTCAATCCCATCCCACGTAAGAAAATAAAATGTTTAAAGGCACATTTGCCACTTTTTCTTCACCAAAGTACTTCTGCACTACATTTATTCTCTGGCATGCCCTTCTTGTATTTTTTTTTCTCCCTCAGTCTGTCTCTTTCATTTCTAAATGCTCTCTTACTCTACCCTCCCAAATCTCCAACTCCTTCCTACAACAAGTTTTAAAGGTTTGGTAGGTTCATTGGTTTCCCCTTAGCCACACCAATCCCCCTTTGCAGTACACATTAAAATAATTGAATAGAGGGAGAGCTCCAAGATGTACATCATACCGTAAGATTTCAATGGGTTATAACCCAGTAGCTTCCACAACTTGTCACCTAATAGAAGTTAATAAAATGATGATTAAGAGGCGCCTGGGTGGCTCAGTCATTAAGTGTCTGCCTTTGGCTCAGGGCGTGATCCCAGAGTCCTGGGATCGAGTCCCACATCAGTCTCCCCCGATGGGAGCCTGCTTCTTCCTCTCCCACTTCCCCTGCCTGTGTTCCCTTTCCCGCTGGCTGTCTCTCTGTTAAATAAATAAATAAAATCTTTTTTAAAAAATGATGATTAAAATTCAGGTTGTAAAATTAAGACTTAGAATTTTTATTTAAAAAAGTAATATATGATCCTTTTATGTAAAATTTCATTCAGACATCTTAAATATATTGGTTCTCACCGGACAACCAATCCCATCAACGCTAATCTCAATAAGTATTTCCTGATGGTGATTGGCATATTGTCTTTATATTTATATTCAGTCTATCATTTATCGATTTTAACTACTTTTCTCTTTTTTTATAAACCACGTATCATCATTAATAATTTTCAGTAGGAAATGAATTTACCAAACTCATGATTCTTCTGGATAATTAGAGCTGGGCAGGGTATCTGTACAGCTCTAGCTCCAACTTTTTTTGCCATCCCTCTGTTCCATTGACCTAACTGATCTGTGACCCATGCTGTTGCTGATTTTTTCCAGATGGCTGACTTCTGATGCTCTTCTCCCTCTGAGCAAGATGGGTATTCTGTTATCTTCTCCTTGTCAGCATTTATTTGTTTATTTATTTATTTATTTATTTATTCATTTATTCATTCATTCATTTATTTATAAGTGGGCTCCGCACTGGGGGCCCTGCTCAGGAGGCCCAAACTCATGACCCTGAGATCAAGACCTGAGCTGAGATCAAGAGTCAGACACTTAACCAAGTGAGCCTACCAGGAACCCCTCACTGTGAGCTGTTTTTTTATTTATTTTATTTTTTTAAAAAGATTTTATTTATTTATTGGACAGAGAGACACAGCGAGAGAGAGGGAAAACCAGCAGGGGGAGTAAGAGAGGGAGAAGCAAGCTTCCCGCTGAGCAGGGAGCCCCATGCGGGGCTCAATCCCAGGACCCTGGGATCATGACCCAAGCCAGAGGCAGACACTTAACGACTGAGCCACCCAGGCGCCCCTCACTGTGAGCTGTTTTTTAAAGAGCAATCCCACAGCAGGCCTTTAGGCTGCCTTAGCATTCAGTTCTTTCTTTTAACAAGGATCACAGATTTGACCTGTTGGACAAAATAAACCCTGTAAATATGTTTCATGTGGCCCATGTTCAAACAACAAAAAAATTAAAAACAATTAAGACCTTTAATTGCAGCTTGAACCCTTCATTTTGCAACCTACCTTACCACTCTCTACTGTTTTCCATTCCTCCTCCTTCCTCCCTGAGCCCTAAAGTGTCCCACCAGCAGCCCAGGGGGTTGGTGGTGCCTAGCAGACAGCCAACAGCAAAGCAAGAGTGCCGTTTGTAGAATCATCAGTCCTTTTTTCTTTTTTTAAGTTGGAATAGTCAACACCAAGATCATCATCCAATAATCTAAAACTATAAAACCTAAATTCAATGTGACATAAAAAATGTTAAACATTCTGCTATTAGCCTTTTGTGGTTCCTGGAGTTACATTGATTTCCATATGCAGAATTTCACTGCAAATATAAACTAGCTAGTAAACATTGGTTCTTTTCAAGCTGGGTGTATAATTCCTTTTTGTTTTTTAATCCCAGGATTCTTTTGATAGAAGTATTGCAGAGTCTTATCCTGTAATTTAGTTAAATAAATTCAAAACTCAATACTGCTCTTAGAGGGTAGGGAAATGAAATAATGCTCATAACAATGATGATTAACACGGTTATAAAGAAACTCGGCACCACAAAAGAACTATTCAGAAATCTAAGATTGAGGATGGTAATGGTGTAAGACTAACAACTTGGATAGATAATGCAGGCAGTAAGTTCACTGTGAGAGAAAGTGGCTTCTCTTAGGATGTTCTGGGTTTCTCATTAAAAATAAACATCCCTGATCTCTTTCCATGGTTCCCAGAGAAAACATGAAAATCACAGTGACGGAAGTGTTACTGATTATCTTATGTTCTTAAAATCTAAAATTACATATTGAAATGAAAGAAGTTTCTACTGGAACAGCTATAAATGTAGCAATAATATAACCATACGTAGCAATTGACCAAGAGGAAACATTTTTTTAAAAAACATTCTACCAGATAGCCATTTATTCCACATAATTATATTAACATACATACCATGGAATAACTTCTGTTATTTATACTAACAGCGTTCGTAACCAGAGTTCGACTTACTCAACATAGCAAATGCGAGTGTGTTAGTGAATTAAATGACCCTCATTAAATACGGAGAAATTGTTACAGAAACACAAAGAAAGGAAGAAAGAGTAAGGCGCACTCGTGTTTATTTAGCACCCACTGCTAAGTGTTTGGTGCTTTACACGATCTTGTTTAGTTTTCACAACATTGTAGCATGTTTTGTTCTTATTCTTCGAAGGTCCGTTTTATACATTAAAACACATCAGGCTCACGAAGTCAAGTAACTTTCCCAAGGCCATGCATCTTGTGATAGATGATGGAACCTATCTAATTCCAGACCCACGTTCCTGCTACTCTACCTCTGCCTCAGAATCCTAACTGTGGAGAAAAGAGCAAGTTTCTTCTCATTACTCTTGATGTTCAAATAGTCTTGCCACCTCCTGAAAGGTCCCTTTATTTTAGGTTATTTGGGATAGTGATTATCATTCTACTTCAATACTTTGTCCCAGTGGTAGTAGTCTTACCATATTTCCTTTCCCTTCTTTGCCCCTTCTTCTTGATCTAATAGATTTATACAATTCGTGAATATCTTGAGCAATTCTCACACACACCGGTATACCCATCGAATAAATTATCTGAAAATCTCGAGACAATCTTCTGAAGGTTAACGGTCATACAAGTCTTGGAAAAATATTATTCTTTTTAGGTGATCAGATTAGATTAGTTCATTCTGAGATTCTTTATTAGAAAGAATAAATGTCTCATTGTAAATTTTATATATATCACATAATTTTCATAATTATTAAACATTCATATTTGCACTCTAGTTGCCCACACACCATTATTTTTTTAAATTTTTTTACATTGACTACTATGTAACTGTAACTACTATGTAAACTGTAATCATTCTGTACATATAAAATTCAGGTTTAGCTGTTTTTGCTAAATTTATAAGTCAATATCCTAAGAGGAGACTAAAATGACCCCAGTTATTTAAACAGAGAATTTAATGTATTTTTAAAAGCTGACTCGTTAAATTATGAATCATTGCCAACTGGTTGGGGGAAAAAAGGGAAATGTTAGAACTATGAAGACTTGCCACAGATTGGCCTATTTTATTCATCTTTTCAGAGAACTTGACGTTGTTTACAAATATCCCCTACTTTCCAAAAGTTCATTAACATCACTTCACTTTTATGGAAGACCCATATTAGTATCTGTTTTCGATGACCTAAAGAAATCTGAACAGGATTTTCACTTTCACAAAAAAAGATCAAAAGCAAAGGCCGCGTCAGCACTTGGTTTGCAAGGAGCCCCTGTGAAGGCAGCGTGCTCCCCCAGCAGCCACCGCGGCACCACCCACTCCTCCCCAGGAGCTGCACTCAGCTGCTCAGCGTTGAGCTGCTGGGACTTGGATTTGTGTCTGGGAGCATGTGTGCTTTGTCTTTGTTGTGTGCGTCCATTAGACGTGTCCTGAGATATCCGGAAAGCCTCAGAGAGGTTCTTTTTGGGGTCTGGGAACGCTTAAATATGTTTCCACAGGAATTAACCATCATGGTTTCTTCACCTGAGGCCGTTTCAGCTTGGTGAGAGTTTCCTAGGAACACTCCATTTTCAGATAGCAGGGAATCCTGGGTGCGGTTGCATTTGTATAATTAATTTATCCTCTTAACATTACTATTTTTTTAATCATTGGTTTGTGTTTGTTAGTGGTTCTTTTTCGAACTTCTTGAGCTGGATGCACGTGTCACTAATTTCTCAGTCTTCCTTTCTAATCTTCACACTTACAGAAGTTTCCTTGTAACTTTAGTCAAATTCCATTGATCTCTACTCAGAGGGGTTTTTTCCCCCATTTTTGTTTAGATTTAAATATGACCTAAATTCTGTTATAATTTTTTCTTTGATTCCAAAGGAATTTTCTGATTTTCCCATAGAACATCAGGGGTGCGGCTATTATTTTCATGATGATTGCTAAAGTTATTTTATTGAGATCAGAAAATGTGATCAGTTTAAACTCAGGTTGTCGATCTCTGTTAAGATTTACTTTGTTACCCGGTACACACTCGCTATTTATTGGGCATAAAGTTTCAAAGATACATTCATCAAACAAGTTAGCTAATTGTGTTGTTTGATTCTTGAATTTTTTGCTAATTTTTTGTCAATTTTAGCTATTAATTTTAAGAGATGTCTATTTTAATTTCTCTACTGTGATTGTGCCTTTGTTAATTTCACCTCGTAACTGTCAGATTTTAATTTTAATTTTTTAAATTTTTCTAAAGATATTTATTTATTTACTTATTTGAGAGAGAAACCAGAGAGCACTAGTGGGGAGGTGGGGGGAGAGGGAAAAGGGAAAGGGGAGAAGCAGACTCCCTGCTGAACAGGGAGCCCAATTCCGGGCTCATCCTAGGACCCTGGAGGTCATGACCTGAGAAGAAGGTAGACACTTAACCAACTGAGCCACCCAGGCTCCCCTATTTTTATTTTGTTATTCGCTCATGTGCACGCAGATTCAAGACTCATATCTTCTTGGTAAATTGTTCCTTCTGTGATTGTGCTTCTATCTCCAATAATGATTTTTTTTAAAGATTCTATTCATTTATTTATTTTAGAGATAGAATGCAAGGGGGGAGGGGCAGAGGGAGAGGGAACGAACCTCAAGCAGACTCCGCCCTGAGCATGACTCTCACTACCCTGCTATCATGACTTGAGATGAAACCAAGAGATGGACACAAAGAATGAGCCACCCAGATGCCCCTCTAATAATTTTTGCTTTAAAGTCTGTTTCATCTTATTAATATATATATCAACTTTATTCAATTTACTATTTATCTGGCATTTATTTTTCACTATATTTCAAAATTTTATTTGTTCTTATGTTTTAGGGATGTCCCTTGCAAGTAACATATGACTTGATTTTGTTTTATTTCTGTTTTATTTTTATTTTTTTTTTAATATTTTATTTATTTATTTGACAGGGAGAGACCACCAGCCAGAGAGGGAACACAAGCAGGGGGAGGGAGAGAGGAAGAAGCAGGCTCCCAGAGGAGGAGCCTGATGTGGGGCTCCATTCCAGGACTCTGGGATCACACCCTGAGCCGAAGGCAGACGCTTAACGACTGCGCCACCCAGGCACCCCTGTGTATTTCTGTTTTAATCTAATCTGAAAATCTTTGCATATTAACTGGTAAATTAAACCATTTTATGTTTGTTCTAATTGCTAATATATTGGATGGAATATTACTATTTGCATGTATTCCTTCTATTTAACAATGGTTTTCTTTACTTTTTTTTCTATTGGGTTGCCATATTCTCCTCTTTCCCCTTCTGCTTATGAGAACATTATATTGTCATTTCTATTCTTCTAATAAATTTTCTTTGGTTTTTAGCACCCACACTTAACAAAGTCTAAAATTAATCAATATATATTTCCTCGCCTAAAATAAAAGGATTTTAGAAATAATCCTTTAGCTCAATTGACTACCTTTCCATCTTTCAGTCTCAGAACTCAGTCCCGTTCTGTTATTAAACTTCCAAATTAGTCATTAAAACTATTATTAGTTTATACAAATAATTCTTATTTCAAATTACTTAGATGTTTACCAAATTCCTTTTTCATCACTTTTTTTTCCCTCTAGGCTTAGTTTCCTTATTCACGAAGTAGCTATTTCTTTCGTCTTATAGAAACACTATTTTAACCTCACCCTTGAATTTTTGTTTAGCTGTTATAGAACCCTAATTTGGTAGTTTGTTTTCTCTCAAAACTTTGAAGACAATATTATCTGATTTCTATTGTGTAAAGTTTGTTGTTAATCTAATGATTGTTCCTTTGTGGGTTAATTATCTCTATTTTTGAAAGACCTCAAGTTTTTTCTGTTTCCCTTTGACATTTTGCAGCAGGAAAAAGACATGTCTATGAGGAGATTACACACAGAACTGGGGTTTACTGGGCATTTTGAAGCTGGTGGTTCATATCAGTTATCAATTTTGAAAAATGGTTAGCTACTACATCTTCGAGTATTGTTTTAATTCTCTCAATTCTCCCCTTCCAGAATTCCTATCTTGAACCTTCTAATTCTAGCCTTTCTTTATGTAGTTTCATCTAAAGAATACATTTTTGCCTGCACACATTTTGATAATTTCGTAAGATGTAGCTTTCAGTTCATTAATTCTCTCTTTTGGCTCTCATATTTGCTTTAACCCACAAATTAAAGTTTTACTTCAATACCTCCACATTTTATTTCTAGAAGTCCTAATTTGATTTTTCTTCTTTCTTTTCTTTCTTTCTTTCTTTCTTTCTTTCTTTCTTTCTTTCTTTCTTCTTTCTTTCTTTCTTCTTTCTTCTTTCTTTCTTTCTTTCTTTTTCTGGCTGCTGTGTTCTCTCCTTATAAGTTATATTCCTTTTATCTATTTAATTATTCTAAACATATGGACACACCTCCACAGAAACCTCCTTGTTCAACATTTTCCTGAGAGTATCAATTATGGTTTTTATATTCAAACCTCACAGAGTATACCTATGTCTCAATGCAATGTTTTTGGCTGACGTCTCTATAGGAAATTTTTTATTTATATTTTTAAAAACTAAAGACAACAGTTTTTAGCAAAATGACATTTGGAGAAATGTCTAAAGCTATGGTCCAAATATGATTGGTAAATGTTAAAAATCAAAGTTAGATGTTTTTAAAAGTCATGGTTAGTGTCAGTGAAGGGGATGTGTATCTTAGATATTGCTGGCATTAAGAGAAGCCATATGTTTACCAACATTAAAAAAAAATGGGCATGTAAGCAGAGCTCTAGTTACTAAGAGATATTATCCTAAAGCATCAATCCCTTCACATTTCATGAAGGTTTGTCAAAGTCCTCTTGTTCAAGAGTCTCCATAGCAACATCAAAATGGTAAAGAATTCATAACTATTCCTCTTAACTGGGTATCTTCCCTGGAATTATTCCTTTATCACCCACTTTGCACCATAAATTTTTGCAACTGGTTGTAAACAGTGATGATTTCAATGAGCTTCCCTTCCTCCCTCCACCGTTCAAGCTCAGGTTTTTACTCTTGTTGTTGAGTCATACCAAATAATTACTGGAAAGTGCCCTGGATTTTATTATAAAGCATGATGCATTTAAAGCACATCTGCATTTTTCTAACAGATTTATTTATTGCTCTTAGTTTGCTGTGTCAGATAAAAGTACAAGTTCCATGCTTATGGTACAGCATGAAAACCTTCTGTTACTGCATACGGGGCAACTATTAACAATCAATGTTTTAAGTATTTTACATGCTAATGTAATAGGGTTTTTTTTACTTATACGTAAAGATCGTATAGTGCCTCCATTATATTTAGGAAACTGGCAGCCTGGGAGTAACATGTAGCACATTATAATTTTTCTCATTTGAAAAAGTGCAAAAATAAGGTTCCAGTTACCATTCTCCTGCAGAATATCTGCTTTTCAGGATTTTCAGACTATTAATTCTAAGTAAGGGACAACTGTACTTTTTTTCTAATCATCTTTTTCATTTTGTTCATAATCTCAAGTTCTTGGCTAATCATCCTCCTTATAATGTCTCTAGACTGACCTTCAACTTGAATTATATCATTGTATGGTTTTGTGGTATTTGTGTGTATGGTGTGTGTGTGTGTATGTGTGTGTTTGCACATGAGAGAAAGTGGAGGGGAAAGAGAGAGTGCAAGTTCTTCTGCAAGGGATTTTCCTAATAAGAATCATGCATGATCTTACTGCTAGAAATGTTCCTTTAGAGAGGTTCTCTGCTTGCTCTTGCTTTGGGTCTTACAGACATCACCAACCTAAAATCAGTTTTATGTTAACATCTCAGTGTAGAGATTTCTTTACCACTTGTCTATTATAAATTCAGACACAATTCCTTGCTCTGTGCTGACTTGGGAGTTTTTCCTTTTTTATAGAATCTTCTTTTTTCCTATATGAAGTATCAGGAAAAATTAATTTCATGATGGATGGAAATTTTTGTAACTCTTTTTTGAAGGCTCGGCCAGCTTTTTCAGATACATTTATTAAGGGTCTCAGTTCTGTCTTTCTTGATGTTTTGTGCCTGTAAGGGAAGGGGAAAAAATTTCCCTCTACTCTTTTAGGTTCTTGGCTGAAACTACCCTATTTTAAGAGATTAACAACAGAAAAACAAACAGACGTTTAATAACATGTATACCTCCTGTACACATGGAAGAGACCCAGGAAAACTCAGTAACTCCTCAAGAAGGCCCAAGCCAACACCTTAAATACTATTTCCATCTAAAGACAAAAGAAGATTATAGAAGGCTATGGTGGGGTGCAGAGGGGAAGTGTAGTAAACAAGTTTAAGGTTGTTATGCAGATTTAGGTTGGTGCCCTCTCTGCTGATAAATTTCTAGAGATTTGGCCCTCCTCCTTTTCCTGATTACAGAGAGGGAGAAACTCTTAACAAATGGAGATTTCCCTTATAATTGTAAATGTTCCTTACAAAAGGGCAACTTCTACTTGATTTTTAGAACTTCTTCTGCAGTTTCTCAAAATAACCAGTCCAAAATAATCCTCATGCCAAACTGGCATATTCTATCCCCTTCATGCCCTTTACTGAAAGCTAAATTAACAAGCCTTTTGCCACAAAGGGCATATTTCTGGCTCTTGTACCTACCAAAGACTGCCACAGTACTATCTTGCAATCCTATCACAGTAGATTTTAACTCTTAATTCTTTTCTGACAAAGGAGCATTATCTTACTTGTTTACTAAATCATGTATTTCTGAAGTACATTTTGAATGTCTAAATCTTTGCAATGGGAAATGAAAAAAGAGAAAATTTTTCCCTTCCTCCCTTCTGCGTTGTTTGGGCTAGTCTAATAATGAAATTGGCATAAGAGAGATTAATAGGAGAAAAACAAACAAATTTTGTGCATATAGGATCCCCATAAAATATGAGACTCAAATGGCAGGCAGGTCATTGAGGCTTATATAACATCCTGAGGTAAGGAAAGGGGCAGGGGTCTGGGATACAATGGGGAAAAAAACCATTCACAGAAGGTAGAGGAGAGGTTAAGAAAATAAAGGTTACACTGTTTTGCAGATATGTTTCTTATGTAAAATGGTATCTCTGATAATAGCTCTCTTCCCGATACAGCCCCCCCTTTCTTATGTAAATTTAGGCAGCTGAGGGGGAGGTAGAGCGCCTTTCCTGAATCTTCTGGGTTCTGATTGCCTTTAACTCAAAATAATCCTTATGCCAAAAAAGACATATTTTGGGGTGGCAAAATCTGCTCCCCTTCAGAAGCATTTCCATATTAATCTGTTTCACATTAGTTCATTCCTGGAACTGAACATTGATCGAAAAAGTTAAAATTCTTTCCAGTTTTTAAAACTTTCTGTACCTTATCCTCCATATGAATTGATTAAAATTGCTTTTCTCTTTCCTTCCTCCTCTCCATGTGGTTATTGTAGCATGCTCAACTCCCTCTCAGAGGGAGCATCAGTGCAAGAATTAAACTGTTTTTGAACAGGACTATGGTGGCTTGTATTATCATTCATAAATATGAACTTCTTCTTGCCCAGTGATATGAGGAAGTATCCTCCCCTGTCTCACCAAGGTTGGGTTTGGCCATATGACATGATATCCAATGGGACAGAAGCAAACATAACTATATAATTAAATAGTTTGATTCAACAGCTCTTGTTCCCAACTTCTGCCACAACAGAAGGGCTTGTCTTACATGAAAACAATTAGGACAGCTAAACCAAAGAATCAAGTAAACATCTACAACTGAACTAAGCGGTGAAGGGGAACAGAAAGTGAAAAATATGCTACCCTAAAATATTCTTCTTTGTCATAAATATTATTTTAGGCTGATTATTTTTAAGAAACAGTAGATACAGGTGAAGTTCTGAAAACTGAATAGGAGTTGCCCTTTTGTAAGAGACATATAGATTTATGAGGAAAATCTCTATTTGAAAGGGCATCTCTCTCTCCGTACCAGGAAGAGATGGATGACTAAATCTCTAGAAACTTATCATTGGAGAAGGCAAATGACTTAGAAAGTAAAAAGCTATATTTTTGTAAAAGTCACAGAGGACGGAGTTCTAAGGCATTTGGAGCAGAAAAGGCATGCTGGGTAGCACACTCTTCTAAAAGTCTGGGAGGACGCACTTAACTGTGGGGAGTATGCAAAAAACAAAACAAAACAAAACAAAACAGGATTTGGATCAAAGCTCACTCAAAATTATTAGAAAAAATAAATTAAGAACAGAATTATGTCCATACAGTAAAAGCATGTGCTTTGGATACTCTAATGCTTTAACGGTTTAAGACAATTAAAAGATTTAGGGACGCCTGGGTGGCGCAGTCATTAAGCATCTACCTTTGGCTCAGGGAGTGATCCCAATGTTCTGGAATCGAGCCCCACATCAGGCTTCTCCACTGGGAGCCTTCTTCTTCCTCTCCCACTCCCCCTGCTTATGTTCCCTCTCTCGCTGGCTGTCTCTCTCTCTGTCAAATAAATAAATAAAATCTTAAAAAAAAAAGACAATTAAAAGATTTAAAAGAAGGAATTACAAAAAGAGAGAGAGAGAGATGAAGAAAGATTGAAAAAATTCAAGAGAAAGTGCTAGATACAGAAGGTAGACGAAGAGGGTGAAACACATTACTGACAAAAGAAGAAACCCACAGTAATGAAACAGAACTGATGAAGGAAGGAAGGAAGGAAGGAAAGAAGGAAGGAAGGAAGGAAGGAAGGAAGGAAGGAAGGAAGGAAGGAAGGACGAAAGAAAGAAAGAAAATTCAAACTATATATTGAAACTACATACCTGGTAAAATAGTCTCAGAATGGTCAACACAAAGACATACTCTACGATAGCAGTTCACAAAGTGTGCTCTGCACATCCTTGGGGAAACCCCAAAACCACACAAATGTCACTGTTTTAACATTTGCATTAACAAAAAGCAAAAAAAGAGTAGTTATATTACCTTGCAAAACAATGATGGGTAAAACTGGTGGGCCTCTTAGCATGAATAAAAACTATGGCGTTAAATTGTATTCTTCATCAACACTGACTCAGGAAAAAAGTTAGATTCATTTAAGAAGTTCCTTGATTAAACAGTAAAAGTTAATTTATTTTTTAAAGATTTTATTTATTTACTTGACAGAGAGAAAGAGAGAGCACAAATAGGGGGAATGGCAGGCAGAGGAAGAGGGAGAAGCAGGCTCCTCACTGAGCAAGGAACCTGATGCAGGGCTTGATCCCAGGACCTGGTATCATGACCAGAGCTGAAGGCAGACACTCAACCAACTGAGCCACCCAGGTGTGCCAAAAGTTAATTTTATCAAATCCTGACCCTTGCAATATCATGGGAGGAAGTGGAAAGTATATACAAAGCACTTCCGCAGTAAAATGCTGTGTCTTGAGGAAAAACACTTGTGCAATTATTTGAATTGCAATCTGAACTAGTCACTTTTTACACCATTTTTATTGCAAATAACATGTATAAGCAAAGTGATGGCTATTAAAATTTGGATATTTGGCAGAAATTTTTCCAAAAAGTAAATAAAATGTGGGAGTGGGAGGCAAGATGGTGGAAGAGTAGGGGACCTCGTTTCATCTAGGCCCTCAAATTTAGTTAGATAACTATCAAATCATTCTGAACACCTATGATTTCAACCTGAGATGTAAGAAAAGAATTGTTGTAATTCTACAAATAGAAAAGCGACCACTTGTTGCAAGGTAACAGTGAATCTGGGGGGATATTGGGAAGAAAAATGGCAGGGGAGGAAACCTCTGTAAGCTGGCTACCAGAAAATATATAGCCCCAGAGCACAAAATCAGAGCCTTTAGAAGTCTGCTACAGTGAGAGATGTCCCTGTCTGAAAGGTGGTCAAGTGGCAAAGTGGGGCAGAATCCTAGGTGGGACACTGTGGCTTCAGGAACCCTGGGGTCATAGAAAGAACAGGGGTGCCTGAGACAGCAGAGTTCCTAAGCATTGGAGTTGGGAAACCACTTACAGTCAGCAAGCCCAAGAGGTGTCTTTCTGTTTGGTTTGCCATACACCATGAACTGCAGCAAGATCCAGGGACCGCTCTCCAAGTGGGGGCCCTGCAATGGGCAGAAACGTAGCAACCCTCCACCTTCCCCCAGGAGGATCTGTGCAGGTGTGCACCACGGGAGTCCACAGAGTTTGGCAAACACAAAAGTGAAGACTGCTTATCTCTGAGGGTTTATTGAAGAGAGGGGGCTAAATCTTTCAGCTCTGGGGTTGGAGATCAGGGGCATGGCCATTTTTATTTTCATCCTCTAAAAAGGCTCAGAAAGCCTTCAGGGAACAAAAGCCACATAGAGCAACCAGAAGCAGCTTACTCTGAGCCCAGCCCCCTGACAAGGGATGGTGCAAATCCACCCAGGCAAAGACACCTGAGAATCAGCACAGCAGGCCCCTCCCCCAGAACCAGCTTGAGCAATAGGTGAACACCAAGTTTAAGGAACACACAGGACTGCAAAACTCCAGTGCTAGGGAAAAATACTACATAGAATTTGAGGGTTTTTTCTCATGATTCATTTATCTTTCAGTTTAAAGGTTTTCTTTTCTTTTTTTCCTTTTCAACTATTTCTTATTTTATCAACTCTTGGTTTTTAAGTATTTACCTTTCTTTTTTACATTTACATTTTATAGATATATTCTTCATTTTTGTTTCCTTTCACTGTATTCATATATATATATATATATATATATATATATATATATATATATACAGCTTTCTTTACAATTTTGGAATTCAGTGTCTTCTAACAAACAGACCAAAGTACACCCAGGACCAACTGAATCACCCTGTTTTGTCCACTTGGGAGATTATATTCTCTCCCCCCTCCCTTTTTTAATCTTCTTTTTCTTTTCTTTTTTGGTTTCTGACCTCTTCGAATTTGTTTAGTATTTCAATTGGGTCGTGGTTGGTATTTTTTATTTTGTTCTCTCATTCATCCATTCTTCTCTGAGCAAAATGACCAGAAGGAGGAGTTCACAACAAAAGAAGGAACTAGAGGTAATACTGTCTGTCACATCTCTAATTAATATGGATATAAGTAAAATGTCAGAGCTGGAATTCAGGATAACAATTATAAAGTTACTAGCTGGGATTGCAAAAAGCATAAAAGACACTAGAGAATCTAGTGCAGAAATAAAATCTAATCAGGCTGAAATTAAAAATGCTTTAAATGAGATGCAGTCTAAAATGGATGCTCTAACAGCTAGAGTAAATGAGGCAGAAGAGTCAGTGACATAGAAGACAAATTGATGGAAAGGAAGAAAGCTGAGGAAAAGAGAGAAAAACAACTAGTGGACCATGAGGGGAGGTTTTGAGAAATCAGCAATACCCTAAAGTGAAACAATATTATAATTATTGGGGTCCCAGAGGAAGAAAAAAGAGAGAGAAGGACAGAAGGTATAGTTGAGCAAATTGTAGCTGAGAACTTCTCTAATCTGAGGAAGGAAACAGGCATTCAAGTCCAAGAGGTACAGAGAACCTCCATCAAAATCAGTAAAAATAGATCAACACCCCAACATATAATAGTGAAGCTTGCAAATTTCAGAGATAAAGAGAAAATCCTGAAAGCAGCTCAAGGCAAGAGGTTCTTAAACTAAAGGGGTAGAAACATTAGGCTGGCAGCTGACCTACCCACAGAGACCTGGCAGGCCAGAAAGTGCCGACATGATATATTCAGGGTACAAAATGAGAAAAACATGCAGCCAAGAATACTTTATCCAGCAAGGCTGTCATTGAGAATGGAAGGAGAGATAAAGAGCTTCCAGGACAAACAGAAACTAAAACAATTAGTGATCACTAAGCCAGCCCTGCAAGAAATATTAAAGGGAATACTGTAAGTGAAGAGAGAGCTCAGAAGTAACATAGACCAGAAAGAAACAGAGACAATCTTCAGAAACAGGGACTTTACAGACGGCACTAAATTCATATTTTCAATAGTTACTCTGAATGTAAATGGGCTAAATGCACCAATCAAAAGACACAGGGTATCAGATTGGATAAAAAAGCAAGACCCATCCATATGCTGTCTACAAGAGATTCATTTTAGGTGCAAAGACATCTCCAGATTGAAAGTGAGGGGGTGGAGAAACATCTATCATGCTTATGGACATCAAAAGAAAGCTGGGGTGGCAATCCTTATATCAGATAAATTAGATTTTAAAACAAAGAATGTAATAAGGGATGAAGAGGAACACAATATCATACTGAAAGGGTCTATCCAACAGGAAGATATAACAATTCTAAATATTTATGCTCCTAATTTGAGAGCAGCAAATTATATAAACCAATTAATAACCAAACTAAAGAAACACAATGAGAATAATACAATAATAGTAGGGAAATTCAACACCTCACTCACAGCAATGGACAGATCATCTAAGCAGAAGATCAACAAGGAAACAAGGGCTTTGAATGACACACTGGACTAGATGGACTTCACAGATATATACAGAGCATTCCACCCTACAGCAACAGAATACACATTCTTCTCCAGTGCACATGGAACTTTCTCCAGAATAGATCACATACTGGGTCACAAATCAGATCTCAACTGGTAGCAAAAGATTGGAATTATTCCCTGCATAGTTTCAGACCACAATGCTTTGAAACTTGAACTCACTCACAAAAGGAAATTTGGAAGGAACTCAAACACTGGGAGGTTAAAGAGCATCCTAGTAAAGAATGAATGGATCAACCAGAAAATTAAAGAAGAATTAGAAAAATTCATGGAAACAAATGAAAATGAAAACACAACTGTTCAAAACCTTTGGGATACAGCAAAGGCAGTCCTAACAGGGAAGTACATAGCAATACAAACCTGTCTCAAAAAATTATAAAAAAGTCTGAAATACACAAGCTAACCTTACACCTAAAGGCGCTGGAGAAAGAATAAAAACAAAAGCCTAAACCAAACAGGAGAAGAGAAATGATAAAGATTAGAGCAGAAATCAATAAAATAGAAACCAAAAAACAGTAGAACAGATCAATGAAAATCCTGAAAGCAGCTCAAGGCAAGAGGTTCTTAACCATTGTTGTTGATATAGTACTAGAAGTCCTAGCCTCAGCTATCAAAGGCATTCGAATTGGCAAAGAAGTCAAACTCTCACTCTTCACAGATGACATGATACTTTATGTGGAAAACCCAAAAGACTCCACCCCCAAATTGCTAGAACTCACAGAGGAATTCAGCAAAGTGGCAGAATATAAAATCAATGCACAGAAATCAGTTGCATTTCTATACACTAACAATGAGACAGAAGAAAGAGAAATTAAGGAATCAATTCCATTTACAATTGCATCAAAAACCATAAGATACCTAGGAATAAACCTAACCAAAGAAGTAAAAGATCTGTACTCTAAAAACTACAGAACACTTATGAAAGAAATTGAGGAAGACACAAAGAAATGGAAAAATATTACATGCTCATGGATTGGAAGAATAAATATTATGAGACTATCTATGCTACCCAGAACAATCTACATATTCAATGCAATCCCCATCAAAATATCAACGACATTTTTCACAGAGCTGAAACAAATATCCTAAAATTTGTACAGAACCAGAAAAGATCCTGAATGTTGAAAAAGAAAACCAAACCTGGTGGCATCCCAATATCCGACTTCAAGCTATACTACAAAGCCATAATCATCAAGACAGAAGGGTAGCTCTATTTTTAACTTCTTGAGGAAACTCCATACTGTTTTCCAGAGTGGCTGTACCAGCTTGCATTTCCAGCAACAGTATAAGAGGGTTCCCCTTTCTTTGCATCCTCACCAACATTTATTGTTTCCTGTGTTGTTAATTTTAGTCATTCTGACTGGTGTGAGGTGGTATTTCATTGTGCTTTTGATTTGTATTTCCCTGATGCCAAGGGATGTGAAGCATTTTTTCGTGTGTCTGTTGGCCATATGTATGTCTTCTTTGGAGAAATGTCTGTTCATGTCTTCTGCCCATTTCTTGACTGGATTCTTTGTTTTTTGGGTGTTAAGTTTGATAAGTTCTTTACAGACCTTGGATACTAGCCCCTTATCTGATATGCCATTTGCAAATATCTTCTACCATTCTGATATTAAATGGATATAGAGAGAAATAGGAAGAGGAAGGGGGCATGAAGAGTGAGAGAAGGAGAAGAGAGGTTAAGGGTTTTATATAAAGATATTAGCACAGGGGCGCCTGGGTGGCTCAGTGGGTTGAGTGTCTGTCTGCCTTTGGCTCAGGTCATGATCCCAACGCCCTGGGATTTAGTCCCTTCTCTCTCTATCCCTCCCTCCTGCTCTGCTCTCTATCTCTCTCCCTCCTAAATAAATAAATAAATAAATAAATAAATAAATAAATAAATAAATAAAATCTTTTGGGGGAAAAGATACTAGCACAAAGGTAATTATTAGAAAAAAATACAAACCTCTCTAAAATATGAAAATACACACTTCCAAAGAAAGAATGAGTAAATAAACCATCCAGCTAAAGACTAGAGTCTTATAACATTAAACTACATGGCAGAACAGACCATATCAATGAATATAAATGGGCCTAACTCATCTTTTAAAGAGGACTAGAAAAAGATTCTAAGATTGGGTAACAAAACAAAATCCAGTATTCCACCACCAATCCAGACCACTCAGCTTTTCCTTAACATGCCTGGCACCTTCACATTTTGTGCCTTGGCTCATGCCCTTTCTAATTCTTTTGTCTAGAAAAATTCTATTGAGCTTTCAAGTCTTAACAAGAAATAATGCTACTTCTTCCACGAAGCCCTCTGTGATTGCTTGAGTCGGAAATTAGTCTCAAAACATCATTGTGCCTTTATTAGAGTAACTAATTAAGTCTAACATATTGTAGGCAGATGTTTATACTTTCTTCCCCACTAGAATATGAACTCTTTAAAGATAGTAACAATGGATGGTATGTTGGAGCAACTCTATTAAATGAATGAACCAAAGACTGAAGGACATACCATTCATTTAATTGTATCACTACAGAAATTCAGTCTAATTATCTATAACCATATTTATAATTATAACTGATTACTTCCTTTTAAATTTTAAATTCACTTACACCATTTAGATTGCCTCTAGGCATTTAATTAAAATTCTACCTCCCTGGATACTTATTGCTTCTAGATGGTTAAATGTTTATAAATAGATCTGCCCACTTTGGAATCTCTCCTCTCACAATTGTTAAAATTTCTGAATTAATGAACACTTTTTTATGGTATCTTTTTTTAATATACACTAGCAAACTTAAATTACTCTCTCTTTTGTTTCTCTTGCTCCCTTATTGCCACTTCTGTTTTTTTGATAGCAGTTCCCAACATTTTGTGTTTGTTCATGCACTTTTTTTATTTTAAAATATTTGATGCAACATTTGAAGGGATTAAAAACTCACAAGTCAGCAATGATTACAGTACAATGACTATTATAACTAACCATGTCTCACAGTGCTATAAAAAAAAATCTTACTGTTATTTCATTATTCACTTGACTGCCCTTGAATACAGTGTTAGTGCTTGAACAAAACAATTTACTGTCTCTTTTATATGTATAACCATGTCTCCCAGTGTCTATAAAAGCATCTTAGTTTTATTGCATTACTCACTTCATTGTCCTTCAACATACTGTTACTTTTTAAATAGAACTATTTACTGACTTTTATATATGTATAAGTGAAATTTCTTGAATGCTCCAGTAAGTGTTTAGTCTTTCTTTAGTGTCAGCTACGCCTTTTACTTATCACACACAGCAAGTAGTACCCTGAAATCCAGGCCTTTAAATGACCTACTTATGTCAAAAATCTATTTAACATCAAGGTAAGAATATGTTCATTCAGTGTGGTGAAAAAAATACAGTCACAGATTGATCAGAATATGAGTCACTTTACCTCAAGATGTTTGTTCAACAATATTTTCCATGTTAGCTTTCATTTTTGCAAGCCAGAAAATATGTCCCTAGATACAGATGATCCCTTGGATACCACTCAATCTTGATATAAAATTTTATTTATCCACTAAGCACAGATTTTATGAAGGAGACAATCAACTTTCAAGAACTCGGAAGGGTCTGAGATTTCACCCCACTTGCAAGCTAACAGTTTAGCTTGCCACAGTGCTATGTAGCAAGAAGAGTCATGCTGACAGAAGGCACTAAATTCCTTGGTCAAAAAGAACTTTGTTACTGGCAACACAGCAAGCAGCAAGAGTTTCTGCACATTTGTCCCAGTTCCCAAAAGGTAATATGAAGGGCTGGATGACATCTCCATACGCTATGGGTTGTGTTGGGGAGGAAAAATTGTATTCTACCATTCAAGATTCTTCTAGCCGGTCTAAGAATTAAATTGACATGAGATATTTTAACGAGAAAAAAGCAAAGCTTGATTATATGCTTACAGAGGCCTAATAATAAAAGTGAGACCCAAAGAAATGACCAAATCGTGCTGCTTTTTTATATGTTTTAGACAGAGACATAAATCTGTGAGGAATTGACAGGACAAAGAAAATGTATACTTGGGAGCTCCAATTAGTAAGGAATTCTAAATAGGATTTGGAGTAGTAAATTAGTAAAAGTGACAAGGTTTGTTTATATAACCTTCTCATCTCTGGATTCCTCATCTCTGGTAATGAAGATATCTCTTGCCACCTGGTACAGGTAGGGTACCTTTCACATGGGAGATTTATCATCTGCTTTCTGTATACAAAGGGAGAGCAGGGTGTTCTTCTTGCACTTTAAATAACTTTAATTCAAAATAATCAATAATATCTCAAAGTGGGGCATACTTTGGGGGGCGATCTGCCCTTGACTCATACAGTTGCATCACAGGAAAGAGGCTGAGGGAGCCAACACCTACTGAGTGAGCAGCAAACACTGTAGCACTCAAGAAGCAATCCAACCCCCCCCCCCATCCTAGAGGAGCAACTAGTTACACAAAACCACACTGTGATTACCTTGACATACTCTGTTCTCTATGTGACTAGCTACAAAGATGGCTCAGGATCAAGAGACTGATAAAACTTAAGGTCTGTAAAACTCAACAAAATCATTTAGAGATGCTCAGAGCCCATAACTGACTGCCTTGCCCCACACCACAAATCGAATATTTCTATCACACAGAGAGTTACATATATTAGAGTTGTTATCTTGATTCCATTGATGATGACCTCATATCAAAAATCATTGCAACAAAGCAGAACTTTCTAAAGAAGATCAAAACTTGACCACATTCACAACCATTAAGCTCTTCCCTTTCACGTGCCAACCTATTATACAGATAGATATTACTTTCACCTAAAAAGTGATGAAGCATCACTGAAACCACAGATGTGCTTTGTCTGGGTGTCCTTTATAGGCAAAAACATCTGTGACCACCCACTTCTCTATTTTTTCCTCTTTTGAATTATTTTATATATCTCTTAATATTCAAATATCCCTTCAAATTCAATTTTAGCTCACTTTCCTTTTCTTTCAAATGAATACTCTTCCAATATTCCAAAAAAGTTGTCATGTTATCTCATTTGAAAAGTTTTCAAATAAATTCATTTTTACAAAATATACAGTTGGACATTAAACAAATTTAAATCACAGATAAATTTCATTCATTAAATATTTATCAAATGTCATCCAAGGCATAGGAATATAAAGATAAGGACCACAAAGTTCTTATCTTTAATATGCTCACAAATTAATAAAGAAAATTACCAGGAAATTATAATTAATGCAGTAACATATGTATGTACAAGGTACAAAGTAATACCAATAGTGGTTATTAGGAAAACTTCACAATGTGGATGACCTAGCCATGTATTTAAAATAAGAAAAAGAGTCAGATCAAGTGAGGAAAAATACTCCAATCAAACCAGTAATTTGTTTCCAAGGGATAATATAACACAGCATCAGACCAATAACTATATTTTTAAGCAACAATACTTTAGGCAATAATTTTCCCCCTTCAAAAATGTATGTTTTTTTAAAAGTCATCTGCAAAGGAGATTACCAAATTAAAAATATTTTTATTCACTGAATATTTTTGGAGCCGCTTTTGAGCGTTAGGCACAGTGTCGGGTATTCTAACATTATAGCACTATGTATATACACAAAATAATGGCTTTATAGGTAATAATTTAATTAATTTAGTCATTATAGTATTTCTTTACTCATCAACTAAATTAATCAAATCCGAATTTTATGAATTAACCAGGAAACACTGAGGTGCAGTTTTAGAATTCTACTGAGTGAGTTTGTGTGTGTGTATGTTGTATATACGTTATTGTTACATTCACTGCTCAACCAATTAGGATGAACCATATGAAATTGCCACTGACAATTTTAAATAGTTCAGCCTAATTTTTAAAAAATGAAAAAAAAAAAAAACCTCTCTAATGTACAGAAGATCGCTTCAGATTCTGATATATTGGATTTGAATCTTGCAAAACGTACTCACAACCTGTGCAGCTTTAGGAAAGTTTCAAAGCCTCTCTGATCCTCCACTTCATTATCCATAAAAGAGGAAGAGTAGAATCAATCTGAACTAGTCATGCTTGTGTTGAGTTGTACAAGGAAACCTCAACCACAGTGGCTTACCTAATAAAAGGCTTTCTTTTTCTCACATAACTAAAAATACAAAGGTTGAAAACCCAAGAGTGAAGCTGTAGTTTCTGGAAGTCATCAGCATGAGGAAGAGGCTGACTTCCAGAAGGCAGATGGGAAGGCACAGAAAAGTCCAGGCCAGTGGCGGTGGGGAGGGAATGGTGGGCAAAAGTCTGAGAAATATTCAAGAGATCAAATCTATAGAATTCTGATGAAAAACTGACTTGTTTAATTGCTATTGTTGCCGTTTACCATGGAAGTGGTTTGCTTTGGGATGGTGCTGTTTCATGATAGTCTAATGTCCCAGGTGATTCTTCCTGCTGCTCTACCCTTACAATCATTTCTCCCTCATGTTTTCAGAGTGTCTGCTGCACTTTTAGGCATCAGGGCAAGTTTTCAGTAAACATGGGGAAGGGCAAAGGGCAAAACTCTTTTCCTTGAAAGGCTTTCAGAAGAGATTCTCTGCCCGAGATTTCCACCAGAGGAGAACAAAGGCAGGAGAAATGCAGCTAAAAATAAATCTCTTCACAACTTACAACCCACTGATAAATACTTGAGATATGCAGAGCGTGACATTCCGCAAGGAACTCGTGGCTGCCTTAACGTGAATGTTTTGCTAGAAACTAAAATCAACCTTATCTTGACAATAGCCAGACTTCCAGAATCCTATTTTTCATACAGAAACCCTTAGAGACTTACATTATCTCTACTTTCCCACAAACTTAAAAGTAGATAATCAATCACTCCTCACAGTTACAAGGGCAGCTCTTTCTGCCCATGAGTCCTGTCCCCATGCTACAATAAAAGCACCTTTTTGCACCGTGAAATGTCTCAAGAATTCTTTCTTGACCATTATGCTCGACAACCCTGTATCACACCTATATCTCATCGGTTAGAATTATATCACATGGGCACATCTCATTACAGGAGAGGTTGAGAATTCTATTATTTCTCTTTCTAATCAGTATAATGTACAAAGGTGAGGGAGAAGGGATTCAAATAAATATTAAGTGAGCCCCCTTTGGTATCCACCATACGACACTTATGGGTGTCTAGAAATTAAATGAGGAAAAAATATGTAGAAAAACTACTTAACTATTTAAGTACTTGGCAAATATCACATATTCAATAACTGAGGGAGCTGCTAACAATGATTATGATGATAATCATGACAATGATGGCAATTTAATGCTGATAATGAAATAAAAGTTCAACTCTTGAACATATGTGAATAATTTTACTAACTCAAGTGTATATTTTTTAAAATCCTGAGTTCAGTGATGTCTTTCTGCAGTAAGTGACAATATTGGTACCAACAAAAGTGCTAATTAATCAAAGTCAAATCGTCTCTAGTTACCTCATACCCATAACTTCGTTGGGGTTGAGGGGTGTATTTTTAGGTTGAAAAATCTCATGTTTGATTTCTCTCCAAAGTTTATTTTCTTGGAAAGTTTGAAGACCATCTGTGGAGTTATTTTAAGATATGAATATAAAAAACCACTATTTTATTCATTTTGAATGCAGCATTTCTTAACAGAATATTCCCACCATAAAAAAAAAAAGTGAAGGAATAAGTTGGCAATGTAAGTAACTTTTTAGAAACACCAAAAAAATTTATTATAAATTGACTTGTTTCATTTCACCGAATCTATATGCTTTTAGTGATGATTATCAACTAATTCTCAACTCTCCATATCCTTTGGTCCTACAGTTTTCACTCTGATCACCTGAATATAATTTCTAAGTCACCTCTATAAACATGTTTATAGTCAAACCTCTTTATATATTTATAACCACTGTGATCTTAATCATTTGACAGTCTAGGTATAGTAGATATTGCAGGGGTAGGAGAGAGGCTATGACCATAAGATCAGTCTCTGCATTTAAGTCATGATCTGGTAGGGTAAAGAGACACATGAACAAATAACTTCAATACAATATAATTAATACAATAACAGACATGCCAACAAAACGTTATGGAAACACTGAGGAGGGAATAACTGTCTCTTCCTAGAGAATACTGGAAATCAAGAGGAAGGTCTTAAAGGATTGGTAAAATTTCTAAAGATGGTAAAGGGAGAGAAGAGCATTTTAAATCAAGTGACCAGTAAATTAAAAGGTCAAAGACAATAAAAAGCCCCATGTATCAAAGGAATGTCGACCTGTGTGGTGCACTGCAACCGAGGAACAGTAACATGGTGTTTAATGACAAATTATAGAGGAAAGAATTCAAGGCCCAGAGTTATAATTAGCTCAAAATTTTTATAGGGCCACAGGGAGCAACAGAAGCCTTTAAAGAGGTAGATAAAATGAATCGAGTTTGTGTTTTAGACCAACTCTGTTGTGAGTATGGAATTTGGATCACCAGCGCAAGAAGTTAACTGCAAGAAGAGAAACTGGAAGGTTCATAAAAGACCAGACCAAGGGCAGTGAGGATAAACAGGAGAGCAAAGCTTTGAAAAATACTCAAGAGATCAAATTTATAACATTGTGATTAAATTATCATAGTCATTTCATTGTTATTGATCATGGTTGTTGTTTACCATGTTATTGGTTTGCTTTTGAATGAAGATATTTTCCTTTTTTTTTTTTTTTTAAGATTTTATTTATTTGAGAGAGAGTGAGGGAGAGAGAACAGGAGCAGGGAGAGGCGCAGGGGAGAAGCAGACTCTCGCTGAGTCGGGAGCCTGACTCAGGGCTCGATCCCAGGACCCTGGGATCATGACCTGAGCCAGAGGCAGAGACACCCAACTGACTCAGCCACCAAGGTGCCCCTGAATGAAGATATTTTCTAACAGCCTATTTAAATAATTAACTCCACTCTTAAATACATCTTCTCTCCTTTTCTCATTCTTCCACTTAACCATTTCTTAACTGTACATGGAGATCCTGAGCATTCCTTACAGTTATTTTTAGCCCTTAATTCCTTCTTAGTATTCTCATTTTCCTTTATTTCTCTCCTCTACCCTCACCACACAAGCTCCAATACACAGTATAGTTATGATGTTTAGAAGTACAATGGTAAAATGTGTTTGAACTATGAGAGTGATTGTCTTTTCACTTTTAATTTCAGTCCATAATAGACCCTTAACAATATAATGACAAAAAAAAAAAAAGCCTCAACCCTATAAGTAAATGATCATCTTTATGGTTTCAGTTCTTACATTCAAGGCCTTAATTCATTTCAAATGTATTTTTGTGTATGATGTAAAATAGTGGTCCAGTTTCATTCTCTTGCATTGATCTGTCCAGTTTTCTCAACACCATTTATTGAATAGGCTGTCTATTCTTCTTGCCTCCTTTGTCATAGATTTGTTGACCATATATATGTGGGTTATGTCAATTAAAAAAAGTTAATGAGCATCTTCAGATGCCATTATTTTCAAAACTTAGCTTATTTGCTCTATTGAAAGGATTTTTATTTAATGCTAATGCAGTGGAGGAAAAAAATCTGCCTAGTTAATTGCCACTGTAGCTAAAACAATCAGTAAGTTGATTTTTCTTTTTTTACAGTTCAGTTAGCTGCTGAGATTTTATATAAAATTTAATTCAATTCCTATGGCATGTTCAACTTGTCCTGAGATAAAAGAAAAAGCAGAATATATATCCATCCCCTCCGTAGAGTAGTGGGATCACGTTATTTCTATTCTGATTGTGAATTTCAAACTTTTGCCTAACCTAACTTGATTTGAGGCTTAGGAGATATTTATAGTCACCTAGTTAATTTGAAATTTTACTCAGTCAGCAGTAATTCAAACAGACCCCCACCAAACATTATTGAATCAACCAGATGACATACTCACAGAGTAGCCTTTCAGAAAGGAAAAGCATCTCCAACAACTTGGCAAGATGTTAGTCTCATATTTACAGAGAATTTTAAATAAGATATCTTATCTTGTTTTTATACAGAAAATATATTGCAAAACCATGTTGAAAATTTCAGTTCCATTACTATTCATGTAAGCTGTCAATCACTGACCCTGTCTTTCAGAGATACACTTGATTAGAATCTCTCTACAAATGAGTAACAATATATTCTTCATAGAAAACATTATAGCCAATATACTGATGCCAAGTTAATTTTAAATTTTCATATTTGAAATAATACTACTGCTTGTATTTTTATCCTCAGATTACTTATTTAATAACACTTGCATCTGGAAGTAATAATGGTTTTCATGTTTACTAAGAGGCACAGAGATGAAATCTCATGTATAATTTCTTCAGTTACAAAGACATCTGTGCTACATCATGAAAAACTTACTATTATAAAATTATTTTTTACTTTAATAAAACTATCCACATGCATACTCTTTAAGATAATGATATTGATATCATTTATCAGTCAAATAATAACCAGTATAATATTTTAAATGCTAACAGTTTCATTAATATTTACAGGGAAAGCAAATTTGGCAAAAGAGTCAAACTCTACATTAAAGGTTGGGGAAAAACATTTATTGGTTAAAATAAAACAAAAGTAAAAACTAGTAGTTCTAATTCTGCACCAGATCTCGCTTCTCTGCCTCAATTTAGCTCAATTAGACTAAGTATCCTTAAGCTCTCATCTAAGCTATTGTAATAAAGGCTTTAACCAGTCCACAACAGCTGAGCAAAATGTATGTAGAAATCGTTATATTCTGTGTCTAATTTTTGCACAAACATTAATAGCCACTATTCTGATTTTATTTTCTGTATAATTTTTCTATAATCACCAAATATATTCTAATTGATAAAGACTTTAGAGATGATTCATAATGAAACTTCCCTAAGACATAGCAAATTCTCAATGAGTGATGTTTGTATTCTTATTATTATATTCTTTGCAAAATCTTTCTTATTTTGCCTAACCTTTTCCATAAACTCCCATGGAAAGAAAAAAAAGAAAAAGGCAAAAACTTAATTTTATAAGTCTGTTGCCTTAGTCCGCTTGGGTTGCTGTAACAAAATACCACAGACTGGGTGGCTTAGACACAACAAATGCCACAAATATGTGGTATTCCTCAGAGTTCTGGAACCTGGGAAGTCCAAGATCATGGCACTGGCCTGTTTAGTGTCTGATGAGAATTCGATTCCTACAAAGCCATCTTTTCACCATAATTTCACATGATGGAAGGGGCTAGGGAGCTCTGTGGGATCTCCTTTGTAAGAGTACTCATCCCACTCATGAGGGCTCCACCATCATGACCAAATCATCTCCCACAGACTTCATCTCCTAATACCAACACATTGGGGAAATAGGTTTCAACATAGGAATTTGGGGAGGACACAAACAGTCAGTCCACTGCATCTGTGTTAAGCAAGAGCTTTGCATTTGGCCAAAGTATTGGGTTGTCAACTATGTGACTCAGGCCTTCATGGCCATTTGCTGTGTGTGTGTTCACATCCATATCTACTCTAGACCAAGGGGTCCATACGTATATTGAAAAGCAACTAATCACATTCCAAGCACAGTCATATGAAAGAGGAGAATGAGCAAAATGGCGCATATTTTGCTGGTTGCTCCCTTTGTTTTGCTCAATAACATTTCTTGAAGGCTTCACCTAGGCCTTTTTGGCAGCTTGCAGCCATAAATAGTTGACTCTTTTTTAGTAAGTTAGCTCGGAAAAATAATCTATCAAGTGAAACTTGATCAAAATCTAAACTGAACTATTTGATTTTATTGGGTTCATGGTATTCTCTAAGATCTATTTTTAACATCTAATAATTTCATGGGTGAGGACAGAATGATACTTAAGAGGTGAATCTGCTTGAGCAGCATAAAATAAACATTCTATCCTAAGTGTGAATTAGTCATGCAGTGATTTTTTTTTCTTCCATCTGACTCCAGTGTCAGGAAAAAAAATAAGACCAGAAAATACGTGTTCATGTTAGCTTGACAGCAAGTGATGGAGCATGCCAAGAACCCATCACCTGGGTCAGCTGAGGAATATGCTCAGAGCAAGCGTGGCTAGTACAAGGGATTACAGTGTAAATTTTCTTTGGGGAATTCATTCCAGTGTCATAAAAATGACAATTCTGAATACATGATAGAGGATTATTTCTTGACAGCTGTTTTGTTATAAGACCATTATTGTTCTTTAGCAATTCATGCTTTTCTAGGATCATAAGGTACTAGACTAAAACTAAACTTTCATAAATTCAAAAGACAACTGATAAAATGTGTGATGAGAGTGAAGACACAATTTATAACAGCAACCCAAAAGATTAAATTCCTAGAATAAAGGTGACCAAAAATTTCCAAGACCTATATCGTAAACCTTCTAAGTTGTAACACACACAAAAGAAGCCGTGATCAGACATGCTGTTTTGTTGGATAAGAACACTTAACATTATAAAGATGTTAACTGTCAATAAAATGGGTTATAAATTTAACCAAATTTCAATAAAAATGACAGAATTTTTGAAACAAGATAATTATGAAATTTCATATATACAAAATAAACAAGCAAGAATAGCTACTAAAAATCTGAAAAAGAAGGATATTGAATGGTATTAGCATTATCAGGCATAGAGACATATCATGAAAACCAAAAGGTTTTCAAGACAAACATATCGATGAAACAAACAAAAAAAAGTCCTGAAATTATCCCAATACATATAAGAATTAATATTATAAATCCAGCATTATTTTCAATTAAAGAAGCAGGAATATAAATTATAAAACTAATGATTCATTCTTTGACTCCATTTTTTTTTTGCCAAAGATATTTACTAAGAAAACAAACATTTTGTTAAAAAATTATAAACAGGACAATTAAATTACTTTCTTAAAACAAGAACGGAAATGGTGAGGACAGAATGAATGTTTCTCAAGAGTCTAATGATCTTTTGGTCTTCAAACCCATGAGGTAGATATGTTTATCCCCATTTTTAGAGAATTTAGTAGCTTGCCCAAAGTCATAAAGCTAACAAATAGTATAGCTAGTATTGGAAATTAGTTATCTGACTCGAGAGTCTTTTTCTTAGGAATTTTTTTTCTAAAATTATTTAACTCTTCTCTTTCGTGTAAGTCTGAATTTAATCTTAAAAGTGAATGTACACAACACCATTTTCATGTCTCCTCTGGCATTCTTTTGCAGCTTATGGAGGGCATTTAAGAAAACAAGTGGTTTCATGATTTGTACAGAATTCAAAACACTATTTCCGCATCTATTGATGTATCTTCAGTAACAAGGACAAAAATAATATTCAAGTTTCTTCCCCAAATAGTTGGTTTCATATAAAAATGATGTTCTTTTCAATCGAATGCAGCAATCTTTAAATTTAATATCTATTTGTAAGCTTGTGAATATCTGCCTTACAGTGGCACTTTTTTAAACCAGAAATTCTAAACTCTTGAAGAATTCTAATGACCCTGATAGACTTTATTGCAGTGTCCATGTGTATGCTTTTATTTGGCAATAATTTGCTGACAGTTTACTGCCTGAGCTCCAGCAGTTTCTGTCCTGTTGCTGAAGACAGAGAGTTACTATTCATGCCATTAGCACAGGGATAGGGTCTGGGGTCCAGGGACTGATGGTGAGCCCACGCTGCTCCTGAGAGGAGCCCCACTTCTCTCCTAGGGCCATGGAAGGTGCCACTATTGCTGTCATTACTGCTTCTACTGCCTGCTGTGGCATTAAATATATATACTTTCCTTCTCTACACACTATTTCATCTTCTTAAAATATCACTTTCATTATCTTACAGTCATCCTCAAATGCAATGCACATAAATGAGAAAAGAATGAAAAATACCTAGCATTATACTTGGCATACAGTAGGTTCTTAATACCTGGAATTTCCTAGCTCTTTCTTTTCGTTCTGTAGGTTAGGACAGCACTTTCTTTATTTTTACAGGAATGAGGTAGTGAGCCATTAGTGAGATGAAGGTGGGAGGAGGGGGTAAATAGTGGGAATAAAAGAAATGAAAATTTTAAAGAACCCATCAATTGCCACTCAGCTATTATAAAATACGGGTCAAACACTCTGCTAGATGCTATGTACACATTGTTTCCTTTAATCTACAAGTCAATCAGATCAAGTCAATCAGATCTGGGCTGAAAGGGTCAACTTGAAAACTGTATAATTGTAGGAAAGCTACCCAATGCCTTTATCTTTGAAACTGTGTTTCTCATCACTAAAGTGATAATGCAGCCATTTTGAGGATTGTTTTGAGGATTAGATCACACGTACATAGTGCCTGCTTTCTAGCATGACCTCAGGTTATGGGAGTTAACTTATGCAGTAGTCCACATGCGCCAGCAGGAAACCTGCATCCACCATCCAGCCACATTGGTTTCTACTTGCCATGCCTGTGTTAGGCAGAATTATAAGGATGTCTTCCCATCCCAAGATTCCTGACATCTGGTTATTCAACCAAACGTTAACCTAGTTCCTGCTGTAACGGTGTGTTGTAGGTATAAATAGGTTATGGACCTGAAGATAAGGAGATTATCCTATATTATCCAAGTGAGCCCTATAGCATCACATGAGCCCTTTAAAGCAGAGAAATTTCTCTAGCTGGAATCAGAAGAGAGATCAGTAGAAGAGGAAGGGAGAGCAAAAGAGGAAAACAAGGGAAGGTCAGGAAGAGTGGAAGCATAAAAAGGACTCAACACTCCACTACTGTCATTAAAGATGGACAAAGGGGGACTGCAAACCAAGGCATGCAGGTGGCCTCTAAAAGCGGAGAACTTACCAGGCAATAGCCCCCAAGAAAATGAGACCTCAGTCCTATAACCCCATGAAACTGAACACTTCCAACAATCCCAGTGAATTTGGAAGCAGATTCATCCCTAGAGCCTCCAGAAAAGAACACACCTTCCCAACACATTAATTTGGGTCTTATGAAATCCAGATCAGAGAACCAGCTGAGCCATGCTGCACCTGGACTTCTGACCTGCAGGACAGAGAGGTAACAAATGGGTATGGTTTGAATACCCATTTACATCTAAATGTGTGGTGATTTGTTACGGCAGCAATCTCCCCATGGAGAAGATTCAAAAGATTATTGACAATAGGAAGTACTCAAAGTCACTGAACGATTCAGGAGTAATCTTTGTCTAATTCTTGCTATACCTATCGTCCATGTGCAGCTGTTATCAGAATAACATAAAAGTCCCCCGTCCACGAAACTAATAATAATGCATCCTAACAAGATCATTACATGGTATCTTCCCTTCATTTTTGCCAGTCTGCTAATTTAGAAAAAAAAACAGAATCTCTAAATAGATCTGTTGTTACATTTAGTTTTTATATGATTTGTCTTTCCAGCAGATGAATCTTATAACATTCCCAGGTTTTCAGGAAACAGAAGGGAATTTTTACAGCTATATTTGATGGACATTTTCAGTCACATTATTAGGAAGCCAACTCTGGTATCTGCAAACAACAGGCACAGCAATTCCTGTGTGTGCTGAACAGGAGAAATTAACACAAATGTTCCTGACAGCTGAGACTGAACTATTAAAAACTGTGGGAATGCTCTCAGCAGAGACACTACCAAAATAGAATGTAATCTTTAATTGAAGAATGACAACTTGTACGAAGGCTCTCTGTTTCCCCTCTCTGTCTCTAGTGACCCAATTTTTATTTTATATCATATGTAGCAATTGTTCTACCTCTGATCTGCTTAAGTATTGATTTTTAAATAAATATGTTCCAAGATTTGTTGATGATTTGTCATCTTCTTGTTCGAAAAAAAAAAAACTTTCGTTGATGTTCTTATTCACCAAGCTAAAAGAAAAGCCATTTTATCATATTCCTTAAATTATCAAAATGATCAGATCAGGAAACTGAAAGTGCCAAGTCTTTGACCTAAAGTGATGTTCCTGAAGGCAGTTCGGAGCATGGAAATAGAGTGGGCTGACCTGTCATCCATTCATTAACTCAAGAAACGATGATCAAGCAACTACTTTATGTCAGGAACTAGGCTAGGTGCTGGGAACACAAGGATAAGCACAGTAGACACGGTTCATTCGCCATGCAGGGGAAGATATGTAATGAGACAAGTATAAGGAGAGCTACAGAGGGCTACATGAAGTCAAGACAGAATCCACAGTGGAAAAAAAAAAGTTGTCTATGACTAAAGGGCGAATCACAATAAAAGTTAATTCCAAAAACCTAGATAAAGAGGTTGACACCTGGCAAGAAGCAAAGACTGGTGCAAGAAACTTAGGAAGGGGTTCTCTGGTGGGATAACTAGAGGTTCCAGAATTTCTACTCATATAAAGACATATAAAGTGCTTCAGTGCTCTCCCCTAGGTGGAGAGAAAGCTATTATAACAGTACAGCCTGAAAGAGAACCATTGGAAGGTGGCCAAATGAAGAGACGCTACTCCCAATTCAACTCTCTCCTCCTTTCAGGAGAAATAATGAGTTATACCAGAGAGGACATCTTCCTTACCTCCTCTTAACCCAGTGGGGTCACTGTAAACAAGCATTGAAAAAAAAATATTTCTCTAAATACTTCCTCTACTATTTCTTCTTCAGAAAGCCAATGTTCTATATCCCTAATCATAAAGAAAAGGCTCCCAAAAGAAGTGTCCGAAGCCATTTTTAGCTAATGCCAGCAGGGTTTAGCTGAGGGTAATTTGACACTATAGCTCAGTAGTTTAGGAAATCAGAAGCTGAAGCAATGAGATGTTGGGTTAGAAGGAGAATTGCTAGATAGAAACATTCTTAATCTCCTTCCAAATTCAGCCTAGAGTTGACCACAGAAGCAACAATGAAGGACAGAATGTGTGAGGGTCACATTCACTAGAAACAGAGGAAAGAAGCACTTGCATCAGAAACCAGCCACCACCTCCCCTTGAAGGGTACAGCAAAATAGGTGCCACAACCATTCAAGTCATCCAAGTGCAGTGTTTCTAAGCCCACCAAAGAAGACTTCATTGTGGACAGGGGCTGGGGGAGGAAGGACAGGGATTGTTCGCATATGTTTTTAGACCTAGAGCAAATTTCTTATAGCAAAGGATACCAGTCTGAGCATAATTTAGGAGGTCCCCAAGATCACGTTCACAGTCTATTACTTTGCTAGAAGGACTCACATGACTCAGAAAGGCTTTATATTCACAGTTACAGTTTATTTCAGTGAAATGATAACAGCTAAAAACCAACAAAGGGAAGAAGCACATAGAGCAGGGCTCAGGACAGACCAGGGGCAGAGCTTCCAGTCGTCTTCTCCTGAGTCTTGCAGACAGTATTCTTCCCAGCAATAAGGTGTGGGAACTCACAGAAAGTACTGCCAAACAGGGAAATTCACCTAAACTTTGGTGTCTAAGATTTTGTTGGGGGCTGACACACAGACATGGGTGATCTTAGTCTCTAGACCCTCAAGCAGATAGTGTGTGGCCTACGGCCCCCACCATAAATCACATTGCTGGCATAGAGCGTCTGACATGGCCCAATACCCTTTAGCAAGCAAATGTACATTTATCAGGCGGAACATTCCAAGGACTTCAAAGCCATCTCTCAGAAGCTAGTCAAGGTCTTAACCATTCTTTGGGCAAGGTGAATCTTTTACTACACACTACGCAAGTGAACAAGTGAAGTAGTGTCACAAAATCTATAATCTTTTCTTTTTTTTTAGTATTTTAATAGTTAAATTTTATCTTGCTCATAGCATTAAGCAACTCGATGAGTCTTCAAGTCTTAAATATTTTAAACGATATCCTATTACTTTTAATGTCCATTGTAATGTAATTAGTACAAGAATATTTTACGCCAAATTTCTTTTAAGAATCTCATATGGCTCTCCCAAGAGTTTCACACATTCATAGGAATGAGATCTGGTCATAGACTTCATAGGTTTCAAAGTGGATCCTAGGACATCCAAACTCTGATCACATTCTCTAAGTAACCAATACCGTCCGGTCCTGTGATAAACCAGTAGACCAGAGAAGCTGAAAAGAATGCCTGATGTTCAGGATGCTAAAGCCTCTACTGGATGTTTCGTTGAAGTGAAGCAACTTCAAAGTGAATCATAAACATGTCTTCCAAAATCATAACCTTGATGATCAAGCAAGGCAAGGAAACAGCCCCTTCAGCCCAACCTTTCATAAATTGGAATCAGGGGAAAGAATTTGCATTAGCAGTTAACCCCTAAGGAAACACAGAGCTATAAATATTAGCAGGCTTTGTACATTTCCATATTATTTAAGATCTTCAAGGAACTCAAAAAATGACTAGTGATTAGATTTTCAAACCAAATCAGAGGACAGCCCTCAAGTTTAGGAAAAACTGTTGCTGAAATGCCTATCTTCTCAGCCACCACCCCCATACATATGCTAAACACTTTATACCATCAACGGAGGATTTTAAAATATAAAAAGCAGCACTGATTTTGTATAATGTACATCAAGAAGTCCAAATTAAAAGTGGAACTCTTCTAAAAAAGAGCATGCCATTTTAAAGACATTTATTTTAAAAAGAAGAAGGAGGATAAGAGCAGTACATGTGATTTCCCCAAAATGGAAAATATGAAAGTGAAAGTATAGTAATGTGGATATAAAACTCAGCAACCCTAATATTTATTAGGGTACTGGAACATATCACCAGCTGATTTTAAATCTCTGAAAGAACAATGGGGTTTGTACAATAACTGAAATCATAATTACTTCAGTCTTCAAAAAATATGTAAGTCCCTCTAATATCTTTTTTGTGGAAGAATATCATGAGGAGATGAGTCTAATTCTCCTTCATAGCAAAATGAAGTGCCTTGTATATGGGGAAAAGTGACATTTCAGATACATCTTACCTCAGCCAGGTTTTTGTTTTGTTTTTACTAAAGCCCCTATAACTGTAATAACAATCTGGGAAATGGGGGTTAGCTCAAAAAATTTATGGGTTGGCATACAAAGTGGTGCAAAGAATTACTCCAAAGGTAGTTTTCTGTAGTTCATTATTGACTTGAAATGAAGATTTTGAGTTTATGCCACTGGAGTTTGGCCTAGTTATGGTATTGAGTGTTTTCTTCCTAATCTGGAAAAGGAAATTTTCCCATGGTAATTGTACCCTTGCTTGTAGCATACGCTGTCAATTGCCTGCTCTCAATTCTTCCTTCTTCCCAATTTCCTTTGGGGTGACATTGTGTCCCCTTCCACAACTTTCCTTAAAACTACTGGAGGCCACTTAACTCAGTCTTGGTCAAGGAGACGTAAAGGAACTCTTCTGAAAAGGTTCTCACGTTTTTTTTGCATTCTGGGTAAAAAGGAATAATGTACCTGGTACCACCCCTCCTTATTGTTTCTCCTGCTTTGAACCCTGAAATGATTCCTGGAGTTGTAGCAGCCATCTGAGAATATGAGATAACAAGCATGGGGTAAAAACAGAAGATGGAAAAACACAAAAGATAAAGCTTATGTTTTTCATGGCACCTGTATCAGTAAGAACATTCATTAGCTAGATATGCAGCAGTGACAACTTCAAAAACCCAGTGGCCAGTGAAGGCTCTGTTCCATCAGGCTGTGATGTGATATTTCACCAGTCTCTGTGGTGGGCAGAAGGGAACATGCCAGAAACACTAACTCTTAAAAGCTTCTGCCCAGAAATTACACAGGCCGTATCTGCTCAGGGAAGGTTCATACTCCCTGGATCGCTTCCCAACTTAACAAAATACATGAAAGTCTTTGTCTTAGGCGCTGTGTTCCAACAAACCTAGACTAAGATAAGCATGTTTAGGATTCCAAATTTTCTTCCTCGAAACAATTTGGAGTCCTTGAAGAATTTTGATCAGGAAAGTGAACTAATCATATCTGCAAGCAAGAAAATTCATTTTTATAATAGTGTAAAAGAAGAATTACAGAAGTCAAGGCTGATATTATAAAAGCCAGTCAGCAGATAACTCCAATAAGTGAGATAACAATGAGCGATTCAACTACAGTAATGAAAATGGGGAAGGAATAAAACAGAATGAAAGAGAAATAGGGATTGTAAAATGATTATGAAAATTTTACAAAGACTGTGAAGTAAGGGAGGTAAGCTTTTGCTGTCATGTGTCCTGCAGGTGCTATAACAGCCATGGGGAAAATATTGCCCATTTTATTGTTGGCATACAGTGACACACTGTCCACCACTGCTCAAAGAGTAGTGACATGAAATCCAGAAAGACTGTGGCACCTGCCTCTCAAGAAATTCCATAATATTAGTACCCATTTTTCTGGGATGCTTACAACTGAGACTTCTCAGAGATAAACTAAGAGCTCTAGAAAAAACTTCTAAATTTGGGAATCTATAATAAGACTATACTCCTAGCAATTTTTAAAGTACTTTTCCTATTAAGTAATTTTTTAATCTGTTCACTTTTTCAATGACGTATTTTATATGAGGAATATGATTTCCAGTTTTATTTCACTTGCTAAGGAATTGGGAAGTGATTGATTATGTTTTAAGGGTAACCCTATATATGGAGATTGCCATGTGCAAGTAAGGTTTGCAAGCTCAAAATGCCTGACTTTCAAAAGATGTCCAATCAAGAAGGACATGATAAATGTACAAGCAAAGCCACTGAGTCACTGGGCAAGAGAAGAAAAGTGGCAGAAGAACATAATCTAACAAGTAACGGCAGCTCATTAAATCTGACTGAGATCAATAAGTGATATCCCTTCTATTCACCCACACTGAGCAAAGGTACATTGAGATGAACGAAAACCTCTTTGGATTGACATAACAGGAAAAATATGCTAACTGGAACTTTTAATGTGAATGAATGTTGACTATTTCTTGTTAATAATCTCATTTCATTTTGGTAGGAATAGCCAAATCTCAAAATAATATTGAAAAGTCTGACAAGAAAACTCAATTATAAAATGTGGGAAAACATAGGGAAATTTTAGTGATGGATACAGTGCAATGCTAGCTGACCTTTACATTCCATAATTATATTGAATTAATAGCCTCGGTGCTAATGGTAATTACTTAAAATGGCATAGTGAAAGGCCATTATGTTACATAAAATCTCCATGGAAATGGAAACCCACTAGTTTGTCTTTTTAAAGGGCATTAATTTGTCATTGTAAATACATTCAGATTTAATAAACTCTGACATTGTGTTGATAAGTCTCCATACCAAGATATCTATTTTTCTGCTACCAACACAAATCCCTCTACTGAGCTCCTGACTTGATCTTTAGGGTCAATAACCAATCCTGAATTATACACCACAACTAAATATGAGATGGTGTGTTTCATATCTGAGCTAGAAGTCTGGAAAATACTGACTGTAAGCCAAATCTACAAACTGTTTTTGCAAATTAAGTTTTATTGAAACACAGCCACACCCACTGTTAGTGTATCTATGGCTGCTTTCACACTACAAAGGTAAAGCAATTGTGACAGAGAGCATAAAGCACACAAAATCTAAAATATCTATCTTCGGCCCTTTACAGAAAAAGTTTGACTACCTCTAAACTATACTAATCATTTAAAATGATTACCCTCACTTGTGATCATTAGAGTAGCTACCAAGAATGGTAGCAGCATTTTGGCAATATACAAAATGCTCTTTTCTTGAATTCTAAGACTCTTGTCAAACCTGCAGATTTGAACATAAATAAGAGGTATCTATCCTTGAGAAGGGGAAAGTTAGAACCTCTACTATCTGAAACATCATTTTGGGAAAATGACCATCTTTATTCCCCCAAATTCCTATTTTTTTCCTCCTTACTTTACCCACTTTTCTGCTTATCCTTCCACCAGCAATACCATTTATGGCAGAGCATATTGTGAGAAAAGAAGCAGTTTCTTCAGAGTATGGATTTTAAAACATATAGCTACTCATATAAAAATTAAACCAACCTATCCAAAGGAAGAACAATTCCATTAAATCTTTTGTACCTCCCATACAGAGAAAATTTCAATGAAATTACCATGTATATAAGTGCCAGTAGCCAAAAGGTGATAAGGATTTCTGGAGAACAAATTGTAGCATCAACCTGATAGAGGAATTATGGGTCTCTGTGGGGATTGCTGGGAAGAAATAAATCCTACTTTTTTCACTACAGAGATAGCCAGAAGAAATAACTATTTCCACCTCTTACAGTGTGGAAAAGAAATCACCAAAGTCACAGTGACTTTAAATAGGGCTGGTATGAAACTGGGAATCTGCATTTTAAACCAATTAACCAAGTTCCAATGCAGGTAATTTTTGAGCCACACCTTGAGAAACACAATGTTTACTTTCTCCATGGTTATTATACATTTTGCACACACTCCCCCTACCTGACACTAATCACTTTTTAAATTATGAAAACAATACATACAGGGCTCCTGAGTGGTTCAGTCAGTTGAAAGGCGGACTCTTCGTTTTGGCTCAGGTCATGATCTCAGGTTTCTGGGATCCAGCCCCGCCTTGGGCTCTGTGTTCAGTGGGGAGTCTGCTTCTCTCTCTTTCCCTCTGCCCTTCCCCCTGCTCACGTGCTCTCTCTAAAATAAATAAATAAATCTTTATTTTAAAAAACAATATACACATATATAAGAAAAAGAAAATTCATTTTTAAAAGACTTGATAAGATAAAGGGGATTTTTTTTTAAGACAATATAAAGTGACAATATATTGTCACTCCCCCTGTTTGTGTTCCCTCTCTCGCTGGCTATCTCTCTCTGACAAATAAATAAATAAAATCTTTAAAAAAATAAAAATAAAAAATAAAGACAGTATATTTTAAATGACTAAGAAATAAAATGTTGGTAGGTTTAAGCATTGCAAATCTCTTCTCCCATTGTGTCATTTATTAACTTTGTTTATGGTGTCCTTTTTTTTTTTTAGTTTTTATTTAAATTACAGTTAGTTAACATAACAAATATTTTATTTGGATGTAAGTCATCAATTTCTTTGCCTTCTAGTTTATGCTTTGAAAATTTAAGGAGTTTTTCTTTATAATATAGGAGACTACTTTTTTCTATTAACTCTTATTGTTTTACCTTTCACAATTAGATTTAACCCAAATAGAGATTCCTCTTGTGTGAATGAATTTTTTATAGAGAGTTAGGCAGTGTCTTTGTAACACATATATTTCTCATTGATTTGTGGTGCTATCATTAACGTGTGTGTGCCCACAAATTACCTAGATGTACAGAAGAATTCCATCCAGATCAAATAAAAATAATGGAAGAATAAGGGAAAAGAAGTTTTGTCCTAGGATTAACAAGGAGAAAATCAAGGAATAACACTCATAAAATGCAAAAAGAAGTTATGAAATATGCAGTTAGGAATGACCATAAGAAATAGATCTGAAAAGAACCAATTAAAAATCATTGATTAAAATGAATAATAATCATTAACTTTTTGAAAAAAATTAAAAATATATTAAGAACCATCAAAATAATATTTTTAAATGAAAGAGACTAACATTTAACACAACCAAAACAATATGAAAATTAAAGAAGAGGTTAATTAAAGAGTAAAAAGGCAAAACAGAAAAACAGAAGGTGGGGGGAAATCAGAGAGAAATGCCCTAAGGGAGAGATTTCTTAAGCTCCTAGGGAATCCCCTAGAGCATTTAGCAGCCCAGATCTTTTGCTTCAATTTTCTTTCTCACTTGGAAGCTCACAACCTATCCCAATATCCAAATTTCCTATTTAAGTACGAGGCAAGCTCACCATCTGTCCACACTTGCTAAAACACCAATCCTCCCCACCTACTGCGTGTGCACAAGCACACGCTCACACACACACACCGTAACAAACACATTCATCATAGGAGCTTCCTTATCACGTGTTTTCTGAGTTACTCGAGGTTCTCCTGATTGTGAGAAGAGCAGGTGCTGAGTTAGAAAAATTTCAGGACTAGGATCTTCTGCAAGTCACTGTAATTTTTGAACTTTATACCTTTCGTGGTTCTTGGCTCAGCCTGGCACGTCAAGAAGACTGAGGAAAGTGACTATGAAGTAAAATATGCATTTGTTTGGAACTCCTGGGTACCAGTAGCCAGCAGGTTGTTGGAAATGTTTGCCTTGATGGGATGCTAGTTGCTTGGGCATTCCTGATTCAGCTGCCTTTCCCCAAAGTGTGGAACTGGTCACTCTCTTCTCTGTTCCATTATGGCATTTTTTTGTTCTCCTAATGTAGTCCTTAAGAAACACTGTAGGAGAGTGTTTGTTTCCATGTCTGTCTTTCTCTCTAGGCTCTGAGATAGTAATGAGCAGGAATTGTATCTTTTTCATCTTTACTTCCCCAGCACCTATGATGAATACATAGAAATTCTTTATGATTTTTGATAAAAGAATAAATTCAAGAATCTCTAAAATGCTTCCTGTGTAGTTCACTACAGCTTAAAGCTATGGAATTCACATGGGAACAATTATTGAGAAGAAACTGCAGAAAAAAATAAAACATCAAAGAGTATCCCTAGGAGGGAGCCACATTTAAAGCACAAGAGAAAGAAGCACAATCTGAAAGGACATAAAAAGAGAAATGGGAAGGTTATTGTAATAAAAATCATGAGATCTTCAGGCTTCCAGATGGGAGGAAGTGATTAATGATGTCAGTCAAAGACGTGGAAATTAGAAAGAAGACAGTGAAATCAGATGGTTGCGTGTGATTCCACTACTTAGATTCATGCTTCATCCTTGAGATACAGTTATCTAGAGTCAGTAGAAATCTATTTAATGCAGTGTTCTACACTAAACAATGGATGCTTATATCACTGCTTTAGAAAAGGTATAATTTCCTCTGATAGAATGAATACGTATATATTTTTTTTTCCTATAAAAATCAAAACCCACATACTTCTCAATAAATACCTAGGAGAGCACTAAATGCAATGGAAACTGAGTAAATTGCTTTTATGGTGATTAATACAGTCACCAGAAAACAATTTCAATTTTGTCCATAATAGGTATGAAAGAATGTCCTTTTTATTAAAGCCATAGCAATTTCTCAAGTGGGGAAATATTCAAACTTTACCCATGTTCACCCTATAATGACTTCATAAATGTTCTTTCCTTTTTTCTTTCTTTTATCGTTTCTTGTGAAGACAATTTTCCATAATTTATAGTTTTAAAATATTATGTTAAAAGTATTCTGATGAATAAGACTCCTGGTGGCAGCAATATCTTTAGTGCTGATTCACTTTTATTTTTAAATTAAGGGTTGTTCTTCCTTCAAATTATTGGTGTTAAGACATTAACGATAATGTTGACTTTCATGATCTGTAAAGTCTTGCCACATACTGGGCATGGCACCAAACATTAAGATGAAACACTATTCCTCAATAGCTTTTAGTACAATCTGTGGTTCTAATCCTAGTCTTTTTGGGGGGAAGGAGGAGGGTGAATGGAGAAAGTCATGATTGAAATTAAGCACAAAGTAGCAAAGTTTAAAAGCCAAATGATTCCAAATTGAATGTATTTTTATTTGTTTCAAATTGTTGATATTAAATTAATAATACTACTCCTGTGGCACTAAAGATACATTTTAAATTATCATTTCTGATACACAACAAAATAAAGTATCACATTCTAAAGAAACACATTTCTGGATATATAAACATGGGTTATGAACTGTGGAATAAAAGAAGGATAAGGAAAAGAGAATTTATGGTGCCTATACAAAGTCAAATACTGACTTTCTCTCAAGAGGTAAATGTATCACCATTTTCAAAAAATCATTTAAATACTTCAATTTGAAAATTGTATTAATGTAACAAATTAAGAAAAAATAACCGGAATCTTTATGATTACTGGTAGAGATTATATTGTCTATATGGTAAACAGACATTATACTTTTACAAGTAAAGCAAACTAATGAAATTTTTTGTTCCAAAATGATTAAAACACAGAACATGAAATACCCAAAGTGTTTACTAGATGTCCATAAAAAACTCTTGTAAGCAGAATAGAGTGACTCATTCCAATTATTCTAAGAAACCAAGGTTTTATTCAGTATCACCATTTGAAAAATAGACAGTTATTTTACAGGGAGACACAGATCTCCATATATCAGGTTTAAAAGGTCCAAGGATTAACTAGCAATACACATAAATACCAAGAACTGAGGGACACAGAAGAAATGGCAAGGAGCACTTTTGGAGGAAAATAGTGACGCAGAGGAACAGAAAGAGCTAAAATAACACCTATATAGAAAAAAATCTAACAGAAACCAAGAAACCAAACAACACTGATGCTGAAATCCACAAGAAATAAAGAATATAGTTAACCCTGATACAAGACTCTTCTTGATACTTTCTACTTCCCATGAAATGAGTGATTCATTTAACAAATATTTTAAATTCACAAATAGGATCCAAGGAGTGTCAGGGACTAAATGTTTGTGTTCCCCCTAACCCCCAATGTGATGGTATTAAGAGGTGGGACCTTTGGGAGATGATTAGGTCATGAAGGTGGAGCTCTTGTGCATGGGATTAGTGCCGTTATAAGAAAAGACACAAACACCAGAGAGCTTTCTCCCTCTTTCTCCCTCCCTCACTCCCCCACTCTTAATGCCAACACATTGAGAGGGATCTAGCCATAGTTACTAAATCACCCAAAACAGTCTTGCAGAGCATATTTTATGAACTACTGATTCTTCACTTTTAGTGAACAAACTGAAAATATAACAGCATACTTCAAAAGGCCATATTTCTTTAGATATTATTTATAAATTTAAAAATTGGCAGCTAACATGTGGGCTCCTTGAGAAGTATTGCATACTATTTAAGAACCCTAGACTCTGAAGCCAGACTGCCTGGTTTATTGCTTCCTTCACTTACTATCTATTAGGGCCTGGGCAAGGTCCCACATCTTTTGAGTACTTCTAGGTGCAAGGACTATTCTGTTCTCTATTAATCAACCAATTATAAGAGAAGAGGCAGTTGAGTTGCAGAAAATGAAATAATTTGCCCAAGGACACCCAGCTGAGTAAATGCAAAGCTGGAATTCCAAGCAAAACCACCTAACTCTGAACCCAAACTTGATTTAAACTCTACACTGTAACTTTCATTTTAGTACTTTGGATACAGTAATTATTTAGAAATGGGCAATTATACTTTTTTGGGGCCAGCAACCCATTTTCTTTAAATAGAAGGGGGTCTGCTTGAAGGGGCATAACCCTCTCTGTGGGGGATGTTTTTATACCTATACCCTAACAGCTTTATTAGAAGAAAGGTTTGCTGGAGAAAATGCTAGTTTGGTATCAAAATAAGTGATTAACTCTCATCTCAACAGATTATTAATTAAAACTGCAAGGCAGTGTTCTATTGGTCTCTTTAAATCCACCACAATTAATAAATCTCCTCTCCTATCATGAAACCTACATGTGCATCCCATGTGCACAAGATGAGACACTAACTTGAAGCTATCTGATGGGATCTCTTCCTCTTCTTGACTCCATTCTATGTGTACATAGAATTTGCACATGTTCCATCCTCCTTCTCTCCTAAACAAGTGAACATCTATTCCTCCTCCTGTCCCAGGCCTCTTCCTCCACCAGCATTCTGGCTCCTACACCATCCCGTTTACTCAGAAAACCCACATATTGATTATGCCGTTTCCTTCTTGTGTTCTTAAGCATGCTCAAATTTCAATAATCTTCCCTCTAACCTCACAGCCTTTTTCTAATTAGCACTTTTCTTCCTCCCCACCCTTAAGAGCCAAACTTCTTGAGAGTGTTGCCTGTATTTTTATCTGTATTTCCACCCTACTACTCACTCTTCAGTCAGGATTCCATTAATAACATGCCATGGAAACAGCTCTTCTAAAGTTGTTGATAATCTACAAATGGCTAAATTGAGTCCTGTCTTACTAGATAGGTCAGCAGCATTTCACACATCTTATTTATTCATTATCATTATTTATTTATTTGAGAGAAAGAGAGAGAGAGAGAGTGAGGGGAAGGGCAGAGGGAGAGAGAGAATCTCAAGCAGACTCTCCGCTGAGTACAGAGCCTCACACGAGTCTCAGTCTCACAACACTGAGATCATGACCTGAGCCGAAATCAAGAGTCAGAAGCTCAAATGACTGAGCCACCCAGGTGCCCCTCACACACCCTGTTTCTGAAACACAAATTTCAGTCTCCAGCAGGGAGCTTTCCTTAACTTCTATATCAATATACACAACTGCCTAGCTGATGTCCCTGCTGCTGTCTCAAAGGCACAACAAGCTGAACTCATGCTTCCTCCAAACCCATCCCATTGTAATTTTCTCTATTTCAGTGAATGGCTCAATGATCCATAGGTTTGCAAGTTATTAACCCATGAGTCCCTCTTCAAACCTCCCTCTCCTTCACCCCACCCCAATTTTCCACTGCTACTAATTTTATCTCCTAAATATCTAGTTCATCCATATACATGGTATATGCCATATATTATGAAACATCCCCAGCAGGGTATGGGACATCACCCTACAATCAAACACATTAATATTTTTGCAGTGAAACATTAATTAATATGTCACTAAATGGGATAGATAATAACTATAAATAGCTTCGTGTCAGTTCATTTCAGGCTTTGCTGCCATTTGAATTCAGTTAGGTCAGCTTTTCCATCAAGTGTACTATAAATTAGCACTTTCACCTATCAGAGCTGAATATCAAAACTGCGGCTAAGCAATTGTGAATCTGTGCAGCCATTTATCAAGAAGTAATGTAGATAGTGGCTAAGAGCACAGACACTGAAGCCAGACTGTCTGGGTTCAATTTCACCTCCACTACAAAGCAGACCTCAGACAAGAGACCTAACTTTCCTGTGCCTTCGCTTCCTCATCTGTAAAATAGAATAACAAATTACCTGCCTCATAGGACTGCTATGGAGATTAAATAAGCTAATACATGTAAAATTCTTTAAATAGTGTTTAATTCAAAGTAAGCACTCAATGAATATTAGCCTCCAGAAAGTTTTTACTATTACAAACAGTGCTATAGTGTTCAATGTGCTTGTATGTATGCACCATGAATACTTCCTAGAAGGAGGATTATTTGGTCAAAGGAAATGTCATTTAAAATTTAGATAAATAGTAGAAAATGTCCTCCTCTAAATTTTCAACAATTAATAATTAACAATTACCCCCAAAATGGTATATGAGCTCACCATCCTTCCAATATCCTCAAAGCACTTGGTCAATTTAACCAAATTTTGGACATCTCAAAGGTGAAAAAATATCTCATTGTTTTTATGATTCCTTTAACCACAGGAGATTCCTTTAAAATTCCTTTAATTATGAGGAAAGGGCATATTTCATATATTTAATGGCTTTCTGTGTCTCTCTATTTTTCCATCTTCTGCTCATTTTTATTTTTATTTTTTATGTCATGACTATATTTATTTGGTGTCTATTCTGCTCATTTTTAATTGTGACATTCCTGACACTTCTTTCTTTCATTGAGATATAATTGACATATAATATTATTTTATTTTCAGGTGATTTGGTACATAATGATAACATAATGGCATAACATAATGATCACCACAATCCGTATATACTGCAGAATTACCACCACAATCGCTAAACCAAGAAACTGAGGTTTCACAATATTTAAAAACTTTTACTAAAGAAATAATAGAAACTAAGGGGTTTCTTTCATATCCATATGTATGTAAGTATGTGTGTGTATTTACATATAAAATATTTTTAGTATGTCATATGTCACCCATGTGAGTTGTCCCATACCTCACTAGAATGAGCCTGCCTTAGAAGCCCTGCCATGCTCAGTCACTAAGCAGGAGCAGCCAGCAGAAGCACGGTCTCAGCACCAACACAGTGTAGACTCTACAGGTAGCAGCCAGGGCCATCAGCCAGCTATGTTCCATACATGAGATCTCTGCAGTATATTCTAGAGCTACCACAGTCCACCTTTGTATCTTGCAGATCTGCTTCTCCATGAAGGCTCCTATGGGTCTCTCTCTCTGAGAAACGTTGAGTGGAATAAACTAGACCTTCATCATCGTAGTTTGGCATCGGGCCACAAATGGCACTCATCCTTGTCCTCTTCCACTTTCCATTCAACATTCCCAGTACCTTCACCTATTATCTCAGGAGGTGTGGGTGCCTTGCCTGGTAGTGTGACCCAGGATCTGCTTCCTGAGGGGTGTGACCCCTTACCAGTCATGCTTTTTTCAGGTCACGCTGCTACTACACGTCCTTTCATGGTAACTTTGTGTCAAAGGAGTACCAGCAGGTGCCCAAGGCTCACCTGACGGCCATACACATTCTTTCCTATCCCATTGTACAAAAGTGTCCTACATCTTCCACTGCTCAGTGTTGTTAACCCCTGCCATGATGGTGTTCCCTTGCCTCTGGTCTCTGGGCATAAAAAGTCCAAAGTGCCCTTGACAGCAGATGAAGCTTGCAGTTCAATGAGACCCTTGTTGTGTCCCCTGCAAGAATATGCCTGATTTGGGGACTAAGATCTTCAAGAACCCTGGAGTTATAGGGACAGGAAGTACAAAGTCCCCCAATGGGCCATTGGAAATGGTGGCCTTTATTCCAGGACCCAAGTATTCTTACCAGGGACACAGCACCATACGGAGGTTTAATATATGTATTGTATCCTGAAAGATGGTACCCCATTCTTTCAGAGTGTTCCTTCTGAAACTGTGCCTTTGGAAGGGTATTCTAGCTGCTTCTGCATGGTGTAATATATGACACAAACTGTATATCCCATGGACCTATTCCTCCACTTCACTGCAAAGTGGGTCCCTGGTCAGACACCATGTTGTGTGGGATTCAGTGCCTATGGATTATCCCATAGCTCTAGTGCTGGCTGAGGCCCTGCAGGCAAGAAGGGCAATTTATACCCAGAACATGTATCTATCCCTATAAAGGCAAACTGCTGGCCATTCTAGGACAAAAGGGCCTAATGTAGAGGGTTGCCACGAGGTGATTTGTTGGTTTCCTTTTAGAATCATGTCATAATGGGGGCTCAGCATTGGTCCTCAATTCTTCCAAGCTTCTAAGAGCCACATTATCAGTGAGTTTGTCTCATCACCTATAGTCTGGACAAGAGACTTGTCCAGAGCTAGCACCACCAAATAAATGAATTCCTGCTGGTTCTATAGATTCCAGCTCCTTGACAAATCACCCTGGAAATCCAATCCCAGGCATAATACTCTGGCTCCTGCCAGTACATTTCAACTAAGCCTTATAATGCCTTTGGTATATAGTTTCTTCCTTATGAGGCCCACCAGCTGGGATTTGCTGGGATTTAACTTTAATTAGCCTGGAAGCCAGGAGAGTAACTAGGAACCATTCCTAAAGGGATTACTTGTCACCTTACCAGTGGCCTCTACAGAGTCTTCTAGCAAAGGGTGGACTATTGTTCAAACTACGAGAATTGTAGAGAATGTGCAAAGCTAACCCTCTTAGGAGTATTAACCTAAATCTTGAATGCTATGTTTCAGGGTCCAGGGTTCCAACGCGGAAACTGAACTTAGCATAACAGGCCTGTCTTAGATGATGAGCATTCAAATGTGTCTGGAGCTCTGTGACTCTCAAATCTTCATTTTGTTGTACATCTGTCTTTGATCTACTCAGAAGATGTAACTCTTTGTAAGCTACCAAAGAGAACCCCTTGTTCCCACACTTAGCTTTTACCAGCTCTCAGTTTCTCATTATACCCTGGCAGGATGGCAACACCACCTTGTACTAAAAATCCAATGCTGTCATCGTCGTAAACTTCGCCCCCATATCTCTCAAGCGTATGAATCATCACACCCCTGTGAAGGCATTTCCCTGTACTGGAATGGTTTTACCAGGTTACCACTGGTAGAACATTTAGTAGTTGGGCCAGCAAGTTGTGCCAGGATCGATTTGCTTAGGGTAGCATCTTCTTTGCTTAGTGAGCTAGTCCCACATCCTCATCCTACCACCTGTTTTCTTGAACCACTCCCATAACCACTCTTAGGGCCACTGAAAAGCATATGCCAATATGAGATCATACATGCAAGAGATTTTTCTGGGGAGGGAGTCTTCAGACCATAACTCCTATGAAAGGAGGTAGGGAAGTAAGAAGGTTCGGGTAGGAGTCATCATTGACAACAGCACAGTTACAAGAAAGATTGAACCAAGCCAATGGGGAATTCTTGATCCAAAAACATATAGGAGGAGTCCAACATCTCTCAAGAATGGGTTTGTTGTAGTACCTTCCCCTTGCTCAGTCACTGGCCGAGAGCATCTCACAAGAAGTAGGGCCTCAGCACAAAGCCGGTGTTGGATCCATTGGGACAGCAGATGAAGCCATCTCCTTTCAATTCTGCTCCCTGCAGCTGGAGACCTAAGCAGCCAACTTCCATGACTGCCACATCTGTAATTCTACTCTACTACAGTCTACGAAAAGTTTAAGATGCCTAATTTTAAAAAAATAGATAAACAAGTATGCTTAATCGAATCTTAATTTTAAGACAGGACTATAGGTCATCAGACTTAAAGCACAACTTCATATCTCTCCTTCAGAACAGATGTTCTGTGTTTCATGGCAGTAATTTTTCTTTCCTCTGAATACATTTGATCATGATTATGTTTTGAATTATGGAAGTTAACCATAGCTTAATTATAAGATGAATGGATATTTACTGTACATGTTAGGACTCAGGACATGTTATAAAAGAACAAAAAGTTTTCTAATACAAAAAGGGAATTTGTTATATTGATTTTCTAACAATGGTAGAAGTCTGCAAGATCCACTGAGGGCTTTCTTTATGTTGATCCCTCACCAAACCCAGATCAGGGTTGATCATTGAGCACTAATTGATTGCCTTATTGAATTAATGTATCGAAGTGAAATTTGTATTTGAATTTTGAATGGATGCATTACCAAATTTTTCTATATTCCCAATTCTTTTCAGTTTCAGAAGTAGCTTATCCTATATACTTAAATGGCATAGGAAGTACTATTTATAACAGCTGTTGTTTTTCCTATTAATGCTTTTTAAATAGGCTTCTGTTTCTAGATTGACAACCTCCATTACAGCTCAGGTTGTGGGGGATCTGAATATAAAAGGAACTCTGGTGGATAATTAGCATACTATACTACCTCTGGGAAGAAGGTATATTTTTGATAAACACTTCTAAGTACAGGCGGTATATGCTTAGTACTTATTTTCTGCTGAACTTAAAATTAACTCATGTCATGGGAAGCACAGCTATTGAGGATTTTTGTTTTGTCAGATACCTACTTTCGAACTTAACAGTCCTTTGTAACCTTAGATGCTCACTTACTCATAATGGAAAAGGCTACTTTATTTAAGATCCAGTGACCAGAAATATAGAGGGAAACTACATCTTTTTGGTTGACCCTTGGAGCTAATGCACATGCAGGAAACACTACTGGTGCCCACCCTGAGGCCCTGTGCCCATCCTGCAGCAGCTGTGAGTGCTGTCTGCTCAGGGTTTCCAGCTGCGCCCTTCTCTGGAAACCTGTCCTCAACCAATGGGAACAGACTTACCCTGAGAGTTGCACTTTGCCTCCCTACTTCCCACCCACCCCCAATGGAAAACCCACAGATGCAGGGGTTCAAACTTCTAGTCTCCTTTCCTCAAAGCAGACAATCTCTGTGCTGCATTTCATGCCCCATAACTACCTCAATAAATCACTTGCCCATCTCCTACTGCATCTAGGGAACCAGAGCTAATACAGCACACAAGACGATAATTTAAATAATTCCATAAGCTTTACATATGATTCACACTTTCTTTTAAATAACATAGTAAATTTACCAGCAAAACAGTCCTAGAAAATAAAAAAAACTCAGATTGTAGAAAAAGAGGAGAGAAAAAATGGAAACCATTGCAGGTAAATTTACCAGCAGGCCGTGGCCAATGCGCTGCTGCTCCTGAAATCTGAAGACAAACAAACAAACAAAAACCCAAATTAAATAAAAGCATTTCCATTTTCCCTCTACCTGTGAAGAAAAGATTTGGTTAAATACCCACACAACCCAGACTGCAGTCATCTTATCTTCAATACAAAGCGAACAACTTTCCGTATGGATCACCAGGTGGTAAAAGGAAGACGTCAGTCATTGGAAAGACACATTGATTCAACAAATACAATGGTAGAAGAATGAAAGTAAACTTCTTTTACAAAATGAAGTTGCAGCAAGAATAAGAGACAATTATTCAAAGTTCCAACTTATCAAAAAGATACGGGAAACACTCAAACTAGGAAATAATGAAAGTAGAGTATTCTAAACTCAGGAAAATTTATTTTCAACATGAAAAGCATGGTTCCTAATTCTAAATCTAAATTGAGACACTCCCCCTCTGTCCAATCATGAGAAATGTATTAATCATGTCTTTTGATTTCATATTTTTGATGCTTTGACATTTGGGGGTCTAGCTGACCCTCGAGGGCAACCCTTCCAGGGCTGGTCAATTCCTAGAGATAAATAAAGCACTCACCTCCTAGTGCACCTTTCATATGAAAACTAACCAATCCAGAGCTCATATCCCCACCACCTCCTTTATCAGACTTTCACACTCTGGACCACCAACCGACCATCTGCCTACTCATCCCAGGGCCAGGCACCAGAAAACTGGTCCCTATGCCCCAGAGTCCACTGCCCCAGAGACAGTCCCTATGCCCCAGAGTCCACTGAAATTATTCAAAATAACCAATCCTCAGCCTGCTTCCCCTGAATCCCCTGTTTCTTTCCACAGAAACCACAATAAATTCTCCTGCCCATGTTTCTCCCCAACCCCCACTTCTTGGACTTGCTTCTCCTGCCTCCTGACCAACTGTAGCCAGCACTCCCTGGCATGCTGCACATTCTATTTCCAGGAATCTAATAATAAACCTCTTCCTTCATAGCAGTCATTTCCATGTCTGCATGTCTTACCACACCTGATTCAAACAAACCCCGGCTACATGTAAAACAAGAAATCATCAGCAAAATCCAAATTGCGGGACATTCTGCAAACTACTCTTCTACAAAGTACTCTTCAAAACTGCCATGGTCACAAAAGACAAGTAAAAACCAGCAAATTGTCACAGATTTGAGGTGCCTTAAGAGACATAACAACTAAATGTAATGCAGTATCCTGAACTGAACCTTGGAACAGAAAAAGAACATTAGTTTAAAAACTGGAGAAATTCAAATTAAGTCTATACCTACTTAATAGTATTTTAGCGATGTTAACTTTTTAGTTTTGATAAATGTACTATGGCTATGTAAGCTGTTAACATTAGTGGAAACTCAGTGAAGGCTGTACAGGAACTCTCTGTTACTATCTTTGCAGCACTTCTATAATCTAAAATTATTTTAAAATGAAACGACTGAAATAAAAAAGCTAAAAAAAAACCCGAAACCCTAAATTAAGTCAATGAACATCTTGGATGAGGTAGAAAACGAAATTACTGACAGAAGATAAGCCAGAATGATTCACTCAGAGGTCAAAAGAAAATATGCAATATTAAATTAAGCAAAAAGTAAAAAGACAAAAAAAGAGCATACAAAAAGATAAATTCACAATATTAATTACAAAAGGAGAGGTATGACAGAAAAAATGGAAATTATAACAGAGGAGGTACTTGAATTTCAAGTAACGTGTGTAATTACCAAGGAAAATTAATGAAAAGAAATACACTGGAGAAAAAAATTTAATTCTAAGAGCAAGGAAAATCTTTGCATCCAGGAAAAACATAATAGAACAAATGTCAGACTGACATCAGATTTCCAAACTACAGCACTAAATGCCAATGACCAAAGATTTTTAATGGAAAAGTTCATGGACTAAGAATTCCACACCAAACAGTTATGGTAGGTGTTAATAATTATAAATACATATAATATATATATATATCTAATACATTCAATATATATAATATTTTGTATACATGATACATGCAAAATGTAATTTCTTTATGTAATCAGAAGTCTTTGAAATGTGTATTTTATACTTATAGTACATCTCAGTTCAGATTAGCCATATTTCAAGTGCTTAATAACCACATGGGACTAGTGGCCACCATGTTAGCCCACAGAATGCAACATAAGAAACTATCATGATGACCTTCAAGTGAGAAACACTTCCTAAGCAGACTCCAAAATAACTAATCACAATAGAAAGCTACTTAAATTACATTTAAATTATTAATTTTTGTTCATCAAAATTCACCATAAGAGAGTTAAAAGATAAGTCATGGAGTGGGAGAAAGTATATGAAACACTTACGATCAAGTGTTTCCCAGACTACATAAAGAACCCACAAATCAGTAAGAAAAACAAACAAAAAAATATAATCTCTCAATACAAAAGAAAAAGTCAAGATTGAAAAGGACTGTATTAGGGCTGCCATTAACAAAATACTACAGGCTGTACAGATTAAAAAACAGAAATTTATTTTCTCACAATCCTGGAGGCTGGGAAGTTTAAGATCAGGGTGTTGGCCAATTCTATTCCTGGTAGGGGCTCTTTTCCTGGCTTGCTGACAGTTGCCTTCTCAGGGTAGAGAAAATGAGAATGAAAGAGAGAGGAAGAACATGCACGAGTTTGAGCTAATTAACATATCATCTCCTCACATAGCTCACTTTTGTCTGTTCCTATAAAGACATTAATCCCATTGGACTAAGGCCTACCTTTATGACCTCATCTAACCTTGATTACCTCCATAAAGGCCCTGCATTCTCCAAATGCAGTCACACTGGGGTTGGAACTTAAACAGATGAATATGAGGGGATACAATTTGGTCTACAGCATTCTGACCCTGGCGCCTCAAAATTCATGTTCTTCTCACATGCAAATACATTCATTCCATCCTAACAGCTCCCAAATTCTTAACTCATTCCAGCATCAACCCTCAAGTTAAATCAGTCTTGTCTCAGTATCATGTAAATCAGATATGGATGAGTTGTGTAATTCCTCCTAAGGCAATATGCCTCTACACTATGAACCCGGGAAACCAGACAAGCTATGTGTTTCCAAAATATGATGGTGAGACAGGCACAGGATAGATATGTCCATTCCAATAGGGAGAAATAAGAACAAAGAGAGGGTGACAGGTCCCAAACAATTCCAGAACCCAGCCAATTCCATTAGAATGGAATGGGGCCCTGAAGGTAAGCTGTGGACAGAGGCTAGTTTGTCACTTCCAGTACAAAATGATTCCTTGGTTATGATTCAGAAAACAAGGAATTCAATGCAGAATTACATCAGAAGTACATCATGGGTCAGAAGGTTGCAGAGTATATTCATTACCTAATGGAAGAACTTGCAGATGCTTACAAGAAACAATTCTCTCAATAAATAAAGAACAACGCAGCTCCAGACATAGGGGAGGAGATGTAGAAAAAAGTACAGGCTACTATACAAGAGAATCCAGTCTATGAGAAGAAGCCTAAGAAAGATACTAAAAAACAGAGGTGGGGGGCACCAGGGTGGCTCAGTTGGTTTAGCGTCTGCCTTCTGCTCAGGTCATGATCCCAGAGTCCTGGGATCGAGCCCCGTATCAGGCTCAGTGGGGAGTCTGCTTCTCCCTCTGCTCTTCATTCCTCTTTGTGCTCTCTCTCTCTTTCAAATAAATAAATAAAATCTTAAAAACAAACAAACAGAAGTGGAATCATCCCAAATGAATCTTGACCAGAAGAAAGATTGAGTAGCTCAGAAGACAAACTTCCTCAGAGCTCTGGAGTGGGCTGCTAAAAGCTAAATAACTAAACACAAATTTCTATGAAGATTTTTCAGCTAAAGACAATAAATTTATTGAACAAGCAGCTTAAAAAAAAATCAAATTCCATTAGATCTTAAGGCTTTAGAATAATCCCTTTGGCTCAATGTCCCGCCTTCTGGGCTCACCAGTATGGCAGCATCACCCCCATGGCTCTGTGGGGGCAGCACTGTGTCTTTGGCCAGTGGGGCGCTTTAGCCAATGTGAAAGCCCTGTCGGTAAGTCTTTCAGAAACAGAGGAAACAGCCAGCTCCCAGGGCCTGTGGTGAGTGGCAGCCCTGATGACCTCTGCATCACTCTGGGGGTCATTCGTCCCTTTCCCTCAAGAACAGGGCAGGCAAGTTCACAGACAAATAGCTATATGGTCCAGTCCTGTAGAATCCAAGAAGTCTGACAGCTCTCCTTCACTCCATCCCGCTTTCTCTCTCCTCTTCAGTTCCAACTGGCAGCGTCTCCGCTGGTATAATTGCATCTCTATTTCTGGCTTCTGCTGGGATGGCTAAGTAAGTCCATGAGTCACACCCACGATGTCCTTATCAAATGGCTTCGTCCACACCTTTACTGTGTTCATCAGAACAAGCCTCCTTGGTTTCTGCAATATGGAGAGGCACAGAGAATTCTCTAAATCTTTACATTTGGTTGCTTTTTGCTCAACCATTCCTTCCTCAATTCATCTCTCTACTCCTGCTTTTTATTATAAGCAGTCAGAAGGACCCAGTCAATACCTTCAGCATTTTGCTCAAAAATCAACTCAGATAAATATCCAGTCTCATTGTTCCCAAGCTCTATCTTCCACAGAACAGTAGAAGACGTCAGTCAAGTTCTTTGCCACTTATGTTGCATGGATTGTCTTTCCTGCAGCTTCCCAGCCTGTTCCTCATTTCCTCTAAAAAGATGGAGGTTTTCTCTCCAGCTCTCCTCTTTTCTTTCTGAGCTCTCACCAGAATCACCATTAACATCCGTATTTCTACCAACAATCCCTTCATGACAATCTCGCTTTTTCTAGTGTGCACCTCAAAACCCACTTCCACATTTTTAGGTGTATTTGTTCTCTTGGCACCACTTCTCAGTACCAAAATATGTATTAGTCAGCTAAGGCTGCCCTATCAAACACCACAAATCAGGTAGCTTAAACAAAAGAAATTCATTTCCTCACAGTTCTAGAGGCTAGAAGCCCACGATCAAGGTGTCAGCTAATCCACTTTCTGATGAAACTTGTCTCCCTGGCTTGTAGACTGCCACCTTTTTGTTGTGCCTTCATATGGCCTTTCCTCAGTGCATGTGGGCAGGGGGAGAGAGCCAGACAACTTCCTCGTCTCTTCTTGTAAGGACGCTAATCCATCAGATCAGGGCTCCACACTTATGACCTCATTTAACTTTACATCCATAAAGGTCCTATGTCCACATATAGTCACATCAGGGATTGAGGGTTCAATAGAGGAGCCCAGTCCATAACAAGGACACATCAAAATAGAATATCCAAATGGCAAATACGCATATGGAAATGTAATCAACATCCTTTATCTTCAGGGTGATATAAATAAAAATACAATGAATATTAATTATTATTTACCTAGCAAAATGCCTAAAATGAAAAGGACACATAATAACAAATACTGACGAAGATATGCAGCAACTGAAATTCTCCAACACTACAAGCAACTGGAATTCTCTTTATGGTATAAATTGTTACAACCACTTTGAAAAATATCTGGTATCATCTACTAAAGTTGAATTTATTCCATATACTCTGACCCAGAAATTCCACAATCATACATTTACCAAAAGATGTGAAAAATGTTCATAGCAACAATATTAACAATAGCCATATTTAGAAATAACTCAAATGCCCATTGACATAATAACATTTAAATTACTAAGGTATATTCATATAATAGCGTACTGCAGAGCAATGGAACTGATCAAATTACTTGTTATTAGATTACGTTTCCCAGAAACAGAGCCTGAGATGAGAATTCAAGTCCAATTCATTTATTTGGAAGTTGAGCTCAGGAAACATTACTAGAGAAGTGAGGAAATGAGACGGGAAAAGGAATGTAGCCAATAAAGGGACTACTGGCAAACCAGTTAGCACTGTGAGTGGGTAAAGATTAATCCCCCAGCAGATCTCTAAGAATCAGTAAAAAATACATGCCCGAGAGTTATTCCACCCAACGAGTGAGGGAGCTTTTTAATGCACAAGCTTCTCTCAGTCATTGACAGAGATCTGCAGGAGAATTATTAATCCCTCTGGACTTCAGGCTCTCAGATGCCAAAAAAAGAGCCTTCAGGCAGGTGGCATTCTGCCTTCCTCACTACAACGGTAAGTCTTAGAGAAGGTGGGCAGAGTAGCAGGGACAGTCTGCCATACACACCAACACAGATGAATCTCACAAATATTATGTGGAGAAAATCAAAGCCAGACACAAAAAAGTACATACTGCGTGTTTCCATTTATATAGCGTTCAAAACCAGGCAAACGAACTGTGTTAGAAGTTAGGATAGCGGTTGCATTTGGGGAAGGAGAGAGGAGAGACTGGAAGAGGTCACAGAGTGACCTACAGACTTGGGGGTGCTTACATTGTTGTGGTTCACACTATGGCAATTCACTGAACTACACACTTATAATTCGTACGCATTTCTGTGTGTATGCCATTTCCTATTTAAAAGTTTGTTGTTTTTTTTTAAATAGGAGAGGAGAGGAAATAAGGTCGGTCTTTCAATGCAGACTGCCCCTATAATGGCAGTCACCTTCAGGTGAGCATTTGTACCTCAAAATAATGTCTGGAAATGGAGCTCCCAATCAGTGCTTCTGGCTTGCTCATCAGAGATAAAGCATAGGAGGCAGAAGTACGACATTCAGTTCCTATCCAGTCCAAAAACTCAAAATATATTTTCTACTCGATGCTGCAGTGACTCCTGCACTGTAAACGAGAACAAGGAAACAAGGGGCTCCATCTTTCCGCTTAGACAGGTGACTCCTCTGTACAAATTGATGTGAATTTATTGTTTATTGAGTAATTATCATCTTTAAACTATGTGTATAATTTGTGAGACATGCACGTCATCAGAGAAAAGAAGGTAGGAAAGACAAACAGAGAGGTACAGGGAGATTTTTCTCCCAAGGTGCAATCTGCCCATCAAAAGTGCAACTGATTTGCTTAATTGTAAAGCTTTAATTCGTTCTGCTGGACACAATATCAATAAGGAAGCTAACGCTCTGGCTTTCCTAGCTGAAAGGAAGAGTGTTTCATCGCCTCACTTCCTACCTATAGAGATTAAGGCGTACTTATCACGATAGACATAAGCACCAGAAGGAGCAAGAGTATCATGGACATACACTGCTTAGTCACGTTCAACAGCCAATACCACACAAGCTGTTGCAATCTCTTGCTATGACAGGCTCCTTTGATTAATCTGATTTCAGTTTGTCACAGAGAACAAATTCTAACATAACCCTTGCACCACCCACCAAAGCTGAACTCATCTCCCAATAATAATAATGTGGAGAAAAGTCTTCATTTATTCTGAGTCAGAATGCCACAATTCTGGAGAACAAGGCCCTGGTACCCCTAAACATAAAGCAACGAATTGCAAATATCCTACCACACTCTCCTCACAAGTTCAAAAATCAGCGGATCAGCCTGGGGCTGTCACAAATTCCTGGAAAAATAATGGTTACCTTTGCAGTAATACGATTAAGAAGAAGAAGATAGCTGACAATTTCTGAGAATTTAGGAAGTGTTAGCCACTATTCTCAGTACTACACATGAAATAATTCAGTTAATCCTCACAACAACTGTGTGGAATTGCCCCCATCTGACATAAAGGAAATGGTGGAGCAGAGATGCTCCATGACCCGTCAAAGGTCAGAGTGAGTGGCAGAGACAAGATCCATAGTAGATAATCCTGCTCTTAACCATGACTTATGTTCTTTCAACTCCTCAGTTGAATTACTGTCACTGAAGTCACAATGCAAGCAAGCTTTGAAAAGAAAAAAAATATTTAATATAACTTCATGTCCTAGTCCTCTTATTCGGGGAAAAAAAAAAAAAGCAAAAGGGGTAAGCAAAGACCTAGAGAAAGATAAAAGAGGGCTTCTTTCTGTCTCATTCTTTGTACAATTTTCACAAAATTTCTTGCTAGTGACCTTAAGCTTGTATCGAATAATCAACTTTTTTCGAAAACGTCTTCAACATACAAGTCTCATTCAATTATATAAGGTAAGAAAAGAAGTTAGGTAGACATTATAAACCTTTTTTTGCAGATAAGTAATAATGTATCTAAATAAATATACAGACAGAGATATAAGGAACTTAAGATCTCAAACCCACATTCTGTCTTTAACCGCGCATCCCTCCAAAAACATCCCTCAGTGCTATGCATGCATAAAGAACAAGGACAGGTAGAGAAATACTTATTAACTGGGGTTTTTATTCCATACTCCAATTTAGTTCTCTAATCTATTAGCTGGACCACAAAGAAAAACACATTTGCCATAGTTGCAGGTAGACCCACTGCTGGAAACTAAATCAGACTAAACATCCTCCTCCATCCTGTTATCGCTAAATTAACATCCAAATCTTAGATCTTACATTTGATGGCAACGTGTGTTAGACTGCCTTCTTATGTTATTATTGCTCTTATATAGTCACTGGGACAAATAAAATGTGAAGTACCATCTTTCAAGGCTTTATTTATATCTCTTTTATAATATAGCAGAAGTTCCCAAAACATGCCAAGACAGATTAATTCAATTAAGTTTATCCCAAGGTCATTGTATTAAGGTTGAAAATTTGCCTCATATTCTACTTCCCTGGTAGAAAAAAAAAAGCTCAACTAACTTGCCCAACCAAGCTTAGCAGACAAGGCAATATACAGTGAGCCAGATGACAGAATGGCCCAAATAAAGGATGCCTATAAAATAAAATGCCCAAGACTTTATTCCTCGCTGTAAAATTTAACCATGTAAGCTCTTTTCTACTATTAAGCTCATCTTTATTTATACAGAGAATAAAATCTACTGTGGACCTTCTTTGTCTAGAATTTCAAGGTGTTTAGGAGAATCACCTTTCATTTTTCCAATAAACTCCAGGATACTGGATATCTCAATAATATAAAATCAGTATCATTTTTCACAGGATGATTTCTGCAAACTCTATACGCATCATGTCCACATGTCCAATTAGGTGTCATTATCCTTATTTTACAAATTAAAGAAACTGAGAATCAGAAAGCTCAAATTACTTGTAAAGCTACACAGCTAATTTAATCTCGCCCCAAAATCTTTATTAGTTCCCTTTCATAATACTGTCTCATTTGAGCAACATAATAACTCCTTTCATTTACTCAGTTATTTTTCCTTCTCTCCTACTGAATCAATGAATTGAAAAGCATATTCCCAGTCACAGCTTTTATAAACAGAAGAAGCCCAGCCCCTCACCTTTGTGGCATCAATCAGAAACACTAACACTCTTGAAAATAAAAGAAAACTCGACTTAGCTCTTTTCATAGAAAACATAAAAATTATAATAATATTCTAAATTTTGAAAATGTTCAATAAGACGATTCATGTAGTTTATTTAAATTGGCTCTAATTTGTGATTTCAGATTATTCCCCCAACCAGTATTCTAATGCTTTCCAGTTTCTTAATTATGAACGCTACTTTGATATTAGGAAGTTAATTCATTTTTTCAAGTCAGTTTAATCTAGTAAAGAAACTCATCACAAGTTTCCATTTGCTCCTGACTCCATTAATGACTCATTTTTGGTATTATATAGGGCTTTTCCATGAAATACCCTTTTCTGTGTATTTTCTAGGGCCAGGAGTATCTCTCTCAGTGACACCTAGTTATTGAATAGTTAACTTCCAATCTTGATAGATACTAGTCTTCCAACTTAGAATCTTCCAAATCTGGATTTATCTTCAATATCAAACTCTACATACTTCATGTGGGTGGTTTTTTTCTTTCCACAATGGGGGAAGTATTGTTCCCAGACTTGGTTTTGCGCGTCCTCTCATTCCAGCTAAGGCTCTGAGTCAACCTAAGCACCTGCATTCCTTCTCTCATCACAAACAAGATGTTTCAAAATATAGAAGACTTTATTCTCTTCATATCTACCAACTTCTGTGTAGGTAGTATAAAGATTCGCCCTTTAAGGCCTCTAATGCTTTTTGTAAAAAAAAAAATATATCGGTAAAGAGGAAGCACTTTCTGTCTTTAAAAAAGTATTATCTAGCCTGTAAATTGTAATGTTCCTGTGGGAACTGAAACAGAATTGGGGAGTTTCCAAAATCCCACTTAGTTTGAGATGTAGTCAGTACAAATCTACTCTCTTAAATGGAGATTTTGGATATGAATTTCCCTAATTGATGGTCTATATCCAGGACATATTAAAAAGGGAGTAAAGTTTGATGGCACAATGTTATACTCTCTAAGAAGAAACTTCTAATTAGAAATGTCCCTATAAGTAAGAGAGGGCTTAATTATTTTGAATCCTGCTCATTTTATGATGTTCCAGGATGCAATTGCTTTTCTCAACTCAGTTCATAGAGTCTCCTTCAGCTTAAATTTGGTTAAACCAGTTTTATTTTTTTAAAAATTCAAAAGGTGATTTTATATGCATAAAGTTAATTTTAATGCATTCTAAATCTCTTCTAATTCATTCCAAATTTAGCGACAAAAGTAGAGCAATTCTAACCTATTTAAAATATAGTATACCTTAACTTATACAGTGTCTAAGAAAACAGAATTTTAATAAAGAGTCAAAACAACTATATTCAGATTATGTAGGTCCTGTATAATAATTTTTTTAACTGAACCAATAAAATTTATTAGTTCTGAAGAGGCTCTCCCAGTAATTATGAAAGAAAGAGAAGAAATTAAGCTCCTCAGCTTTAGAGTGGGAGGAATATATTGTTCTTGGAAATTGTCCATCTCCTTCCTGCTGTTCAATTAATTCCCTACTTTCTTTCATTTCTCCTTTCTTCTTTTATAATATTCATATTTTTCCTTCACATAAGTTATCTCATTCTCTCTTTAGTTCTTGATCTTTCCATAATCTATATGTTTGGGAAATGTAGACTTCAGCTTGAATTGTGGTTCCAGGTGGAGATTTTCTTGTTACGTTACTTAGAGACGCATGCTAGAGTGTTATATTTAAAGACAGATGGCAACTATCATATGAACACTCCATGTGGCTGGTTCTCTGTATCCATCAATTTGCAGCTGAGGAGGCTCATTCAAGCATCTGCAATAATTGGTAGAAGAGAAAATAAAAATGGGGAAGACTAGACATTTTCACTCATTTAAAATGTGGTTTTATTTGCACTGACATAAAATACACTGAGTTTGAAAGTTCTTCAAATGGTTGTGGTGTAAAGCACTCCTACAGAGAAGCAACGATTTTCCAAATATACGTTGCTTATTTCTTCAGATTAGGAATTTTAACTGGTAGCTATGAATGTATACAGCCATCTTAATGTTTTATGGTGCTGGCAAATGAAACTACCTATCTTCTAGGTTCCTTCACAGCTTAACTCCAAATGTGATAGGTTAAAAACTAATAATATCACCCAAAACCCCTCCCTTCCAGCTGTCCTCATCTTCATCTTAAAATTTTGCTACTGTTGTTAGATGTATATTTCTGCCCCTCAAACCGTGTGCCTTCCAAAAATCCAAGAATCAAATCCAAAAAAACAAACTTCCATTGTTTCTGAGACTAACCAAGATCCACTTCATCTTCAGAAATTCTGTTCCATCTGTGAAGTCCTAACTACAAGCAAGGCCTCTCCAATAAAGCTCCTGCTCCAGTTACCAGGATCCTTCCAAAAATAGGTAGGTCCCAAGAATGACTTACTGCAAATGTGAGTCAGGTGATTCCTCCATCTTGGAGTGAAGGAACACATATACTCAAACACAAAAATGTACAAACTAATCGTAATTACTACCACATATAATCTATTGTAATACACCAAGTTTCTATACAGACATATAAGCAGGCACTTATACAGACACACACACACACATACACACACACACACACACACACACACACACGTATGGGTTCAATTACTGTTAATTACTTCAAAATCTTTTTTAAAAAAAGAAAAAAGCTAACTTTAAACACTGTGGCAGACACAACCAAAGGAAACCCCCAATAAGTTATTTTAGGGTATATGGTCCACTCCCCACTTGCATAATCCCTTCCCTTTACGTGTGGGTGGGACCTGAGACTTGCTTCTTAGCAATACAATGTACCAAAGGTAATGGATGCCATTCTTGTAACTACATTACATAATGTGACCAAGTTGATGGATGTCACTCCCATGAGGACTCTTAGCCAAATGAATTACGTAAGTGTTCAAATAAGATCACAAGTCCAATGAACACTTTGATTTCAATCTGATTAGACCCTCAACAAAGGACCCAGATAACACATGCCTGAGTCCTACACAGGAAAATCGTGAAATGTTATATGTGTGTTGTTTTTATCTGCTAAATTTGTGGTAATTTGTTACATAGCAATAGAAAACTAAAACAAACATATATGGACAAAAACTCATCCTGAATTATTTTATGAAAACCTTCTTAATTTTAATCTTCTCAAAGATCTCCCTGTATATCATATCAAGCATGTTTTTAAAATACCCACATCATACATCAAGAATATTTTTGCTGTGAGAATTGTAGAAAGTATTTTCATAATTTTATTTGAGGACAAATATTTCAGTTTTTCTTACTATGTAACCTCTATCCTAAGGTATAACCATTGAGTGAAACTGCAGTCAAACAAGTAATGTAATGTTATATTTTGTGGATATTGCATTAAGTATTAATTCCTTTTGACTTGCAGGAGTTTCTTTCATATTCTAGAGCTAATAGGTCACTTTTTAGGTAGCACATTTATTTGTAGATCTTCTGAAAGCTTAGCCCTCGGAAGTCTGCCTATATTACATAACAGATAAAACGGCCCTGCACAAAAACTAATTACAAAAAAAAAAAAAGATAAATTTGAGAAATTCAATTCTAATTCTACATCAGTAAGCATTTAATGAAGCTTCCAGCAAACATGGAGCAAAAAATCTTCCTGCTGGTTCTGTTCTTATCTTCTTTTTTTCATGGTGTGATTTAGTGTCCTTGGCAGATCTCTTGTGTTCTCTCTTGATCTTTGTCCCACGCAGGTTTGTACTGAAATGATGGCACAGTTGTAAAGCCATTTCATTCTTTCTGAATATGATGCTCAAAAATCATCCAAGAGTTGTAATGAACTATATGCTTACAGTTCCAGCTGTTCCCAGTCCTATTAGTTAATACACAGACCCGTTCAAAAGTTAAAGCTATCGATATCTTGTCTCCTTCGATTTTCTTAAAAATGATTGCCTCTATTACCAATTTTTCTGGAAATGACTTCCCCAACTTCACTGCATCTTCCAGGCTTTCTGAATACTGCTCTTCTCTCATCTGAAAAGAATCTATTTTGTGGCAGGAGGAGGGTTTTATATGGTTTTGCTGAGGAGGAATGAGCCTATAAGTCCTGAGCGCTCCAGCTTCAAGGTGCCCAAGCCCCCAATATGAAGCCCGTTCAGAAGTCATTCACTCCATAATGCTTTCCTTGTTTTGATATCAAACATCATCTTCCCACTAACCCAGCCAGGATCTTGCTGTTAACCATTTTTTATTAACTGTGCGGCTTACATTTCCTCAACCATCTTTTACAACCGTGTCTATGAAATTAAAAAGGAACAGATTCCGTAAGGACAATTACCATATACCAAAAAGAAAGGGGACTGAACAGAACTTTTCTGCTTAACCAAATCTGAACAGGAAGATAGTGCAATGAATAACAACATTTGAAGGTCATGAAAAGAAAGAGAGTAGCAAAGGTATTTGAAGTATACCTTGAAGGAACAAACTGTGGCAGGAAACTGCTAGAAAGTGCCAGAAGGTACTTGCTACATTCTAAAAAAAGCATTGTTGGATATGTTTCTCCATATGTCATTATGAGGCATGCATTTCTCTTGGGTATCATACCAACTCACAAAAGGAGACAGACATCGATATCATTTTTGGCAGTAAAGGCAAGGTGTGGTGAAAGATCCGCTCGATCAAATTTTCAAGCAAAGATATGAATAAGAGAGTCTTAAAACACTTAATTTTTTAAAATTGTGGATGCTTTTGATAAAGATGAAACATTCTACTACATCAAAAACCTTTGATAATTCTACAATATTAGTCATTTGTAGCATTATTATAATTAGCATGAAAATGCAGTACGTGTAATGACTAATTAGCATGAATATTGGAGCCAGATAAACCTATGTTGGAATTTAGCGCCCTCCATTTATCAGTGGAGAGCCTCTGGATGAGTCCATTAAACTCTGTAAGCCTCAATTTCTTCATTGGTAAAATATAGGAAATGAAAACACCATTTTCATGATGAAGAATAAATGACATCCTACGTATATAGTGTTTTCCATAGGGCCTAACATACAGTAAGTGCTCAATATATGCTAGCAATTATTATTCTATCTTATGGGAGAAATTACTTTTCATATTCAGATACCGCCTCATTCTAAAAATCATGTCATTTTCAAAATACATGTAGCCTATGAGGAGGGCAAAGTGAGGAAATTGTGAAGAAAAGGAAAATACAGCTAGAAGTAATAAGTTAAAGACAGTGTGAGAGGTCAGGAAGTCGTACATGCTTTGCTAGATATGGAATCATGGACAAGGCAGAGCTGCCTAGAAGCTAGTGCGAAGAGGAACACACAATCAGATACATGACTGAAAAAATAAATAGAAAGCCGTGTTTAAAAGAAACCCAAATATTCTGAGAAAAAATATGTCACCTCTCTAGGGCCTCATAAAAAGGACACTATGTGAGGTGTAAACAATTTCCTCAATTACTTTTTTACAGCAAGGCAAATAGAAGAGTTTTGATTCTCTTATGATAGCCCTCAAATTTGGCTAATAGAATAACGCTAAAACAGAGTTTAGTGAAAGCAATTTTAAAAACAGTGCAGCTTGGGTGCATGGTTCTCTGGTGAGAAACAATACACGAATAATTAAATCTTAGTAATAACCAACTGTGTGTAATACTTTGAAATTCATGATTATTTTTTATTCTGAAAGCTAGGTATAGCAAGTATAGTCATTCTTATTTTCCAGATATGGAAACTGAGTCTCAAACAGGCTCAATGATTTGCCCACAGTTGTGTAGGAGAAAAGTAACAGAGCAGAGACTGTTTCTTAATCTCATGTCCCTTTCTTTAATTCTGTTTCCTTTTCACAGCACTGCTATGAAATGGACTGGCCACTGGGAAAGCATAGAAAGGACTCCAGCTTCTGCCTCTTGGGGATAGCAATCGTCTTCAACAGCCTTGTTTTGATATACAAAAACCAGACTGGAAGGTCTCCGTGAGGCATAGCTGTTTCTATGATACTAATAACTTGGAGGATTTGCCAAAGGTCATTCTTAAAATGCAAGTCATTTATAAGCTATAAGAAAATAATAACAGTAATGTTTTTTATTTTCATAGCACTTTATATTCCTCAAGCACTTGCATATGATAGTTTGTACTTCCCTAGAACTGGCCTTATAAAGTAAATCAACTTGTTTTTACACCAAATGAGACGCTTATCAATTACACTCCTTTTGCAGAAAACTGCAGCTTAAGCAAGAGAAAATAAAATCTGATCATGGACATTCTGAAATGAGATCCTCTTGCACAGAAAAAAAACCTTAACTGGTGGATAGAGGGCACAGAAATTATTCATACGTTGAAAGAAAATAGTAGATAAAGCCTTACCAACTTGTAAGCTGATATTTTATAGCTCATGAATGAAGAAATGGCAGAAGCAGGCAGAGTAAAATTTTAAAATGGAAGATGAGCTAATAACCTACGTTCAGACCTCAAATGAGATAAAAGATCTCAATTTCAGTTCAAGAAGTTATACTGCTAGTTTTAAATGTAACCCACAACTAAGCGCAAAATCTGGCTTTAGGAAAAATATTTGCTACATTCTTAAATTATGGAATACTCTGGTTTCCACAGGATGCAAATATTTGGCCTGTCAATAATTAAGTTTCTGTGTTTCCTGTAGGCAGTTGGTGCAGGGATAAGAGGTGGTGTGAAATTCAACAGTTACTAAAATTGAGCAGCTCAGAATGAAAATGGGCTTTTAAATTTTATTATCTAATATAGTTCTGAACATGGCAATGACCTAAGAATTATGAATACGGAAAACATCTCATTTTGAGTCTAACATTTTGATCCTAGCACCTCATCTTGTTCCACGAAAATAACATAATCAGGTTGAGAGAATATATGCAGAGCAAAGATTAGCCAATTTTAACTAATGCTTTCTGGAAATGGTGCGCAGTGTACAAAAGGGGCTTTCATCATCTGGGTGACGTATGGCTGGTGACAGAAACCTGACTTCTTTGATTACCGCAGGTTTCCATCTGGTGGCAAAACGTGCTCCTTGTTCATCTTACTTAGGCTGATATCTTAAGTCAGTGTCTACTGGGAAACTCTTGAAAATAATCAATCCACCAAAACCGTGACCTCTCAGAACAAGACAAGGTAAAAAATTTCTTTGTAGTCAATCAAAACAACAAGCAATGAACAATTTTTAAAAAATTTTTTTTTAAGTTATCAAGCAAGAAAACAGAACTGCTACTAAAATTGCATTTGGAAATTATTCTTTTGCTATTCAGGGTGTAAGCTCAATTTTTTATTATTTTGTTTTATTTTATTTTACTTTATTTTTAAAGATTTTATTTATTTATTTAAGAAAGAGAACAAGAACATGGGGAGGCGCAGAGGGAGAGAGAAGCAGACTCCCCACCAAGCAGGGAGCCTGATGTGGGGCTCGACCCCAGAACTCCTGGGATCATGACCTGAGCGAAAGTGAGATGTTTAACTCACTGGGCCCTCCAGACGCCCGTGAGCTCAATTTTTAAAAAGCCATGTTGAGTTTGTACTTAGACAACATTTAGCAAAATATGTACTCAGCATATAGCAATTACTCATGATAATATATCCTTCAGTACCAGACCTCAGTCCTATATTTAATATGGGGTATATGGTAACATCATTTGTTTCCTTTTTATCTTCTTTTCTCGTTTTGTTCCTTTGTTCCTTTTGTTTCCTGTGTTTATCCATAAATATGTAATTAACAAGAAGTAAATTTATAGAAAATTTAATATTTTTTAATCTAAAAAGCTGGTTCTAGAGGTGGTAGAAAAGCTCATTGACACACATTTGGGTTTTTACTTTACTCAAAAGTCATTTTGGTTGCCAGATATTCCTTTGACATATGATACCACTTCTTTGTCTAAAGAAGCTCTGGCTCTGTGACAACCTAAGCACAATGCCCTTCCTTCTCCTGCCACTAAAACGGGTGCTGGGGACTCCTCATATGCCTGCATCCTTGTTCCCCACAGCCCATGGACTGAAGTGGGGAAGAGCAAGTGATAACTAAAAAATGGATGACATTTTCTAGACTTTATTTCACTGGAGTCAATAAGGAAAAAATGGAAGTAAAGGGGAATATATACACCACTTCTAAATTCCGAGGTAAGAAAGTTAGGAGAAAACACATCCTCCATTTAAAAGGATTGAAGGAGGTCAGTGACATCAAGGAAAACCTCATTTCTATTAGAAAAAGAAGACGATGAAAATGGGTAAAAATAGGATGAGGATAAAGGGTATTTTTCCAATGGCAGAAGGCACAGTGGAAGGGTTTGGGAAGCCTGTGAGGAGAGGCAGATTGGGTTAGAAATGGAGGCAGATGGGTAGGAGCACTGGAGCAGTGTAGTGATAAGAGTTCTGGTGTTTGATAACATGGGCAGCTGAGTTTCTAGTATTAACTAATCAGAAGAGGTGTGTGAGTCATGATGGGATCAGTCCTGAGAAGGTCTAGGGAAACATCAGGCATGTTCACGTTGGACTTCTTGAGGCCAAGGGATGTGTAAACACCCTCTCAGAGGACTTGGCTCAGGACTACCAGTCACTGAAGGACCTCTTCCCTCTTAACAGGGAAGCAGTATTGCAGTTGAGGAAGGGGCAAATCCTCATGGGGTAGGAAGCCAGGATTTACCTCTTTCCTTATTGGGCATGGTGTGATGGCTGAAGAACTTACATCTTGGAAGCTATGGAAGACCTCAATTATTGCAGAATGAACTACTGCATTAACATATATATTATTTTCACTAATACAGGATGCTCAAAAGAATGAGTGTTACTGTTCCCTTCCCTTTCTTCCAAAAGTAACCAAAAGTTGGTACTCTGCTTCTAGACTCCACTGCCTCAGAGAATCTGAGATTTGAGAGTAAAATCTCCTGTGCATAAGGAGTAACTCCCTCACAGGTTTAATATGAGGTGAAGACCCTTGGAGTGAACAGGGATAAAAGCTGGTGCTGGGAACAGAGACCAGTAAAACAGAAGTCTTCCCAGACAGGGTAGACTCTAGGTGTCTGGAGAGATTCTGTGAGTGCAGGTAATATCTCTGATGGTAGTTCTTTGTGGAATACTGATGGAGGCCAAGCACTGATCAACAGAGGTCTTCAGTGACCAAGCCTATGGTCCATGGACAGGATTTCTAAGGAATGCACTTCTGATCTTTACAGAGAGCATCAGTGCTCTCTGGAGGGAAACATGGAAAGTAGCTTTTGCAGAAAGAGGAGCTGTAAGAACTGGGAGAGCCATTCCACCTCCTACATCTTTCTATATGCACACAAGCATCCTTCTTTCCTCCCTCCAAATTTGGAATCCAAGGAGTGAGAAGGCACTAAAACACATGACTGAGATTTAACTTCTCACCTCCATAGAGAGTAGGGGCACGTAGATTTTATTTGACTTAGAAAATGAAACCAAAATAACATTTCTTGTACTGATGTGTGAGGAGGAAATACTTACCTATTACCCACATAAAAAGTCCTTGCAAGTTATTTATGTTGGTTATCTTTTTAATTCCTCTCAATTTCCCAAGGTTGCTATCAAACCAGGATGTACTGAAAGCCTACATGTGCCAGTAGCAGTGCATACATTATATGATTTAATCCTCCCAACTTCCCTAAATAAGTAGCATCGCCCCCATTTTTTGAATTGAAAAAATGACTGCAGACAGATTAAGGAACTTGACCAAGACCACAGATGGTAGGATGCTAGCTGGGATTTAAGTCTAAGGTTGCCTAACTCCAAAATTCATGCTCTTTTATTTTGCTAGGCTGCTACAAGAAACATATGTGGAAGCATTTTTTAATGCATAAAATGATACATAAATTCAACAATCATCATTATTATGTTAAAGGCTCTGGAGATCAGAGAACAGAGCCATAATATTCTCAGAGCTTTTCTCACTTCCAGGAATAACAAATGTACCTGTGCTTTTGAAGCACATAACTTTGAGAGTAGGCTATAAAGGAATTATTATTCTGTCTTAAAATATCATCATGTAATGGTCAGATGTCAGGCATTTGAATAGGCTGTCATTAGAGTAGTTTCAGTTCTCTCTTGAAAGTGATCAGATCAGAGACAGTAATAGAACCAAGGTTATGTAAAATTAAATTTACCAGCAAAAATCAGTTTTTAACCTAAGCTAAAGGAAAACAAAACAAAACAAAATGAGAAAAATTACTTACTTCTGATTGGAAGAAAGTACATGGAAATGAGCATTGATCGTCATGGGGACTACACAGAAGATCTATCACTGTTCTCACTTCAATCCGAAAGGCTTATGAAATTGACACAACTTCAATGTAAGTAAATCTGAGTCTCAGACAGGGATTTGAAATTGTGTTCCACTGAAGTCTGGAGGTTAAAATTCGATGTTAGATAAAACCAAATTTTTATAATATATGAATGTTACTGTGTCAATACTTTATTAACTCAAGTTATCTAATTACTGAACAGATGATTAAAAACCACAGCATGCCAGAATGGAGGAAGGGGAGGGAGGAAAGGGGACGGAATAAGGACAAGGCTGAGACCCAAACAGTAAGGAGGAAGTCTGGGGAACAGATTCCCAGATCATTCCAGAGAAGAAGCCCATATGGTCAAGACCCAACTCTCACAACAGAGGTTCTGAAACTATTTAGCATTGTGATCTACAATCAAGAAGGTAAAATAAAGCAACCAGAAGAGCGCTATATACTTGACTCTCAAGCAAGAAATAGTTGATTTACAAGACATCTGTAAAAATAAGCTAACCCCAAGCAGAAAGATGGTCCAATCTCAGGGAAACTGGTCCAGCTAGTCAAATAATACACAGCTAAGGTCAGGATTCCAGTTCTAGAGAGAAGGGGACACCACACAGGGACACTTCTTAGAATGAATGAGATGGAAACCTGGGTCGATACCCAGACCTGGGACTGGACCAAAAAAGGGAGAAGAGATGTTTGGTCTGAGCTACTCACACACCCAGAGTTCTTCCCTTGTATACCAGATCTCAAGTCTATGGGTAGAAAAAAACTTACTGGGGTAGAGGAGGGAGCATGGTCCAGGGATAAAGAAGTTGAAATCAAGAGCCCAATGGTCATTACTAGAATACCAGATTTATTCCAGTCTCCAATCAGTCAAGTAGAAGGTGAAGGAGGACAGAGAAAGGGGAGACTTGGTGACGATGTGTAAGTCATGCACAGGCCTATGAAACTTCATTCACACTATGGGGAGAGTATGAGTCTATAGCCAAAAGCTGTCAGGGCTCTCAGCTTGGAATAGCTGGAAGAGGGGCGCCTGGGTGGCTCAGTCGTTAAGTGGCTGCCTTCAGCTCAGGTGTGATCCCGGAGTCCTGGGATCGAGCCCCACATCAGGCTCCTCTGCTGGGAGCCTGCTTCTTCCTCTCCCACTCCCCCTCCTGTGTTCCCTCTCTCCCTGGCTGTCTCTCTCTCTGTCAAATAAATAAATAAAATATTTAAAAAAAAAAAAAAAAGGAATAGCTGGAAGAGACAGAAGCTGACAGGAAATATATTCTACCAAATAAAATAAACACATTTTAAAGCAGCTTGCCTTCCCTTCGGAAATTGCTCACATTAGAACCTAGATTCATTTAAACTAAACTTCATTGTTTCCTCCCATTCAAATTAAAAGTCTGAAGAGAGTTAAAGGTCACCATTTACAACTGCTGTGTTATTAAGCAGGTGTAACAGAATGGGCTCAGAGTCAGCCAAGAGAACAAAAGGGTAAAAAAAAAAAGAAAAAAAAAAAAGTACCTTGCAGAAATAGAGGTCAAAAGCCATGTCTATGCCCCAAGCTCCTGACTTCAGTCCAGTTGTGAAGATTGTCCATTAGCAAGGCCCCTCCCTGCCCTCTATCTTGCCTAAAATGGGTTAGTATCTTCAGGGCATTATTATGCCCTTTTTACTTTTTTATCACATTAACTTTCTTCCACAAAAGAAAACTCGTGCTGACATAAATGTTTGATTAGAAGCTTTCATATATTCCAATGTGAAATGTTCTCTCTCAACCAGGGCTCATGAAATATATATCAAACAAGTTCTTTATGCAGCATAAAACAAATTTCAGTACTTCTTTCAAGTAAAATAATAACTGTGTTAGACTATTCCTAATTCCTATAATTGGTTTCCAGAGGTAATTATTATAGCCCATGGATATACATGCAAATTCAATTTTTCAATAAACCTACCCTACCCTGAACTCCAAAGACGAAGGATAATAACTTTCTTTGGCTTTTGCCCCAATTATCTTACTAGGGGACATTTGACTGGGGTGTTTTTCAGTCACCTTACTTGTGAAGTTTCACAAAATAATTCTTCATAATCCATTTTATTAATAATAACCTTAGTTTCCAATTTAAGTTTCTACTGATTTTTTTTTAGCTCAACAGGGTTCAGCCCCCAGATATCTCTTTTATATCTGCACTCATTCTTAAGTAATCTCTTACAATGTCAAAGCATTAAATACCATCTGTGGAAATATAACTGGGCATTTGTCTTTCTAGTCCAGACCTGTTCCTGAACTCCAGATTCATATATCTAATCATTTACTCAATATCACCATTTGAGATACCTCAAACTTAACATGTCCAAAAATAAACACCTGATCTTCTCCCCAAAAACCTCCCCTTTCCCTACTATTCTCAAATTCAATAAATGGTAACTCCATATTCTAGTTCAGGTCAAAAGCCTTGGGGACATTCTTGACCCTTGACTCCTGTCTTTCTCTATCATGCCATCTGCAATCTGTCACCGTATCTTGCCGACTCTTACTTGGAAATTTTCCATAACCTGATATTTTCCCCAAATTCTGCACTAAATCCAAACCCAGCATTTCTTCCTGAGTTGCAATAATCCTTCAACTAGTATTCTTGCTTCTTCTATTGCTTCCATTCAGTCTACACCCTACACAGCAAACAGGGTCAACCTTCTCATTGAAGTCAGGTCTTTGCAAAGTACTGCAGTGGGTCTTGATCACTCTGAGTTAAATCTAAAGCCTTACTGCAGTCACTACACCCTGCATGATATGGCACCTTGCTACTGCTGTTAATTCATCTACTTTATGTTTCTCCTTTTTCACTCGGCTTCAGCCACTGATCTCCCTGCTATATTCTGACCAAACCGAGCATAATCCCAACTGCAGGGCTTTTGTTCTGGCTGTTCTCACCCTTATTTCATTTAATCCTCAAAATAATTCTATGAGATAAGTACTAAAATTACCCATGCTTCTTTTAAATTATTTAGAAAAGCAAATTCTCAGGTCCTCTCAGGGTATAGGACCCAGAAATCTGTTTTAACAAGACCTCCAGGAGATTCTCATGTGTGCTAACATTTGAGAACCTCTGCAATGTCTGGAGACATTTTTGGTTGTTACAACTTGGAAGGAGGAGAAAAGTGCTACTAGCATCTAGTGAATAGAGACCATAGCTGTAGCATCTAGACCAATGTTTCTCAATCTTTTTTTCATTATCACCTACCTAAGGACCTTCTTAGACATTTTACCCTTAACAACATCCCCCATTAAATTTTAGTACCACAGATATACCATATATCTGTTTACGTTTTATAGTCCCTTGGAGGACCACAAATAACTTTAATTTATAAGATTTTTTTCATGCTCCCCAAATCAATTTTACTCTGGTTTAGAGTATATGATCTAGACCAATAACGAACATATCCTGAGCAGACAAGTATAGTCCTATGTGAAGAAATAGCTTATCCACCAAAAAAGCTGCAGCATCAGGCAAATACATACTAGCAAGAAATGGGGACATGGGTTTGAATAGTTAGGCTGTTGGACTGGGGAAGTGAGAGTTTGTTGGTATAGGAGTACTCTCTCTTGACATTATGATGACCCTAAAGCTTGGACATAATGGCCTGATGTCATCAAGAGTGAGATGCAGGGGCGCCTGGGTGGCACAGCGGTTAAGCGTCTGCCCTCGGCTCAGGGCGTGATCCCGATGTTATGGGATCGAGTCCCACATCAGGCTCCTCCGTTATGAGCCTGCTTCTTCCTCTCCCACTCCCCCTGCTTGTGTTCCCTCTCTCACTGGCTGTCTCTATCTCTGTCAAATAAATAAATAAAATCTTTAAAAAAAAAAAAAAGAGTGAGATGCAGAACTGTCTTGGCAAAGTAATGAGGAAAAGATCAGAAGGAACAGAGGGGTGAGCAAGTCAGCATGAAATCAGAAGCCACCAGCTATGTTCCCTGGGAAGGCCTGAATGTCATCCCCATCACTAAAGAAATAAGAAATGTACTAGTGAGGGAATACCAACTCCACTGAGATTAAATTTATAGAATTTGTGACCTGGAATGTGGAAAATGATAAGAGGGAAGAATTCATTATGACTCCATTTTTGGCAATTGGATGGTGTTACTCCTTCAGATAAGAAACACAAAACAAGGCATGTTTGAGAATAAAGATAATTCACGCATCTTGGGACTTGATAGTTTTGAGGAATCAATGATGCCTTCACCTAGGTTTCAAAGGACAGTGCCCCTTAGCAGAGCCACTGGATCCCATCAGAGATCCTTGGCACGAGTGGGTTCCACCAATATGTGGGAGTGACATTGCCACCCACTGTGGGTCTGAACAGCAGAGCACTGAGTCAACGAGAATTCTTCTTGAGTCATATGGTCAAATGAAATTTGTCTCATTAAGTTTCGGACTTGCTTGGGACCTGTCATTCCTTTCTTCTGTTGAAAGGTAAACTAAGACATATTAAAATTTAAAGAGTTTGTTTGAAAAAAAACCAGTTTGAATCCAACAGCACTAAACTGGAAGTGTTTAGGATTGTTCCACCAATGGGAGCTCAAGGAAAACCTTGTATAGAGAAGATCTGGAAACAAGCAAAGCAAGAAAAGTATTTGACTGGCTATAGCTTCAGCAGGTGCCTTTTTAAGTAAAGCCTAGTTGGGCTGCTTGTGATTGGTTTGTCTTTAGGTTGTGATTTCTTAACCATGAGGCGTTACAGGTTTAGGTTTTGTTTTGCTTATGTAAGCTACTAAGGCATTAAAGCCACCCCAGTGTAATAGCCTCCTTTTAAAATTAATTTAACACGTCTTTCCTACTTCTTCCTTTTGGAATGGGGATGTCTGTCCCACCAATGTATTTTGGAAGCATCTAACTTGTGTGGTTTCAAAGAGGCACAGCTGGAGAGGAATTTTTCCTCAAGATAAATCATATTTCAAGTCATATCTGAGTCTTCCCCATATCTGATTTCAATGATATTTAAGTAAGACTTTGGACTTTAGAGTTGATATTGGAACATGTTAAGACATGGAGTTTGGAAGTGAAATAAATGTATTTTGTATGTGAGGTCACAAATTTGGGGGGCCCAGAGGCAGAATGCTATAGAATGTTTATGCCTCCCCCAACAAAAAAATTCCTATGTTGAAACCTAAACCCCAGTGTGATGGTATTTGGAGATGGGGCCCTTTGGAGGTGATTAGGTCATGAGGGTGGTGCTCTCAAGTGTGATTCTGTTTCTCTATCTGAGGGTTTTTACTAGAGGCACAGGGGCTGGTTCAACTTATATGCAGGCAGCCCAAGATGTCAGGTAACCTTACACCAATGAGGAATGAGAGTTGATGGATAAATTACCCAGTTTCCTCTTTCATTGGTGATACAATACTGAAGTACAATGTGGTTTCTCAGAAGATCCCCAGAGGAACTGAACCCCAACTGTCCACACTGGCAACCCACTCACTCATGCTTGCTTACTTCTTTGGCTTTCTCCTTTTTTCTCGATTTCCCACAGCTTCTCTTATGCTTTCTGGTCACCTCTCAAATAAAATACCTGTAGTTATTTCCCTGTCTCAGAGTCTGCTTTTGGGTAAATTCAAACTTAAAAAACCATTCTTCCTTTATTAATACAACTTAAGTATTTTTTAGGACTAGAAGTTAGAGTTAAGAAAAATCATCTGGGACAGATTCAGAAATATGTAGGTTCGATATGGTACCTAAAAGGAGATAACTTTCAGTGAAAGTCTCATAGACATCTTTGTGCAGATGCCTAGTTATAGACAAGCTTAGTTCTTTTCAGTTACAGGGATCTTAGTTTCTGACTTTCTGCCTTTGAATTTCTCAAGTTAAGCCACTGCTATGCTTTGGGGAGCAAGAAGTCTTATCTTGCTTTCTGCATGTCTTTTAAGAGGTGTGCCATTTTCTGTGGGGTATGTCATTGCCCTGATAAGCTTTTCCCAAGCCAATGGAAAATGGAGACTATTTTAAATTTTCATTAGCTTCATGATGCCTTATCCTGCTTGGCTGCTATTAGAGGCCAATTACTTGATGAGCTCTCTTAGAAGAATGAAAATGCTAAATGATGTTCACTTAGTGGCAACTTAAAAATCTGATCTCATTTCAGATCCAGAGTTCCTGCTACAGAAGAAACCCAGTAAAAGGTTGGAGGCACTTCATCAAGATGGGAAGAATCTGGCTCCTACTAGGATAGAACATTATAAAAAGAAAAAAACAAATCCTAGTGCATCTTCCTCTCAAAACATTTGATATTTGTTATTCTCATAGATAGCTCAAATGAATGATCCTTTCATCAATTTCTAGATTATTTGAACCACCTTCTAATGTTAAAGTGCCAAGATTTCACTTCATAAATTAAAATGACTAAAACACATCTTTATTCTATCCCTATTTCAAACAGACTTACTCTTAGGTTTACAACTCAGCATTTTGACTTTTATATGACTTTCTGTGGCTCCTCCAGAGTACCATCCATGGTTTTTGCTGTTGAATCTGCATCCCTTCCACTTTTAAAACATAATAAATAGAAACAGCTAAGCCAAATGACAACAGAGAAATAAAACTAAAAACTGTAAGAAGGCTCTTCAGAATCTGTTCAGCTAGAATGAAAACATTGTTCCACCAATTAAGATGCTGTGAACCATTAGCATGTTTAAACTTCGGGAAAACCTATTTTAGCATTTGCTGCCTGCTTAAACTTGCCTGGGAGACTCAGAAAAAAAAAAAAAAAACATATACAACGAATAGCCACCCCTGTTTGGAAATAGGTATTATATCCCCAGAATAGGAAATGAAATCAGGGCTATATCCATGGAACAAATGTTATGTGCAAGGTGTATGTCACCAGTAGGGAGACTTCCTTATGGAGACTGCACTCACAGCTTCACACAAAGAAGAGGAATTATATTAACTACATGCCTGCCCAACCTATCTGCTCCTTCCAGAATTTCCACCCAAGCAAATACAAGAAGGATCATTCTATCTGGGGCAGGATTTCTGAACCAGAATCTCATTCAGAATGTTATTATTTTTTAAGGCAGTGATCCAAAAATTGAGTGTTAGAGTTGACTAGTGATTACGCCAACAGCTTGAGCCAAGCTGGAGAGGAGGAAGTGAATGCACATCTGCTCTGACCTTAATGCCAGCCTCCGTTCCTGACACTAAACCCTCAGAGAGCAGAGAGTGGGAGTGCTTAAATTGGGTACCATATAAATTAATCAGAGTCAGCTAGTTACAAATAAACTCATCCAATCTGATACATCTCCATTTTGTTAGAAAATGAAGAATGAAAAAATAAATTAGCAGTGAAATTCTGTTCTATACAATATTTTAGTCACCCTTATAAGCCTTACTTTAAGTATGGTATAGATACCAACGCATTTGAAAAATATAGTTTCCCCTATTAGATAAACGTGCTGCATTAATAGGTTAAAGAGGAAAAAAGTCATGAGTCATGTTTCTTTACAAGAATGAGCCAAAGTGGAGCTTCCTACCTTGCTACCCCTTCGTATATAACCATGAACCATGCACAAGTTGTTTTGCCTCTCTAGGTCTCAGATGCCTTATTTTTAAAGAAAATTTATTTTCCTAGATCAATCCAGCTCTAATATTCAGTGATCATTCAATCACACAATCCCAGATTTTTCTATTTTGACATCAGATTCCAGATTATTTCATTTTATTCCAAGTCAGAGGCAAGAGCTTCTTTATAAAACCAAGAACATTAAATTAAATGTTCACCCATAAATACTCTGCACAGGATCCTCTCCATTTGGTTTTGATACAGAACAAACCATTCGGATTTTCCAGTTAGTTATAATTCAAGAGAGGCATAACTGATAGCTTCATTTGTGCCACTCCATGCCCAGCATCCCACAAACTGCTTTACATACGTGAGCTCATTTGATCTGCATGACAACTCTGAGCAAATCAACTCAGGAAAAAAAATTAAAAATGTACCCATTTTCTTGGCTTTCGAAAGTCAAGTGACTGAGGCAGGAATGGTGGCTCAAAGCCCAGACTCTTCAGCACTGCGTTGTAGTGACTTAATTAAAGAAAAGAAAAAACATACTTACCTATAGTACGAAAATCCAGAAGTTTGTTTGGAAAGGTGTGTGTTGGCATTTCCGAAGGAGCCAGGAATTACTAACAGGTGTGTAGCAAAATCAAGACAGACATCCACTAGATGACCGACTGTGTCGTGTTCTCCCAGTTCACACAGTATAAAATCCAAAGGCAGACTGTAAACAATACATTTGAAATAGTCATTGAAGACATGACTTGTTTGAAAAGACAAACAGTTCTACCTGGTACTTTAAGATTCATTGATTTCATAATAACTTCAGGAATACACATTTATATTGATTAATCTCAGATTTTCTTTGAGAATGATAAAAGTATAGGTTGTGTTTAGATCAGGCATATCACAATATACACAAATATTGAATCATTATGTTGTATGCCTGAAACTATAATAATGTTATAGGTCAATTAAATCTCAATTTAAAAAAAAGATCAGGCAACAATAAAACAACAACAAAATATTTGCTATAAAGCTTGTAGCTAGAAACCAGTATTTCTCATAGGATCAACTTATTTCTGTAGATATAACTTATTTTGAGAATCACAGTTATATTAATTTCCTTTAAATTTGTGATAGGTTAACATTAATATATTTTCCTGTGTGAAGCAACCTCAGATACCATGAATATCAATTTGTTTTATAAATTTTGCCATTTAAATACATTTATCCACGAAATTAAGGATTTCATTTTGGCATTTCTTAACAGGTGCACTGTTGTTCTCACATTACAATGTTTCAATGCACCAGTTCCCTACAAGCTCTTCATGAATACATATCATATATTCTTTTTATTTTGTATTTCATATACTAAATAGAAGCTCATTAAATGTTTTAAGCCACATAATCATGTGCACATTTGTCCCTAGTGTACAAAGCAATCCTTACTGCCACTTAAACCAATTTCAGATACATAGCGATAAAAAGAAAAAGATGATAAATGTAATAAGATGCCAAATAGGAAATCACCAGGGTTTTATATCCCCTGGTCTTGATTCAACAAACCCAAACAAGAAAAAATTGTACATGTTTTCCTAAGTCTCTTAGCAAAGGGGGAATGTAATTTCTTCTACTCTGAGACCAAGATAAAGAGACAAGAACAAATTTTCCTGAAAATGATATAAAAATCATTTGATAATGGAATAAGTTATCTTCCAAGGATGCAGAGTCCACAAGATAACCTCACAGGAAGCAGCTTCAGAAGCAACAGTGACATTTATACAGGGCATTCATTTACAGAGCTTTCAAGTGACTTAATTTCATTCTCTTAATAGTATGGAACAGATAATATTTGAGGAAACCAAATGCAGAGCAATGAACTAGCTTGATCATGATTGCACAGTGATAAAGTAAAAACCCGGACTCAGATCTTCACAACTGGAGCCCAGCCTCAACCTGATGGATAAGGAACAATACCTAATTATCTGGAATGATTCTAAACAGTATTGGGCTTTATCTTTAAGGTCCACAGTAACTTGGAGAAACATTGAGGCACTAGTTATATTAAATATCTAATCTGTTCCAGGTTTGATGCTAGGTATAAGAGAGAGGATGATGCAAAATTAATAATATAGGTCTTGCCACTATGGAGCTCACAGTTTAGTAAGAGGGGACGACAAACAATTTAAATATGAGTTATAACAGTGTATGAGCTTTGTACAACAAAAGTACAATGGGGAAGAGCAACTAACTGCACTCAGAAATGAAGAATTCCTCACAGAAAAGGAGATACTTATGTCGAGTCTAGAAGAATAAATAAAATCTTGCTAGAAAAGTGGGAATGGGGGCATTTCCTACAAAGGGAATTGTGTGTGAAATGTTTGGATGTGAAAAAAAAAGAAAAAGAAATGTAGGTTCAGAGAATGCCAAGCTGCTTGTTGTGGCTGGAGAACAGAGTATATGTTTGAGAGAAAGGAAATGCTGAATAAATCTGGAAAGAATAGATTGTGGCCATCCAGTCTTAAACTTTTTTACATTATGCTAAGGAATTTGGACTCTACATGCAATAAGGAGCCATTGCGTTTTAACCAAGAAAGAGACCTAATCAGGTATATAAGAGCACAGTAATTCTGGTGGCAAGCTGGAGGCAGGAGTGGCTGCAAGTGCCGGGGGCAGATGCAGTAGGAAGATGAGGCAGCGTTCCAGCTCATGCTGAAGAGGACTGGAGGTACAGTGGTGACAATGGATCGAAACAGTAGAGTTACAGGTGCTTTGACTGGAAATATCTCTTTTGTAAACTCCCTAGATGGCATTGTCACTATCTCCTCTCCAGTGTCCTACCCCTTTGTTCACACTACAGTGCTTATAATGTATTTGATGAGATGTCAATTTCTATGTCTCGGCTGTGATTTCTTCAAGGACAGGAAATATATCTTACTTTTCATGTATCCACAGCAGCAAATATCTGGAACTAATAAGTTAACTAATAACTCAGGAAGTTGTTGTTAAGTGTTTACTGATATGTTCAGAAAATTGTTGAGAAATTGCAGGTGTACAATGGTTACTTTTACGTATCAATTTGGTTAGACTAACAGTTTCCAGTACTAGTTACTGAACAGAACTCCCCTAGACTTGTTGTAGAGGAATTTTGTAGATGTGGCAAACATCTATAGTCTGTTGACTTTAAGTAAAGAAGATTATCTCAATAATGAGTCTAATGAGGTGGGCTTCACCCAATCAGTTAAAAGATCATAAAGGCTTAAGAACAAAACTGTAATTTCCCTGAGGAAAACAAAATTCTGCCTCAAGCCTGCAAGCATCAGGCTCTGCCCAAGAGTTTCCAGCCTGCCAGCCTGCTCTACAAATTTCAGATTTGCCAGCACCCCCCTCCCAACTGCATAAGTCAATGTGTGTGTGTGTGTGTGTGTGTGTGTGTGTGTGCGTGTGCGTGTGTATACTTACGATTAAATGTTTTGTTTGAAGGAGAGGATGGACAGTTAGAAGAGAATAGAACCAGTATTTCAAACCTTCCTAAATGCCACTTATCAAGATAATGCCTACAAGGAAAAGGCCAATTCAGGTAGAAGTAATAACTTCCCTGCGAGACATGTTGAATTTCAGATATATGGAAAGTTCCAGCAGACTCTGTAGAGGAGGCAGATGGAAATATGAGTCTTAGTTTCATAAGAGAAATTATTATTGTCAAAATATATTATTCAACCAGAATAAATATAGTTTCTAGCTGCTTGAAAAGCACATATAATAAACATTTATACTGAGGTTGAAATTTATACACTGAAACCCATACATAGAAAAGAAATATCTAGCTCTAGCTATTGTCTGAATATATCTTATCTTCTAGCCTATTCCACTCAAAATGTAAAGCTTACCTAGTAAAATAACTCAGTGTCTTCCCATTTAAAGAAGCTTCTTTCTGGGTAAAAACCCTCTTAAGTCAGAGTTGAAGCTCCCTGTCAGGGCTATTTCTCCCCTCCACGAAAGGGGAAGAGTAAGGGTTTCTGTATCCCACCAGCTGCCCTGTAGTTTGTCACTGACCTTCACTGAGAGTCTTCTTCCTGCTAGTTACTGGTTACTCTATGCTTTTGTGTGCTTATAAGTGAGCCAAATCTTCTTGGGACAAATTTGGAGTCAAGTATATCTGGAACCAAATCTCAGATAAGTCACTTAGTAGCTACATGTCTTTGAGAAAGTAGCTTAACTTGACTGATTTTACCTTATTCTTCTGTAAAATAGGGTTCTTTCCTACGTTCCAGAGTAAAAGGAGTCAGAAAGCAATTGCTCGTAGAAGGTCCCGTTCCCACTACAGCCACTGAAGCAAGAGCCATATCCAATTATAAGCTCAAGTGCATTACACAGTGCTTTAATTATCAGAATCCCAGGTGATAATGAAACTTCTAACAGTTACGTTCCTCAGCTGAGCCTCTATACAAATATTAAGGTTTAGGCCCTTATTCTGTTTAAAATTTTACCTGTTGTTTTGTATATCATTCCTGATATGCCTTGATGGAGAGAAGAAAAAACTATACGAAGAGAAAATTGAGTCTCCTAATACACAAAATTTTGTCCACAATTCCATAGGCCTAAGCCAAAAGACCATACTTTTAGAAGACACTTTAAGGATGAGTAGAAACAATAAGTAAAAGGGGCGCCTGGGTGGCACAGCGGTTAAGCGTCTGCCTTCGGCTCAGGGCGTGATCCTGGCGTTATGGGATCGAGCCCCACATCAGGCTCTTCCGCTATGAGCCTGCTTCTTCCTCTCCCACTCCCCCTGCTTGTGTTCCCTCTCTCGCTGGCTGTCTCTATCTCTGTCGAATAAATAAATAAAATCTTTAAAAAAAAAAAAAAAGAAAAAAGAAACAATAAGTAATGTAAGATGCTTCACTGAAGGGCTTTACCTGAGTGATCCTATTGGGAGAGGCTGACCTCGATGATGCTTATCCTCCAAGTAAACCCCATGAAGTTCAACAATTTAATGACAACACTCTCTTGCTCATTGCCTCATTGCTTGTCCATAGATTGAGCAAGATTCTTTGTATGGCACCCAGGAACCAGCAAGCCATGCAAGAGACATCTGTGACATGTCATGAATTCACAGCAATACCATCTTCAAGGCAGCCCACGGGTGCCCTCTCAGTGTTTTCATAAGTCCAGAGCAGGGTATCTGTGGATGGTAACTGAACACCTGAAGTTCCAAAACTCCTACAAGGGAAAGCAAGGAAATATCACAGAACACAACAGGAGGTTTTCTTAGGGAGCATGATTTCTGTATATAAAAAAAATAATAACAAAAAAAAAAACCCCAGCAGAACTATGGTGATTAGCTGGTACCACCATTGCTGCTAGCTCAGAGCATCCCCTGGCACCAGCATCCACACCTCACAAGGCATGCTGAAGTTACCCCTTTCTAGCACTAAGTTTATGAATGGGACTGGGCTCTGGGCTTACAAGAACCAGAACCCACTGTCAGACACAATTCCAGTTTCTACTGTGTTGACAGTAAGCACTGCCTGAGCTTTTCTTGCTCTCATTCTATTCATATTATTTAGCCTAGAACCTCCAAATGCGATTTCGAACCTCCCACCTAAGCTTCCTGAAGGGACAATCTTCCATAGCGTTGAGTGCATTTTTTTCCATATGTGAAAACAACCAAATATCGCCCACCAGAAAAACAATTTTGGTTGTGTTTTTAAAAATAGTTTAGGGGCACCTGGGTGTCTCAGTCAGTTAAATGTCCAACTCTTGGTTTCAGCTCAGGTCACGATCTCATGGGTCGTGGGACTGAGCCCCATGCCAGACTCTCTGTTTAGCGGCGAGTCTGCTCCAGATTCTCTCTCTCTCTCCTTCTCCTTCTGCTCCTCCCTCCCATTCTCTCTCTCAAATAAATAAAATCTTAAAAAAAATAGTTTATTCTTTTTCTCTTATTCTCTTCTGCTCCACTGCATGCTCTGAGTTACCTTATCCCCCCTCAAGCCACCAGTATTATCAGTTCTCTCATCTGAATGTACCACTGTACCTGGCAGGTTGCAGCAAGCAAGGCAAAGAACATGGGGGATAGTCAGCTATCTGATTTCGGCAATTGTATTTAGGGTCCAATTAAATTTGCATGCTCATATGCTTTTAATTCGTTGCAGGTTCTAACAATAGAAATAAGAAAAAACATAAAATCCCATTTTAACATAAAAAGAGACATGAACAAAATATTAAAACTAATAATATAACCACCAAACTATTAATTTCAATCTCCTATAGTCCATAATACAATAATAATTTCACTTATCTACTTGGCAAGAAAATAATTAAAATTCTCTGAATTGAAGTCAGTGAAACATGTACACTCATATTCTTGGGAAAAGGAATTGTTACAACTTATTTGGAGGTTAATTTAGTATCACTATCATTATTACTTCGTATCATTTTTAGTACCATTAAGAGCCTAATGTATTCTAGTCCTTTAGTTTCACTAAGGGTCTTAGTAATTCTACTCTCAGAAATGTATTCTAATAATCAAACACACATACAAAAATTTATTTACATTATTTAAAACAGAAAAAAATGTAGAAAAAATGCCCAAATATAGGACTATCGTTAAGTAAATTACAGTATACTCATATGATGGTCACTTTTTAAAAATCATCTTTAAAAAAAATACATAAGAAAATGATCATAATATATTCAATAAAAATATAGGCTATAAAACTATATAAAACGTTTATTCTCCTTTGGGAAATAAATTCCTTCTTGGAAAGCCATTTGGCAATGTCTTGTGAAAAGTTATATTTATATGCATATGTACATATACCTATATATGCACATATAAATGTAATGAAATATAAAATATATGTACATATGCATACATATCTATACCTTTTTAACTCAGTAAATCAATTTCTGGTCATCTATCCTAAGGAATTAATCCTAATGGATCAAAGATCTTTATCAAATAATTATTAATGATTTAATGATAAAAATATTAGCAAAGCAAGATGAATACTTAAGCAAATGATGTTAGGAAGCAGCTACTAAAGGGCCAGCAAAGATAATGCAATAATAAAAGAAGCATTTGTAATTTGAAAAAAATAGGGCTGAAAAATGTTTATAGAATATAATTACAACGAAAAACCAAATATATGCAGAGGAAGCATGGCAGGTTATAAATAATTCAAAACAACAAAAGTGGCAATGTTTGGGTGAAACCACCTTTGGGTTTTCTCTTTTTTTTCGATTTTTCTTTATTTAGTTTGTCACAATTTTTCTAACAAATATAATAAAATGCTTTTAAAAGCATGAAGAAAGGGAAGTAACAGAGGTTTAACCGAAACACGAAGGCTCAGCTTAGGACAACTGAAATGAGAACCCAGGAGTGAAGGAAAGCTAGGAATGGAATTTCTTGCTTCTGAGGGGAGCAACTGGACCCAAGGCTGAGTCAGTGAGGAGTACACCGGACAGAGGAGGGCTCCGATGCCTCCAGAACTGGGATCCTGACAGCGTGAAAGTCGGCCTTGAAATGTGATGGTTTCTCAGGGAAGACTGTTGGGAACGGGTGGTGGGGAGAAGACTAATGTTACTAGTTTTAACACATGCCAATCTGAGTGCAGTTGGGAATTTTAACTATTGTCCAGTATTTACAGAGTGCACATTTGAGATCTACTAATGGCAGGAAAAGAGCTATCCCCCAGAGTACATGCCACATAAGAGACTGACAAGAGGTCCCAAAAGACATCTGGGAGCCTGGGAAAAAAAAAAAAAAAAAAAAAAAAGGCGAGAAACGATGTCATAGAAGCCAAAGTTGGAAAATCTGAGCAGCAGATGTAGGAAAAAATTCCGATATTGTACCATAAAATACCTAGTCTCAGATTATTAGAAGCAGAACCGAATCTGCTAATTCTTGGACTATTGCAATCATGCTTAGTTTAGATGGAACAAATGAAATCATAGCATGGCAGTGTGGCCACCAACCCAGTCCTAGCCAAGAGTGAAAACCTGAGCAGGGCATAAAATAAGGTGAAGACATAACCAAGGAGTTGCAGGAACCTGGGAAGGTCTGGCCCCTACAGCTCTGCAGCAGGTCCTGGAGATGGGGGGACAGGCCCAGGCCTGGTTCCTGAAGGTTCCCACTGAGGGCAGCGGGCTCAGCAGCACAGGCTGGTGATCTGTGAGATCGCTGGCAGTGGACCCTGCCAACGTGTGGTGAGGAAGCTGTGGTTGCAGAGCCAGCCCAGGAGCCCAGGACCACACTGATGGTGGGCAGCATCCTTCTGTAGAAAGGACCTCCAGTTTTTTGGAATGGCCTATAGATTGTTGCAAGACTTGCCAATGGAAGCATTCTGCCCCAGGTAGGAGCCAGCAAGAAACTCTCTCTCAGAAAAGCTGCTCATCTCGTCCTCTGGGCCAAATGCATTGCTGGAGGTAGAGCTCAGCTTGGATGGAGGAGGATATGAACACAGGAGTAAGGGTAAGCCATGTTTTACTCAAAGCTTTTGGCTCAATGGAGCTAGCAGGGTATCAGAAATAGTTGTTTTTAAGAGATCTAGGAGTCTACTGGGTGGTTTACATGTCTTCAACTTATTTTTGGTATGAACAACTCTATTTGGATATGACCCACTTTGCTGAATTGCTTCTGGACTCAAAGAACTACTCTTCCTCATCACTTGTATCTGAAGAAGTTTCACTAGTTGTTTCTGAGCAGACCTGTGAGCTTAAGGATGTGTGTTCACCGTCATCAGTTTCACCTGAGTCATAGCAAGAAGGAAAACTGGCCTCCAAGTTGTAACCTTCACTAGAAACATAAGACAACCTGTGGCTTTTCTGAGATTTGCTGTGGTGGGGCCCAACAGAGGGGCTGAAAAGTCTTGTTGCTCCTCCGTAGTCTTTGGCTCCCTGGCTTCTATCACGGTGGATGGCCATCTCTGGAGTCAGCTTCTCTTTCTGGAGCTCAGCCTGGATTCAGGTATTCACGTGTTGGGAAGGGTCAAGGTGAAGATTCCCGCTGGCCTGTGCTGCCGTGAGCCTGTTTTCCTCAGGCTGTGCATACTCGCGAGGCAGAGAACCACGTGTGGAAGATGAGGAGGTCTGGGAGACACAAAGAGCCTCTCTCGGGGGCCTTCTGTCTGTGGAGGACTGGCTTGGATCAGATGGGCACAGGAAAGACAAGGACAAAAGTCGTCCAGAACCAACTGGCCCAGGGCCATCACCCTGACCTCCCTGAATTTCCTCTGAACTGCACAGGCTCTGAAGGTAGAGGAAGCTATTCAGCAGCCTTCTGTTTCCCCAAAACAGTCTCTGGCTGGGAGACAGCGTCTTTCCCTTGCACCTTTTCAGAGGGCTGTACCTTTTTTCTACATGATCGTAGAGTCTTTTGAGATTCCAAGATGCCCCTTTAAACAGCACTTCTGACTGGAGGTCACACTGGTCGAATAGAGTGGCTACCATGTCATGGGATTTATTCCCTGTGAGAGTTCCCTACTGGTTAAAGGGCATTCTCATGTGCGGGTCCACTGTCGGAGCTCTGTAATAAATCCCTGGCGGCCAGAGCTAGGAACTCACTGGGATAGCAGAACAAGTCTCCCAGGTATAGCAAGGGCAGGCCATTCATGTCAGGCCATCTCTTCCTCTCACGTGAAGCCTACTTTCTTGCTACCAATCAAGTGGATCGCACTGTGAGGCCAATCAGTATAACTCTGTAACCTCAGCTCATCATGATCCTGAAGGAACAGGAAAAGGAAGAAGAAAAGCAAATTAAAACAAACTAGAGGTAACAATTTAATCATCTCAAAGTAATAAAACCTGTTTCAAATCATACTCTGATGCTAGACCATGCTGAAATGTGTAGACTTACACAGCTGGAAGCATTAAAAGTTTAACAATTATTTTTGTTTGTAAAATTATTTACATTCATATGCTTTTATCCAACAACCCTATTCATAGGAATGTTTCCAAAGGAAATACATTTAACAAAAGCAAACACCCACATTAATAAGAGATCCATTCTAAATGGAGCTCTAATAGAGGAAAGGAAGAAAGAAGGCAGGAAGGAGGGAGGAAGGATGGAAATTAAAATCAATCTAAATAGTTTATGATCAATAAACTGCTCATATATATCTAAATGATAGATAAGATTAAGTCCATTAAAAATAATAATTAGGTAGACTTATAGAAATAAAAATTACTTGGGAAAGTGGAATACAAAACAACAAATACAGTGAAAAGTTACAACTTCAGAAACTAAAATATAATGTGTAAAATTAAAAGAGGTTGGCATAATAATGTCTGGGGGGATTTCCCCCCCAAAATCCCTGATACTAGGGGCACCTGGGTGGCTCAGTCGTTAAGCGTCTGCCTTCGGCTGAGGGTATGATCCCAGGGTCCTGGGATCAAGCCCCGCATCAGGTTCCCTGCTCCACTGGGAGCCTACTTCTTCCTCTCCCACTCCCCCTGCTTATGTTCCCTCTCTCACTTACTGTCTCTCTCTCTCTGTCAAATAAATATAAATAAAAATCCTTGATACAATAACAGTATCAAGGATTTTTTTTCTTAAGATTTTATTTATTTATTTGACAGAGAGAGACAGGCAGCGAAAGAGGGAACACAAGCAAGGGGAGTGGGAGAGGAAGAAGCAGGCTCCTAGTGGAGAAGCCCGATGTGGGGCTCAATCCCAGAACGCTGGGGTCACGCCCTGAGCCGAAGGCAGACGCTGAACGACTGCACCACCCAGGCGCCCCTAAATAAATAAAATCTTAAGAAAAAAAATCCTTGATACTGTTATTGTCAGTCCTTCTAATATAAATTCTTAGTTACTAGAATTTATGAATCTACATTTTTGTAGGATTAGCATAAAATAAGCACATACTGTAAAACTTTAATTTAGTAACTAGAATAAATAGCCTTGAAATGTCAAGTACATAAGACTCATTGAATACATACAGTATCCATATAGTATCTATATGGAGAGCTAGACTAGCATACAAAAGTACCTATGATCTGTTGTTAACGTGTGAAAAGTTGAGAGAAAAAGGAATGGATTTGGGATTTGTGCAGGAGGCCAAGGAAGCAGCCAGAGCATTGAAGTGGAAGGCGGCCAGAGCCTTCAAAATCTCCAAAGCAGCCCTGAGACCAACATTAGGCCTTTTCTGGAAAGGTAAACCACTGTTCCCCTGGCTTTCCTTAGTCCAGAGCAAGCTGGATGAAGGGAGGGAGAGAACCTACTAAACAAACATCAGGAGTGCCTGGGTGGCTCAGTCGGTTAAATGAAGTTAAAATGGAATGATTTCCTCACAGTTAAACATTTCCCGACTGCACAATTCTTAGGAATGGTCCATTCTCTCTGAATGTACATAAATGAGCTAGCTCCTAGTTCTACTTCACTCCAATATGAATGATTAGGCCCACATAATCATTGACTTCCAGGACCTCTTTCTTCCTTTGAGGACATTTCGATAAATTTCCCAGCAGACTTCCTGACCGCAACACAGCTGTGCTTGATGAGGCCCTTTGACCAGTCACAAACAATTCTTTGAAGCTTGCTGTCCCCTGGACTAAAGCTCCCAAAAGCCCAGAAGCTATTTATAAAAGGAATAACATTAAATCTCTTACTTGAGATGGCTCCAAAAGAGACCTCCTCTGTACCCTGCATCTGGACTCACAAGTAATCCGCGACCCCTAGAGTTTACTCCTGCTCAGCCTGTTGATGCCCAGGCTTGAATGTCACACACTAGGCTCTCAAAGACTTTGGAATCTATTACTTTGTTGAGGCATGTGGATTGACTCTGCATAACTGGCATCAGCTGGATACACTGTGGCCAGGAAGGCTGACTCAGGCTGCTTCCTCAGGCAGGTAACCCAGGACTAGATATGACCCTGACAGATCTAGACACCCCATACACCTAAGCTATAAAGGAAACTAGTCCTGGGTAAAATGCCCTTCTGTGACCTAAGAGTTATGTATACTCTGCATGAAAAGGATATTTAGAAAGAGGCCTTCTTTCGGGGCAGCTGGGTGGCTCAGTTGGTTAAGCATCTGACTCTTGATTTCAGCTCAGGTCATGATCTCATGGTCATAAGATAGAGCCCCATGTTGGGTTCAGCACTCAGCATGGAGTCTGCTTGAGATTCTCTCCCTCTCTCTCTCCCTCTGTCCCTCCCCCACTTGCTCTCTATAAATAAATAAGATCTTTTTAAAAAAGTAAAAAGAGACCTTCTTTCATAAAAACAGCACCATAGCTGTTTCTTATCTTTGTCCAGCCCAATCTAGTCATAAAAAGAACTGGTTGCGTGGAGCCTTGTACAATAATGGGAATCAGGAAATCCTTGAAACAGAATTCTCATGAAAAAAAAGTCCTGACAGAAGAGACTGAATAAAAGCATTTCTTCTTCCCCTTTATAGCCTGAAGTAATAGAGACTTCACTTCCTAAAGAAAAAGTGTGATCCAAAGCCTTTATGGAATTATACCAGATTAGTTTAACAGCTTTGGGATGGATTTGGTGTTTTTTTATTAAAACTCCATCCCAAACAGAAAGTAAACTGTTGAGAACCTTCATTTAATTGCAAGATATCATGAACAAAAGAGCTAATCCATTGACAAATTAAATATCTTGGATGAAATGGAAACATTCCTACTAAAGCACAAACTATCAAAATTGACTCAAGAAAAAAATTAAAAATCTGCATAAATCTATAACAGGTAAATATACCAATTTAATAATTTTAAAATTTCTCAAATACTATAGCCCATGCTCAGACGGCTTCATTGGTTAATTCTATCAAACATTTAAAGAGAATAAATTCTTCACAAACTCTTCTAAAAAATATAAAAGAATACTTCCCAACTCATTCTTTGAGGTATTACCCTGATACCAAAACCAGACAAAGACATCACAAGAAAACTATAAACCAGTATTTCTTACACAGACATAAATCTCCTCAATAAAATACTAAACTGAACTTAAAACATTAAAAAAAATTATATACTATAACTAAGTGGGATTTATTCCAAGAATGCAAGGTTGCTTTAACATCTGAAAATAAATTAATGTAATACACCACATCAATGAAATAAAGTGAAAGAAAATATATTATCATCTCCATAATGCAGAAAAAGCATCTGACAAAATGCACTATCCTTTCATGATAAAAACACTCAGCAAATTAGGAAGAAAAGGAAACTTCTTCAACCTCATAAAGGGCATCAATAATGCGGAAAAAGCATTCGACAAAATCCAATACCCTTTCATGATAAAAACATTCCACAAATTAGGCATAGAAGGAAACTTCCTCAATCTGATAAAGGTCATCTACAAAAATCCACAGCTAACATCATACTTAATAATGAGAGACTGAATGCTTTCCCTCTAAGAACAGCAATAAGACAAGAATGTCCACTTTCGCTACTTCTATTCAACACTATACTAGAAGTTCTAGCCAGGGCAGTTGGACAAGGGGAAAAAAATGGCATCCAGATTGAAAAGGCAACTTAAAACTATCTCTATTGATAGATGACACGATCTTATATATAGAAAACTCTAAGGTACCTACAAAAATTTTTAGAACTAATAAATGAATCTAACAAGATTGCAGGATACAAGATCAATACACAAAAACCAATTGTACTTCTATATACTACCAATGAACAATCCAAAAATTGAAATTAAGAAAACAATTCCATTTACATTGCTATCAAAAAGAATAATATACTTGGGAACAAATTAACCAAAAGAAGTGTAAAATTTATACTCAAAAACTATAAAACATTACTGAGAAAAACTGAAGACCTAAATAAATGGAAAGAAATCCATATTTATGAGTCAGAAGGCTTAATATTGTAAGATGACAATACTCCCCAAATTTATCTATAGGCTCGCTGTAATTCCTGTCAAAATCCCAGCTAACTTTCTTATGAAAATTCACAAGGCTATCCTAAAATAAATGTGAAAATACAAGTTACTTAAAATAAGTAAAACAATCTTGAAAAATAAGAACAAAGTTAGAGCACATTTCCCGATTTCAAACTTATATCGAAGCTATAGTACTTGAGACAATGTGGTAACAAAGATAGACATATAGATAATGAAACATCAGTAAGAGTTCAAAAATAAACCCTTAAATTCCTGGTCAGGTGATTTTCAACAAATGCGCTACGACAATTCAATAGGCAAGAACAGTCTTTTCAACAAGTGGTGCTGGAACAACCATATATCCACGTATGCAAAAGAATGAAGCTGGACCCCTTCTTTGCATCATACATAAAAATGAACTTAAAATGGATCACAGACTGACTCTAAGAGCTAAAACTATAAAACTCTAAGAAGAAAACAGAAATACTTGTGACCTTGGGTTAAGCAAAGTCTTAAACATAACCAAAAGCAAGAGAGCATCCTAAATCATAGGTTACCTCTTTTGAGGAATCCTTTCATGAACTTAAATGTTAATTTTATTTTTTTTATGTTAAAAGGGGTTATTTATCGTCACCTAAATAGAAAGATTAAAACAATGAGAAATTCCCCTCCAATAGCTACACTCCATTCTCAGAGTGGCTGTCAATGTGACTTTAGAAAGTATTTGTCTACACCCGACTAAGTGATGGCTTCCGGAATATTCAGAGAAACAAGTGTCCTGCACACTTTGGAGCTACCATTTCCTAGCACTTTCCAGAAATTATTTGGTACTGTGAAATATAACAATAGGTTCTAGAAGAATCAGACTTTTGTTTTAGTTTGTTTCTAAGTAGTTAAATACACGGGGGTGGGGGGGGAACAACTCAGAAACAGGTTATTTATAAAGTTGGTTTGTTTTTTTTTAAAAGATTTTATTTATTTATTAGACAGAGATAGAGACAGCCAGCGAGAGAGGGAACACAAGCAGGGGGAGTGGGAGAGGAAGAAGCAGGCTCATAACGGAGGAGCCTGACGTGGGGCTCGATCCCAGAACGTTGATCCCAGAACGCCGGGATCACGCCCTGAGCCGAAGGCAGACGCTTAACCGCTGTGCCACCCAAGCGCCCCTATAAAGTTGGTTTTTAAGCACTAAATAGAACAGTAAGTCTCTTCCATAAATACCAAATGTCCTATGTTTAGGACAAAGAAATGGAAATCTTTCTTTGTTTTTCATTTGTCCATACATAACACAGATAGATGTTTCCTGCCACTCAAAAACATAATTGAAAACAAAGCAATAAACATTTTTACAAAAATTATTTTCACGCTCTCAACAAATAGAGAAAATATTTTAACAGAACTCAAAATTCTAAAGCATCCTGACCAAAAAGGAAAAGACTTATATATTCAACTGCATTAAAATCAAGAACGTCAATTCAAAAAACATATATATAAAACGTAGTAAAAAATTCTACTAGTAAAGGATGTTTGCAACATTTGTAATACTTAATGACCGATATCAAGATTATTATTTTGAAGTCTATGAATCAGAAAGGAAAAAACCTAAACAGGCACTTCAAAAATTAAGGCCACTCAAATGCCCAGTAAACATTTGCAAAGAAGCTCAGTTTCATTAGTCATCAGAGATTTGCAAATTACAGTCACAATGAAGTACATAATATATCCTCCAGACTGGCAAAAGTTTTTAAGTCTGACAGAATCAAGTATTTGCAAGGATATGGGGTAAGAGGAACTTTCATATATGGTTGATATAATTACTTTGAAAATGGTTTGGTCCAATGTAGTAAAGTTGAACATTCACATACCTTGCAACCCAGCGCCTCCATTTTTAGGTGTAAATGATGGGAAATCTTTTGTACCTGTGCACCAGTTGACATATAAAAAGTATTACTAGCAGCAGTACTTTTAATAGATTAAAAAAAAAAAAAACAAGCAAAAACTAGAAATAACCTAATTGTATACTGACAGTAAGTCAAATAAATTATAATGTAGCCATACAGCAGTAAAAATAAATGAAAGACTACACATATCCATGTGGATATATTATACAAACATAGAATTGAACAAAAACAGCAAGCCATAGAAAAAGATACAATATATAATGGTACTTATACTAAGTCCCCAAATAGGCAAAACTAAGCAATGTATTGCCTATGGATACATACTCAGATAATAAAACCATTTTTTAAAAAAGTAAGAAAGTAATTTTCACAAAAGCTAAGATTGTTTTTGGACAGGATGGTTGTTGGGAGGAGGTCTGAATCAGGAAGCGCACACGGTGGGGGAAGGGAGAGCTTGTTAGGGTGTTTTGGCATTAATAATGTCTATTTCTTCAATTGAGTTATATGATATATACATATATTTGTATACATATTATATATATAAATATTATATACATACTACAATACATATTATATTTGTACACAAATTTCACAACTTAAAAAGTCTCAAAATCTAATTCATTATATAAAAAAGACAAACCACTGCATATACCACATATTTTTTATTCCCTTACATTTAAGAGATTGCTAGATTGACACTTGTGGCTAACTTGAATAATAAATGTCATTAAACATTAACTGACTTTGCTTTCTGTTAAATAGATTGAATTCAATCATGATGTTCAAAATTATCAAAATAATCACCTGTATAGAGTAGAAACTAAGGGAAAAAAAGAAAGAAAGAAAGCAAAACAAAACCTTAGGTGGTTCAGTCAGTTAAGCATCTGCCTTCAGCTCAGGTCATGATCAGCAGGGACCCTGCTTCTCCCTTGGCCTGCCGCTCCCCCTGCTTGTACTCTCTCTCGTGCTCTCTCTGACAAATAAATAAGTAAAATCTTAAAAAAGAAAAAGAAATAAAACAAAGAAGTAAAAAAGCGAAATCAACTCTCAAATAATCTTTCAAAATACAGATGATTCCAAGGTTGTTGAGATGAATAAGGAGTGGTCAATGATCTGAGAAATTTGGAGGGCATGATGTGAAAGATCCCTTTTCATCTAAATCTGATATGATCTACAAATAATTAGACCACAAATCCTCTAGGCATACAAAACTGCCTATTACTAGTCATGATGTGTTGACAAGTTCTTTTTTTGATTTTATTTTCTCCCATTATGGGCCATGAAACTCAAGTTGCAATTAAAGATTAGCTCTCAGGTACAAATGATAATGTTTTTATCTATTATGAACGATACTTCCTATCAAAAGCACCATGGCTTTATGACAGAGCCCTTACAAAAGAGCATAATAATTACCAATTTTATACCTAACTCTGTGAGTGAGGGGCTATCTCTCAGCAACTATGCTCTAGGATAAGACTACTGGGAATAACAGGTACCTCTAGGTATATTACAGGGAAATCTTACATGATAACAAACTGAAGAAAGGCTCTAAAATATTTGTAAAGCAAAATATCTCAAGTCAAGATTTCAGGAATGCAAAGTGGTTCCACTATATTTGTGAGTCAATATTTTCTGCTCTACAACCCTTATTTTAAGAACATGAACAGATTGGAAAATATCCAGGAGACTGTTTGAGATGATTAGGAATATAGACAGCATCATCTTGTGAAAAAAACAAAACAAAACAAAACAAAACAAAATGCCTGCATGGCCTAAGGATACTTACCTCAAAGAAGAAAGACTACAAGGAAAACACATAGATGTCTTCAAATACTTAAAGGATTATGATAAGGAGAAATACCCCTTTTTCTGTACGGCTCCAAAAGGAAGTCAATGTATCATTAAGTAGATGTTAAAAGGACAAGTTTCATGTCACCCCAGCAGAAGTCTGGGTTTTATTCTCTGGAGAGGTCTCTGAACTTCAGGATGCCAGGCATGTACCCCTGCATTCACCCTAACCCTAACCCTAACCAGAGATCTGAGAAAGTAGGTTCCTAAACATATGATAAGAAAAGCTGATTAGCAGCCTAGTTATTCCAGAGAAGACCAAACATTTAAAAATTGGTAATATTTCTGAAAATGGGTATAAAGGTAGAGATAAAAACAGAAGGAACAATTGAATATCTTTAAAAAAAAAAAGGACAGGTTTTAATTCAAGAAAAAAAAATAAAAAGGAGAACTTTTTAAGTTACAGCCATCGAAGAATAAATGGACTTTCTGATGAGGTGGTAATCCAGCCATGGAAGGAGTTTAGTCAAAAACTGATAGACCATCAGGCACACTGTAGATGAGTTTTGCTTTGTGTGGTAGGTTGATGACATGACTGCAAACATCCTTTTGAAAATCAAAGATTCTCTAGTTTCCTCCCATGATGATTCACTAACCTATTCTCAGATGTTGCTTACCAAAATGCTATGTTTATATAAAAACTAAAGTCATGCCATCTGAACATTCATTTTGGCCAAGTAAATTAGAAAATACATGTTTTTCCTTCATTTGATTGTTTTGGTTGCACTCAATGGTATAACCATTATTATTAAATTTGGACAGGATAAACCTAGAACACAACTTGTGCCTTTTAAGTGAGCTGCCAAGGTTTAAAAATAGCCCAGATGAACAAAGGAAATTACAATTTCAATTCAAAGAATAACTGACACTGGTAAGTACCAGTGTGATGATGGAAGAGTGTGTATAATCATTGTCTGAAGGCAAATACTTCAGTCAAAGAGAGCTGTAAGGACAGACTTCTTCTTTCTTTACAGTGTGAAATCTGAACTTTCCTGTCATTGACAAGGTTAGAGCCATACACCACCCACTCAGAAAATGAATCAGACACAAAGAGCCAGATTCTCCCAGAACTTTAAAGCACTTCTGAAAGCTCCCTTAACTCTTTCAGAATACTGGAAAACAACAAAAAAAGGAAAGTATCCAAAAATACCTGTGTAGCTGTAAAAAGATAATATATTTAATGCTACTACTAATGTTGAGGCAGTGGAAAGCATCCCAACTGTCCACAAGTGAGGAATAATGAAATAAAATATAGTTTACTGGGGCACATGGGTGGCTCAGTTGGGTAAGCATCTGACTTCAGCTCAGGTCATGATCTCGGGGTCCTGGGATCAAGCCCTGCATTGGAATCCCTGCTCAGCGGTCCTCTCCCTCTCCCGCTCTCCTCTCTCTAAAATAAATAAATAAAATCTTTTAAAAATAAGATAAAATATAGTTTACCCAAGTAATGCTTTATTACAGTATTCCATAATCATTAAGATTATTATGTGTCATAGTTGTAAACTTTAAAATAGCAATTAAAGGTGCTAGATAGACAATAAAACATTGCAAAACTATGCATGTGTTATGCTTCTTAAGAAAATACATACAAATATTAGGAAGTCAGACAAGATGATAAAATAACGTGAGATGTTGGCTCTGCCCCTGTGCTTGACCCTAGAGAAACTGCACAAATGAAAGAGAGATCAGTGGATCTCAGAACATAAAACTATGCAAATGACATGATCTTGTGTAGTCAATCTTAAAGAATACTAAAATACTGTTACAACTAATGAATGAATTCAGTATAGCTCAGGATACAAAACCAACATACAAAATCCAGTTGCATGTCTACACACTATCAAAAAGCTATTCAGAAAAAGTAAGAAAACAATCCCATTTACAATAGCAAAAAAAGAATAAAATACTTAGAAATATTTAACTAAGGAGGTGAAAGATTTGTACATTGAAAAAAAATAGATGAAGACACTGAAAACACAAATAAATGGAAAGATATTTCATGTCCATGGATTGGAAGATTTAACATTGTTAAAACGTGCATTCTATCCAAAGCAATCTACAGATTCAGAGCAATCCCTATCAAAATTCCAATGGGATTTTTCAGAATAGACAAAACAATCCTAAAATTTATATGGAATCACAAAAAACCCCAAATAGCAAAAGCAATCTTGAGCAGAACAAAACTAGAGACATCATACTTTCTGCCTTTAAACTATACCACAAAGCTATAGTAACCAAAACAGTATGGTACTGGCATAAAAACAGACATATAGACTAAGGAACAGAATAGAGAGCCTAGAAATAAGCTCAGACATACACAGTCAACTAATTTTTGACAAAGCACCAAGAATATACAATAAGTAGAAGATAGTTTCTTCAGTAAATAGTGCTGGGGAAACTGGATATCCACATGCAAAAGAATAAAATTGGATCCTCATCTTACACCATATACAAAAATCAACTCAAAAAGGAATAAAGACTTAAATGTAAGACCTGAAGCCATAAAACTCCTAGAGGAAAACATAGAGGATAAGTTCCTTGACATTAGTCTTGGCAATAATTTTCTGGATTCAACACCAAAAGCACAGGCAACAAAAGCAAAAATGAACAAGTGGGACTACATCAAACTAAAAAGCTTCTGTGCAGTAAAAGAAACAATCAACAAAATGAAAGGGCAACCTATGAAATGGGGGAAATATTTATAAACTATATATCTGCAGATGGCCTAATACCCAAAATACATAAGAAACTCATACAACTCAATAACAACAACAACAACAAAAATTTAAATGTACAAAGGACCCTGAATAGACATTTTTCCAAAGAAGACATCAATTGGCCAACAGGTACATGAACAGCTCAACATTACTAATCATCAGGGGTGCAAATCAAAACCACCATGAGATATCACCTCCCACCTGTTAGGATAGCTATTACTAAAAAGACAAGAAATAACAAGTGTTGGCAAGGATGTGGAGAAAAGAGAATGCTTGTTGGTGAGAATGTAAACTGGTACAGCCATTATGGAAAACAGTAGGGCAGTTAGTTGAAAAGAGAAATACCACATGATCCAGCAATCCCACACTGAGTATATATCCAAAAGACACATGTCTCAAAGAGACTTCTACACACCCATGTTCATTGCAACATTATTCACAACAACTAAGATATAAAACAACCCAAAGGTCCATCAATAGACAAATGGATAAAGAAAATAGGGTATATATATATATACAGTGGGACCTTATTCAGCCTTTAAATAGAAGGAAATCCAGCCATTTGTGACAGAATGGATGAACCTGGAAGACATTATGCTAAGTGAAATAATCCAGGCACAGAAAGACAAATATTGTATGATCTCAGTTATATATGAGATCTCAAAAAAAAAAAAAAGTCAAATTCATAGTAATAGAGAGTAGAACAGTGGTAACCAGAGGCTAGGGGGTGGTGGAAAAGGGGAGATATTGATTGAAACATACAAACTTTCAGTCATAAGATGAGTAAGTCTGGAGACCTATGCAGCACAGTGACTGTAATAATAATTGATTATATAATTTAAATTTACTAAGAGTAAATCTCAGGTGTTCTCAACATACACACACACACACACACACAAACAGTAACTATGAAAGGTGATGAATATGTTAATTAGCTTGATTGCAGTTATCATTTCACAATGTGTGTATATATATATATATATATATCAAAACATTATACTGTACACCTTAAATATACACAATTTTTCTCAGCTAAAAGTAAATAAATCAAAAAAATTTTTTGAAAGAACACAAAACTGGGGCACCTGGGTGACTCAGATGGTTAAGCATCTGCCTTCATATCAGGTCATGACCTCCAGATCCTAGGATGGAGAGCCCCACGTTGGGCTCTTGGCTCAGTGAGGAGTCTGCTTCTCCCTCTCCCTCTGCCTCTCCCCCTGCTCGTGCTCTCTCTCTCTCTGTCTCAAATGAATAAATAAAATTTAAAAAAAAAGAAAGAACACAAAACTGTGAGAAAGCTCTGATGAGACAGACTTTGGTTAGGTCCCAATCAGGTAAGGAGGGAACTGGAGAAGGACAGCCTCCAGTAGAAAACAGCCCCAAAGGATGATCACAGGAAAAGACTAAGAAGAACTTCCTGCCGTGGTCTTTGATCCTGTCTGAAAGGGCCCTGAATCACTGTCTACCCAGTTAGCTCCAGGCAGTAAAATAACAGGAGGACCAGCCAGGGCCAGTCAGAGCTAAACAGAGGCTTCCCCTTGGGATGGACCCTGAAACTAGTAAGGAGGAGCAGAAAACATAGGTAGAGGTAGATGAGCCAACACCTAATTATTTGTTTACTTCTCCTCTTTCTATGCCATTGTTTAAGTCAGTAGCTCTCAAAATGTGATTTCTGATCAGCGGCATCAGTATCAACTGGTCGCTTGTGAGAAATGCAAATACTCCTCTAGACTCCAGACTTACTCTATCAGAAAGTCTGGGCGGCCCAGTATTCTGTGCTTTAACAAACATGCGTGATTGCTCTGATGCATGCTAAAGTTATAGAACCAGGAGTCTAGGTGATTGAATTCAAGAGAAGCAACTATCAGAGCAGATAACGCCCTGGGAGAGAGAGAGAGAGAGAGAGTGGATCGCTCAGAGGTACAGCCGCGGAAAGAGGTCATAGGCCAGCCCGGGGGGTAACATCAGAGGTGGTCCGCCTTACTCAATCTCCCCAGAGCCTACTCCCTAAATCGAACAGGAGGAGCACAAGCTCTATAGAAGGAAGATGACAAGCTCAACACTCTGGAGTACAAGAAGCCAAATTAATGGAATGGCTAAAATAAAAATTTTAGGCAGAAGTTTTAAAATAAAATAGATAGCCTCAAAGAAACGAGGGAAAATATTATAAACATGAACCAGCGACAGTCACGAGAAGGCAGAATCTGGAGATTCAGAACATGAAAAATGTAATAGTTGAAATACAAAGCTCGAAAAAGCGAGTTGAAGAGCAGAAATAATAGTATTATGAAGAAAGCACCTTAAAAATATAGGATGAGGTGAATGAGGTTGGTATGAGACCATTTATAAAAAAAAAAGCACAGATAAACAAAATAGCACTATAGATCTTTCCAGAACATGTATACGCATACATCACCATGAATATAGATTAGGGGATAAATGACTAATGGACATATGAAATTGGAGTGTGGATGAAAATGAAGAAGAAAAATAAAATAAAATGAGAATGGCCTTGCCCAGACCATGATGTACTCTGCTATGACAAAGAGCATAATAAACTCAAATCTCTGCCCCTGAGGACCAAAATTAAGATTGTTTTTTTTTAAGAATGCCATTAAAAATAACTGTAAGGGGATACACAAAATAATAATAGTTGTGCTAGTACAGAATAAATTTATGGGTGTGTTTTTCCATAATTTAAAAACAGTGCAATTTTTTGTTTTTATAATAATAGTTAAGAAAAAGAATGAATGCCTTCCTCCAGGAAGTAGTTTATATGCTGAGATAACCAGACATTAATCAACTTATACATTTGTAATATTGAACTGACTTTTTTCCAGTTATGAGTCACATGAAAAACAGTACTTTTAACAATGCAATGCCATTTTACATCAATCCTCCAGGTAACAATACAGACTTTCCAGTCAGTAAATGTCACCAGAAAAAAAAGAGAAAGTTCATCTTCATTTAAATTATCTACGCTTCTGAAACTTGGGTGTCAGTTGCTTTATTTTATTCATCAAAATTTCCTTTTCTGGTGTTCAACCAGGTTAATGATGAATAACCTTTATATTGTAAGATCGAATTGCCTGACATTTCTCTCTGGATATGTGTGAAAATTAGAACTGTCCCAATCTGTACCTAGATATTTAAAAACCACAGTTGTCCACTTTTCATATAACAGTAGCTCAGTTCAAATGAATGTTAATTGTTAGCATTCTCTAACTGCTGAAAATGACACTCGCGTGAATTAGAAAACATCTGGTTTTGTCCCAGATCTTAACTCCTTTGGGCCTCATTTCTCTCATCTGTGAAGAGAACCGAACTAGAAGTCCTTGTAAGGCTCTTACGTCTTGATGATGCTGTGTGGTAAAGACAGAAATGGATAATAAATTCGACTAATTCCCCACTCCCACCCTGATCCTAACTCTCCAAGAGATATTCCATCAGGACTATTCTGCTCTGTCTGTGGAGGAAGGATGCAGAGGACAGAGTTAGACACAGGTATACCTCAGGATTTTTTGAAATTATATACCAAATCAACAGAATTTTAAGCAGATGGTGTCTGTGGTCTTATGTCCTATGTGAACTGATGAGAGAAATGAAGTTTAGCTCTCTGAGGGCCCATTACTTCTCAGGCTTGCCTTCATTGCCACTTTGAACTCTCCTTTTCAGAAATGTACACAAGTAAAATTAAAAAAAAATTTTTTAACTGCATTATGAAATAAAAGGAGACCGCTACAGCATATGTCCCTCAATACTTCTTCCATTAAGTTTCTTAGAACATTTGGCCCAGAGACCTGATATATGTATGGCCAAAATGGTCATTTTGTGATTAAAATAAAAGCCAACTTTAATAGATTGAATTCAGCCTGCCTGAAAGTGATATGAATTTCTGATTTTCCGTACTGATTTAGGACTTCTTTGAATTTAATCAACTACTGTATATCTTCCAAGAATGGAAAGATACACTTAAGAGCATAGATGCATTTAAGAGCAAAGATACATTTAAGAGCACGTTATTTCACTACAAATCAAACTATCACAGTTACCCACTTTTTGTTCAACTAGTTCACTTCAAATCAGTATTAAATAACATAGCACAATCAAGCAGACACTTCTTATGCTTGGATGGTTACCCAACTAAGCAATCTAGCAAAAAGAAAACATACCTTGAATAAACCTTGGCATACAGCCCCAATGAAGTGAGAGGTTAATAATTATAGTGGCTTGCATATAGTTAATGCTCAGTGAACCCTGCATATCTAAAGAACATGAGAAAGAATAACTATCAAGGAACTTAGGATCTAAAGAATCAAGACTATTACATGTTTATTTCCAAAAATGTTTCTGGAGTGCCCATGAAATACCAAGAGCTCCCATAGTACTGGAAAACTGGATTTGTTTTTTTAATTCAATATGGCAGGGACCCTGTATTCAAGTCAATAAGTTAAATGGAGTGTTATGTGAAATGCAATGGAAGTTGAGAACGGTGGTAGCTCACCCTGAATTTAAAGATCACCCGGACCAGATCTAGAAGTTAGTTAGAATTAGAATGAGCATAAAAGGACAAGATACAGAGATTCTAAGAAGGTGGAATCTCAGTAGCAAAGCAAGAAAAAACAAGAAGTTGTCAAAAACAGCAGGTAAAAAATGATAGGAACACCAAAGTCCAATGCTTTAAAAACTGTAACACATTATTCAAATATTGTTTGTTTCCTTAAGGTAGAATGGGTAAAATGTTTGTATCCTTTAAGGAAAAAAAAAATTAAAGAAGCTTTAGATAAAAATGATGAAAAACATTAAGTATAGTGCTTAGGATATTATTTTGCTAGGGCCGCCATAACAAAGTCCCACAGACTGCACGGCTTAAACAGCATTCATTCATTTTCTCACATTCTGGAGGTTGGAAATCCAAGATCAAGATGTCAGCAGGACTGGTTTCTTCCAAGGCCTCTAGTCCATAGATGGCCATCTTCTCCCTGTGACTTCGCACGGTCTTCCCTCTATGTGTATCTATGTCCTAATGTCCTCTTCTTATGAGAATACCAGCCATATTCAATTAGGGCTCACCCTAATGACCTCATTCTAACTTAGTTACCTTCTCAAAGACTCTATGTCCAAATATGGTCACATTCTGAGGTCCTGGGGGTTAAGATTCTGACACATAAATGGGGAAAGGGGCACGCGATTCAGCACATAACATGTATGTATGTTTACACTGAGTTTAAAAGTAGAATATCCAGGGGCGCCTGGGTGGCACAGCGGTTAAACGTCTGCCTTCGGCTCAGGGTGTGATCCCAGCTAGTTATGGGATCAAGCCCCACATCAGGCTCCTCTGCTATGAGCCTGCTTCTTCCTCTCCCACTCCCCTGCTTGTGTTCCCTCTCTCGCTGGCTGTCTCTATCTCTGTCAAATAAATAAATAAATAAAATCTTTAAAAAAAAAAAAAAGTAGAATATCCAAAAAGAGATAGCCTTAAATCACTGTAATTGTAGGACAAGAGTATGAGTCAGTGGACACATGCAGAGATTTAGAGCGGAGACGGTAACTGAAACTATGAAAGTGAAAAAGCCCACAGAAAGAAAAATCTACAGAGAAAACTTCAGCCAGCCAAGAAAAATGTATTCTTGATTTCTCTGTGTTCTTCACTAAGTATCTAGAAACAATCTAAATGCAAATTGTGAAGTGTTGAAGTTGGAGAAACCTTTTCAGGCCACACTCCTCTTTATTCCACTGAGGAAAGTAAAAGCCTAAAACCATTTTCCTTGAATGGTTAATTTAATAGCCACTATTCTAGTTATCGTGTTTTAAAGAAACATGAATTTTTTTTAAGGACTTTGAATTTTGTATGGGCTTGGCATATGTAAGTTCTAAATATATGGTTATAGATGAATTCTGAATATACTATTTAGACCTGTGCTGCCCAATTTGGTATACACTAGCCACATGTAGCTATTTTAATTTAAATTACCAAATTTCAATACGATAAAAAATTCAAAACTCAGCCTATATTGCATTAGCCACATTTCAAGTACACACGTGATTCAAGTACACATGTGATTAGTGGCTACCCTATTGGACAGATAGAGAATAGTTTTGTCACTGCACAAAGTTCAGTTGGACAATGCCCATTCAGAATATTCTAGAAATCAGGTAGATGCTTTCACCTGAAGTTTGAGGGAGCTGTTTTGTAACTCTCTCAAATTATACAATACAGCAGGTCGTAGCTCATTTCAACTACAAACACCTCCTATATTGTTTGGCAAAACAAACAAACAAACAAAAACTCCCTTCAAAATTTCCCTTGCCATTTTTCAGCTTCATGTAAGTGAGGCTCAACTTGACTTCCGAAAGACCAAAAAAACCAATAAAGACACATTAAAATAAATGAGTAACATTTCTGAATAACCTAAAATGGCCCAGCATAAATTGTAATTTATTCCAAGAACTCTCCTTTCCCAAAGAAACACTGTAGATTCTTCTTCCATTTCTAAAACACTGCGGTCAGGTCTGTGAATGGCAGGTAATTATTTCGCATTTCATCTAAACGTTGAATTATCCATGAGTAATTCCTTCACTCATATGCAAATTTTAAACCAAGAAATTAAAGTTATTAAGGCTGTTCCTAAATTCACAAAGAATTACATAACAATACGAAAACCACAAAAATGCATCGCTTTATTTTTGAGCAAGAATATGCTTTGATGAAGTTTATATTTGTACTGAGGAGAATGAGTATTATGAGAGGCGGGAGGACAACAGTGAGCATTTGACAGAGATTTGCCTTGGGAGCAGTTTCAAAAGCCCAGAGTAGTTCTCAAAGTGTGACTATCCCAAGAAATAGCCGAGAAAAATGCAGACTCCAGGATCCCACCTCAAAGCTCCAAAACCGAAATCTGCGTGGATGGAGTACTGGAATTTGCCTTTTCTTAAAGTTCTCCTCGGGTAATGCTTCTGCCTACTAAAATATGAGGGGAATGTGAATGCTGAAATCTATTTGAAGGCTCCTATGTTTGGTGAGATATCTGCAGAAATAATTAGCTATTCTGGCCTTGGAAGTTTCATACCAGGTATTTGAAAGGGCCCCTTATCAAACAGATATCATTAAATGTCCTTCTTTTTGGAAACAAGAATAATGATTTTAGTGTTAATTATAATGAGAAAGTCAGAATATCCTATCTCTGCTTCAGACCTATACATCTGCACACCCAATTATGTGATCTTTTTGGATAAATGAAATTGGGGTGAAAAAAATCTGAAGATCATTCTTAGACTTATTATCTTATATCCTCTCTTTCACTAATGTGCAATTCTTTAACTTTAAAGCTCAAAGTGAAAGAAGTCTGGGCTAAAAGATATGTCTAAGGAATTAAAACCATAAGTAAATATTAACAATTAGAAAGGCATCTAGGGGCGCCTGGGTGGCGCAGTTGGTTAAGCCTCGAACTCTAGGTTTTGGCTCAGGTCGTGATCTCAGGGTCATGAGATGGAGCTCTGTGGTGGGCTCTGTGCTCAGCACAGCCTCTGCTTAAGACTCTCTCTCCCTCTCTCTGCCCCTCCCCCCTCAAATAAATAAACAGATTTTTTTAAAAGGGCATCTAATTTTTTTAAAGATTTTATTTATTTATCTGAGAGAGAGAGGGAGCACAGAGGGAGAGGGAGAGGGTGAAGCAGACTCCCTGCTGAGCAAGGAGCCTGACATGGGGCTCTATCCCAGGAGCCTGAGATCATGACCTGAACTGAAGGCAGCCGCTTAACTGACTGAGCCACCAGGCACACCAAGGCATTTAATTTTGAAACACTAGTCTATTATTTAATAAGAAAAAAAAGTACAATTTTTACTTGAGTTAACATGTATAACTCTAAAACTAATCCACTAATTTTATCTAGTGTTTGATCAAATAGCAAACAGAAAGAAAAAGGTGAATCTTTTTCATTTGTACAATTGATCTTGCCCAGTGACTATCATGCAGATACAGAGAGAATGCACTTGAATTTGGAGAAAGGTGACTCTATTTTTTTCAGTCTAAAATGTTTTCACAAAAGGGACAATTTTATATACAAAATGTATACTACACAATATATGCAATACATATAATAGTATATGATGATTAAAAGATAAACTTAGGCATATTTAAAATTTTAAGAGTTAATTTGATCAGAATCTATGGGAATAGGGCAACGCCAAACCAGAAGTGGTTAGGAGCACTCCACCAACGGGAGTCTGGGGAAAGACTTACATAGAAAAGATCTGGAAACAAAGAAAGGAAATTATTTGATTGGTTAGAGTTTAAAGGCTAGTTGGCTGTTGTGATTGGTGGTCATAACTCTCTGATTTCATAACCCTAATGATGAGGTTGTGGGATATAGGTGAGGTTCAGTTGGGTTGAATCTGGAGCCGATGACCAAGAAAGATCTTGAGACATCTTTGGTGCAAAACGGTGGTTTATTAAAGCATGGAGACAGGACCCGTGGGCAGAAAGACCTGCTGCCCCGGGTTGTGAGGGGTGGCTGATTATATACTACAGGGCTGGGAGAAGGTAAGGAAAAAGAGAGGTTGAGAAAGTACTTTCATGTGTTAAAGAAGATTCACAGGATACCAGAGGCCTTGCCATTGTTGAATGAAGGTTGTTTTTCCCTCTAGTAAGGCATTAACATGAAGATAGTTGGCAACTTCCTGGAGGCTGCAGATTATAAGGACATTTAGTTGTATCTACATTTCCTTCTGGAAGCTAGATTATTGATAGAAATGCTTTGTTCTTGTAGACTGCTAAGACATTTGTAAACTGAGGGAGACTCAGGTCTTGCAGGATTGTGGTCTCTATAGGTTAACTATTTCTTTTTCCTTTAGGGCAGCCAGGAATGCCTGAGGAACATCACATACATCCCATGGTGGGGAGGGGGGGCGGGTTGCGGGGTGTCAGTTTCTGTTTTGTCCTCAGCTTGCCTTCTGTTCTGACATCACCGAGACACAGGGTTGGGTTTGGGTTTGCTTACACAGGCTGCCACAGCATTAAAGCCACCACAGTCTGTCTCCTTGTTTAATTTATATATTTAAATACACACACACATATCCTATGACTTATTTGTCAAAGTCGCATTCATAACCCCTGGAAACCGCACGTGATTAGTTTTGCTTCGTTTCCAATACAGTGTTTTTGTTCTAAATGTCATCTTTTGTCTATCTGCAATCTACAGTGGTTAAGTGAACCCAAAGGGATGTGAAAGCTGAAAACACACTGCAGCCTTTCATAAGAGCTAACTGAGCACCTGCTAGGTGCCTGGCACTCACCTACGCCCTTCTGACACACTTCAGCACCTCCCCAAAACCCAGACAATGCAACACTCAGTCCCATTTTGTGCCAGTGAGCGAGCCAGCAAGAAATACCCAGAGAATTTCATTTACATTCTGTGATACTGCTGGTGTCTATGTCGTCATCTACTTTCAGGGAGAAAGGGGTGGAAATTGCACTTATAAACTACTTTCCACCTGCTAAATCATTTTACGTGGCAAGTGCTCTCAGTACTGCTGACAGAGCCCCAAGACTGGTAAGTAATAAAGAAGCATTTTTTTCCTTCTTTTTAGAAGTCTGAGCCCTCTTCATCAGTTGATTGCTGTTCAAATAAAGTAAAATGATGGCAGTGGTAGACTAAGAGGGCTCATTCTATTCTTTTTTTGACTGCTGGCAAGAGGATCTATCACCCATTTGAAAGACATTCAGTCCATGAAAACAAGATCTTAACACTTCATCAAAGCTGAGGAAACCCGAGGATGTTTTTGGAAGTCAGCCAATTAGGTGTGTCTGCAGAGTTTGATGCTTTCCCCCTTTCTCTTCCACTTCTTTTATCCTCAGCTGTCTGAGTTCTTTTATCCTTAGCTAAACAGCAGCCAGGGAGCCTGAGGCAGTAAATAGGATCTGAAAAAGACCCTTAAATCAACTAAAGGCTGACTCCCTTTCATAGATGGCACATCACAGACTTTACCTTAATCCTGGTCAGTCTAACTAAACACTACTAAGCACAAACCCAAAGGGCAAATGAGGATTATAGAGAAAACGTATGTCACTATTAGGAGAAAAACAATTCTCTAAATTTATGTAACTATTTAGTTATATTTTGGGCAAAAATATCATCTCCTTCACCTCTCAAACCTTGGTAGACACAGGGTGTGGCATATAGGTCCCTGTTCAAAAATGGCTCGAGGAATACATGGGAATTAATTAATGCAGGCAAGCTTTTCCCTTCTATTACCTTAAAGAATTCCTTTTTTATTTTGTTTGATTGTGACCTGAGAGCCATAAATGTCAACCTTCATTCTAGTCTAACCCTCAGTACCTCTCAATTAGACTATTGCAATTGTCCTCTAATTAAGAGCCCAGAGGTTTTCTATCCTCTGTACCACATACAGGCACTGAATTCACCTTCTCCAGTATTGCTTTCATGGGGTTAATTCTCTGCAGAGAAATCTAGCATAGTTCCTTATCCTCTGGCAAATGAAGTCCAGAACTCCATACCCGGCATTCAAGACACATTACTCATCCAGCCAAGTTTCTTGTCTCCCTTCCCCCCATTTAATCAATGTTCTTCCAGACATCGGCACCGATTTTGCATCAATCTGCAAACATGACCTGAGATACCCATTTCACCATATTTGTTCAGCAACATGAATTTGCTCAATGCCTATTATTAGCAAAGAATTTTGCCAGATGTTAGTGTTCCTGAAAACTCGTATTTACCTTAAGTTTTCATCAGTAAAATCATGTTATATTCACTAATTTGATTTAAAGGGGATCTACTGTGGAGCCTGTTACAGATAGAAAGTTCCTTATATATTCATTCCCTTATTTCTCTATGTGTATGTCTCTCTTTTTTAACTTAATTTTTTACCTAGTATTTGCTATAAAAAATCATTGTGAAGTAGATTTTATTTATCAAGAATGCTAGGAAATTGCAACTGTTTTTATGCTAGAAACTGACTGTGGATCAATAAAAATGGAAATCTATAAAACAGAGAAAGTGGAGACAGGGATAGAGGTGAAATTTCCTCCAAAATTCTGCATAAGGTTACACTATATCAGATTTCAAGATGTGGAAACTTGGGACCTTTTACACCAAATGTAAAATTACAGTCAGGTCAGAAATAAAAACCTTTAGAACTCACTCAACAAGCAAGAGAATGTTCAGTGTTGAATCACTTAGAATTCTAAAACAGAAATATTTATTAGAAAAAGGTATCAGATATATCAAACAACAAAGGAAAAATCAGCATCTTTGCATATAACAATTATTGTTTCTTGATTTCTGTGTGAAATAAAATGAGTATACACCTCAGGAATAATTAAAAGTCTTATGCCACAGTCGTAATCATGTGTAGTAGTCGAGTAATTATAATAAAGAAGTACTAGTGATATCAATTATTTTTCTGCCAACCAACTTTATTCTCAAATCTGTGGCTTTCATGGCTTTTTGTAGGGTATAGGAAAACTCTGTAAGTCTATTTTCAAACTATAAATGGTTCTAAACAAAACACTTCTGGAAATTAAAAATATTCTTTATTTATAAGTTTCAAAAATATAAGGGATATTCACCTATCCAATTCTTTTAATAAATATACATTTGATACCTATTATACTCAGGCATTAGGCTACAGTATGGTTTCCAGTTTCTAAGAGCTTACTACCTAGTAAGCTCTATGTGTATGTCTCTCTTTTTTACTTACTACCTAGTAAGCTCTTAGAAACTGATGAGACAGTATCTATAGTCATATTTGAACAATGAGCTTTTGGCCCACTGTGAATAACTGTACCTCAGAAAACTATGATTAAAACCAATGACTTTATACTCAACTATATAGGGTTCGAACACAGATTCTTAGTCTTACTCTCCGTGTGACCTAGCAGGTCGCTTAACCTCTCTGGTCTACAAAGTTTCTTCATACGAAAAATAAGAATTTAAGAACGGTTACCTTGTAGGATTGACTTAATGATGAAACATTCCCTGGCACAAGGTAACTGCTCTGTAAATAATTGTTGTTGTTTTTGTTGCTACTGTTGGTGGTGGAAGTGGCAATATTTCAGAAGTGCTGGGCTCTGAAGAATGTATGGGATTTCGCCTAACCAATGAGGATTTTACTTTCCTTTATGTTAGATAAAGGAAACAGCAAGTGAAAAGAGATTTGAAAAAGTAAAAGGAAGTAATTCTGTATTCTCATATCGAGTACCTACTGGGATAAATGGATGAAGAAGAGATTAAAGGCAAGTTGACACAAGGCTGTGGAGATTAAAATTGTCATACTCTCCATCCAATACAGATTGGGATTTTCAGTTGTTAGACGAAGGAGACACTGGTGCGTAGAAAAGATGCCAAACACAAATACAAGCAACAGAAATTTTATTGGGGGGGGAAAGTGTGTATCAGTTCTAGTCAACAAGGCATGAGTCATGTGCACTTGGAATCTCATATAATTTGAAAACTCACTCTCTCTCTCTCTCTCTACACACACACACACACACACACACACACACACACACAGAATGAGAGGGAATATCCATTCTCTTACCAAATGGGAACCTCTCTAAACTAAGGAGTATTTTCCTGAATGTGTGGGGTTTGTTTCCTTTTTGAAATAATAAAAATCTGTCCCAGTCTCATCCTTTTCTTTTTTAAGAATTGTCATTGCTGTTGACAAGAGGTAAAAAATGGAAACAAAATCACTTCTGTCTGGTTGATGGAGCTCTGCAGACAGAAACATCCGTACATGTTCATTTGAACAATTACCATCTCAAATAAAAAACATTGTGCCAATATACCTCATTTTTCAAAGCAAAACTACTCTACGTCAATGCTCTAAAAAATGCAGAAATCAAAAGGGATATGTTGAAATCCTTAAGTGATTCTGTTTTCTTTTTTTCCTCCAACTTTATTGAGATATAATTGATATAAAACATTATGTAAGTTTAAGGTCTACAAAGTATTAATTTGATATACTCATATATTACAAAATGATTACCACCATAGCATTAGCTAACGCCTCCATCACATCACATAATTACCATTTCCTTTTTGTGATGAGAACATTTAAGATTTATCTCTTAGCAACTTCTAAGTATATAACACAGTATTATTAACGATAATCACCATGCCATACATCACACCCTCAGAACTTACTCATCTTATAACTAGAAGTTTATACCCTTTGACCAGTATCTCCCCATTTTTCCTATCCCTGGCTCCTTTTAACCATCATTCTACTCTCTGTTTCTATGAGTTCAGCTTTCTTAGATTCCACATATGAGATCATAAAGTGCTTCTCTTTCTCTGTCTGACTTATTTCACTTAGCATAATGTCCTCAAGATCCATCCATGTTGTCACAAATGACAAAATTTCCTTCTTTTGCATGGCTGAATAATATTCCATTGTACACACAGAGACATACATACACACACACACACACACACACACACACACAAACACACACACCATATCTTCCTTTATCTATTCATCCATTCATGGACTTCAGGTTGTTTCCATATCTTGGCTATTGTGAATAATGCTGCAATGAATATGGGAGTGCTAATATCTCTTTGAGGTATTGATTTCATTTCCTTCAGATATATAACAAGAAGTTTGATCACTAGATTTTATGATAGTTCTATTTTTTACTTTTCGAGGAACCGCTATAGTATTTTCCATGGTGTCTGTACTAATTTATATTCCTACCAACAGTACGTAAGTGTTTGTCTATTTTCAAAATTGACATATCAACTGAAATTGGCCAAACAAACCCGACTCAAAGAGCCAAAGCTATCTAAGATATGAGGTCTCTTAGTTAAGATTTGAGTAACCAGAAAAAACAGAAAGCCTCCCGGGTGTGTGAAGTTTCAATAGATAGGAGAGGAGAAGAATATCCATCTAGCTGGCACCATTACTTACTGATATTTCAACCGGATCTGCCTAATATACAAATAAAGTCATATTTAAGCTTGGCTTCTGAGTGTGTTCGGTGAGCTTAGGCAAATCATCTCATATTTTAGGGTGTTGTTTTTCAATTTCAGACCACCTACAACCAAACTACCTAGAATGCTTATTAAAAATGAAGATTTATGGGATCCACCCCAGACCTACTGAATATTTCCAGAGTAGCCCCATAAATCTGATTTTTTTTTTTACAAACTTTCTTGGATAATTCTTATGAACAGCAAATTTGAGAACCAGCATATTTGGATTTCCATTCAGTTTTCCAAAAGATAAAGGATTTTATGTTTAAAGTAGCTATTGAGCATCTAATAAGCACCTTATTCTATACTAGGTGATTAAAGGGGTATCAGGTTCAATTCTTGCCCTTAAGAAGCTTATAGCAGTGGGAGAGTGAAAATGTAGGAGACAGATCAGCAATATCACTCTAAGTGCCTGCTATGGACCAGGGATTGTGCTATGTTTTTGGCAAAAGGACCTCATGCAATATCACAATAACCCTCAAAAAATGAGGTTTTGAAGTGGAGCCCAACTCATGCATGCCTTTCTACTAGAGGTGATAAGGTAAATCCATAAGGCAGAGTAAGATCTGAAAAATATGAGCAATGCAAACAGTCCTGTAAGAGGTCACTCACACTCCCATCATCAACAGAAATTGCCATATGTGAGAAAGGTACATTCCCAGGACTCTTATCTCCCCAAGAAACACAAAGAAAGTGGGAATCACTGCAGGTTTTATCACAGCAAACTTCTAAGATATGACTGGGACTTCATTCAGGAGGGAGGAATTTGCAAAGAACTTACACAAGAACATGACACTGGAGAGCTCTAAGAACCTGGTCTCAAAGTTTTCTGATTTCAATAAATCTTAGCTCCAAAATAGAGAAGGAAAGAGCCCTAGGAATCCACTTTTCTCCTACTCTAAGAAATCTTCTCTGACTCTCTCTACCCAGGCCAGGTGAAGGACCTTTCCAATGCACTCCCATATCTCAATTAATAACATGTGCCTACCAGTATAAGTGTGTATATATATATATATATAGAGAGAGAGAGAGAGAGAGATCTCCAACATCATCAACCTAGATATACCCTAACACATAGGAGATACATGCTTGTTGAATTTACATGTGAACATTACAATTGTATGACTTATCTATTATACCGTTATATATATTTTTTTATTTGATTGAGAGAGACAGAAAAATCAACCTATAGATGATAAATTTGGAAATTGGCTCTGAATTACGGGATTTTAAAAGGCAGATATGGGAAGGGAGAGAATTCCATACATTCGGAAAAATATAAGAAATTAAGAAATGGCCTAGAAGCAAGAAAGCAAGAGACACTCAATTTGGCTGGAGCAGAGGAACATATATCAGCAGGGAAATAAGGTTTGACTGTGTGCTATGTTTTTCCAGAGTTCATACTCACACAGGCACTGGATAGGTGTTGAGGTGAACTTTTATGAATATAAGCCTGGTAGCCAACTATAGGATAGATTGGAGAAACCAGCCATAGTCATCACATGTGGCTATCACAACAGTCAAGCTAAGAAGTAATGTTTTGGTGGCAAGAGGATTGGAGAAAGAGAGAACGGGTAAGAAAGACACTACTGAGGTAGATTCTACATGATTTGGTAGTTGTCCGGGTATAGGAAACAAAGAAGAAGGCCCAAAGTTGACTGAAGTCTAGACCTTAATACACTGGAAAAAAAGAAGAAGGGCCAAAGTTGACTGAAGTCTAGACCTTAATGCACTGGAAGAAAGTAGGCATCAGGGTGAGGGTCCACAGAGTCAAGAAAGATAAAATTTCAAACTTAATTGACAGCATTGAAAGAAAGGTCAAGACTAGAGAAGAAGAATTTGAAGACATACTAATAGCGGTAATAAAGTTGTGGGAATGGATGAGATCTCAAAAGGAGAAAGTAAACTTCAGTGAATACTTACACTCAAGGGAACACAGGGAAATCTCAACCATGAAGATTTCTTTGACATGCAGATAAGTTCCAAGCATCTTCTTGTGCCCCATCATATCTTCAATCTCTCTAATATAGTTCCTGTCAGACTGCTTCCCTTCTTTTTTGTTTACCTGCCTATCCCCATTATTAGATTATAAGCAGGGCTGGGTCATGAGCTATATTCATTTGTCAACCATCAGCATCAGTTCCTAAAATTAGCACATCATGGGTTCCTAAAGAATGGAGATATTAATGTATGTATGTATGTATGGATGGATGGATAGATGGATGGATGGAGGGAGGGAGGGATGGAAGGATGGATGAATGGAAAGATGAGGGATAGATGTATAGTGAAGGAGACAGAGCAGAGGGTGACAGAGGATCAAATCAGAACAGTGTTGCAGAAGTAAAGGAAAGAGACTTTTAAAACCTACAATGTCCCTCCTTATCTCTAAACTGTAATAAATCTAAATCAAAGGGCTCAGAGGTTAACTATCTCAGAATACCTCATGAGATCATTGTTTTTGTGTGATTCTTCCACCTTCTTCAAAACATATCCAAAATTTCAGAATCCAATCACTTGTCACATCTGATATTTCGGTTCAAGATATCATCATCTCTCACCTGTATTGTTGCAAATTTCTCCTAAATGATTTCCCTGCTTCCATCCTTGGCTCCCTATAGCCTATTTCTCAAAACAGCAGGCAGACAATCCTTTGTAAATAGAAGTCAGGTTTTGCCATTTCTCTGCTTGAATACTTCGACGATTTTCCATCTCACTCAAAGTTAATCCAAAGTCTTTAAAATGGCTTACAAGGCCCCCTACGTGATCTGCTCACTCTCTTCAACCATCAACCCCACAGTGCTCCCTCTCCAACCTTTCCCCACTACTATCTGCACTCCAGCCACACTGGTCTCCTTGCCAGTTCTCCAACATTTCAAGCATGTATCTGCTTTAGGACCCCTGCACCTGGAGTTCCCTCAGCCTGGAATACTATCTCCCCAGATATCCACATGGCTCACTCCTTCATCTTCTTTGCTCAACTAGCAGTATCTCCTGAGGACATCTCAGTGAGGCCTTCCCTATCTATACTATTTGAAGTTGTAACCCACACCAGCACTCCCTCTGCCTCTTCCCTGTTATTTTCTCCCTAACACGTGTCATTATCTGATATACTTTATATTTGTGCATCCCAGTCCCCACATCCTTCAAAGCCCTCCAGGACTTGACCATTCCTCTATGTCCTCCATACGATAGCAGCTCCCAAATTCTCTCCTTTTTCTAAAATCCACCAGACTTGACTATATACCATATCTCTTACTACTGATATTTGATTATTTCATATTGTTATATTAAGTGACCATGCTTTCACCTGTTAAACCTCTTGAAAGCAAGTGCCATCACATGATTCTTTTGTATATTCTCTCTTAGCACTCAACATAGTGCAACCACGTAACATGGCTTGGTTTCAAAAAGTATTTTAGGGAATGAACAGGTAATATCAATTATACTAGTTACCATTTACAGAATTATTACCACATGGCAGGCACTGTAACTCAGTAAACAATGTGAGAGTATCACTCTTTTATAGGTGACAATGGAGCAGCTCACCTGAGATCTTGCAGCCTTTGAGAGTGTACACCATTTAAACCAAGGTCTGTTTAACTCCATTGTCCACATTCTACTACTCCTTAATCACTATCCCAAAATTAGTAAGTTCTATTCATTAAGCACCTACTGTGAGCCAGGCACACTGCCAGATGCTTAAAACATGTTATCTCAGTTCACCCTCGGAACAACGCTGTGCAGTAGATATTATCAATCTTGTTTTACCAATGAGAAAACTAGCTTGGAGTGTTAAGTACCTTGAGGAACAACCTATACCTAGTAAGTGACGGTATCAGAGTGTGAACTATTCTATTCGGATAAAGCAATCATATTAATTATGTATGTGCTGCTCTGCAATTCAGAGCTAGAACAGTTGGGATGAACAATTATACCCTGAATTCTGAGTTTTGCTAGAGCTAATGTAGCTTTTATCAGTGAGTTTTAATGATCCCCAAAATTACTTCATTTTATAGCCTGTTCCTCTCTCTTAACCTCCTATCAAGTCCTGATATTTAACTTCTACAACAGGGGAAAATTGAATCAACAGGACGATGACAATCACTAAGGGGATTTTCATAATCTCATTTGTTTTGCAGGTTTCATTTCAAACTGGAATAAGCATTTTTCCTTCTCTTGTTTATATGTTTGTGAGTACAGTGTGTGTGTATGTGAGAGAGAAAGAAACAAAAAGACAGAAAAAGAAAGATGCAAGGAGAGAGAGAGGGTGACAGGGAGGGAGACTTGGCTCTTCCTCAATTCCTTAATTCCCAGAGTCTTCCTCAATTCCTTAATTCCCAGAGTCTAAAAAAATAATTTAAAAAAATATGCTAGATCTTGCAAAACCCCTGGCACACCAACAGTGCTACAGGAGCACCCTCAAGAGGTGTTGCTAATATATGAGAAGCTCCCTGACGCCTGCCTTTGAATTATTAAGGGATGGGGGGACAGAACTCAAATTCTGCGCTTCAGAAACTGGAACTCTAGTCTTCAAAAGAAGCCTTTGAGAATAGAAAAATAAATTTTAAAAAATGAAAGGAAGATTTACTGAGCAGAGAACAATGATTCCAAGAAAGAGAGACACCGAGAGCCTAAATCACACCTCTCAAACATGGGGCTCAATTGCATGACTGTTATTCGGACTGATGACTTCTCCTTTCAGTGGATTAGTAAAATGGTAGCTCTTTTCTCAAGTGTTGCCTGCAGCCAAGTTGTGTAGTAGGGTTGTGGGTTTGTTTTTTTCTCTATACGGGAGGGTGGATTTTTTTAGGAATCACTGCAACACAGCACCTTGCTCATCATCAAACCACTCCTTTGATAACATCACCGAGAAGTAGAGAAGTAATACGGCTTATCCATTTACACAGAGCTCCAAAGGTCTTTGTGCTTCTTCATTCTCTCCACTTCAGCCCCACTTCTCTGCACACACACAACACCCCCCCCACACACACGCGTCGCACAACCTGGCAGTGTGAGGATGGGACCTAAACATGAGGCTTTCTGAGTCTCAATAGTCTCTGCAGCTTTATCCTCCACTCAAGTAGAAAGCAGTTATACAAGATCTCTTGAATTAGAGAAAATAATTTCTGCTTTATCATTCAAATTACAAGTACATGCCACTGGTTTCCAGCTCTTGATTCCTTAGAAACAGCTATGTGATTCTTGAGGATCGGTTATTTAAAATTATAACTAGAAACACAAATACTGTGAGGCGCAGAAAGAGGAAAAATGAAAAACTGAAAAAAGACAAGAGCTTACGAGAAGTGGGGAAGGGGAAAAGAGAGATACATAAAACTAGTTTTTTCGGTTGGAAGCCATGTTGTGTTTTTTAAGTTGTTCACTCCTGCCATCTAGTGGTTATCATACAGCAATGCTGAAGTCAGAATTGTTGGAAATCACAAACAAGTTATTTAAATGAGATGTCAGTCACCCAACTGTTTACCCCGTCAACAAGTTCCCTCTCTGGTCTAGACACGATTGCGAATGTTCCACATGTGTTAATGTCCACAGCATTTCAACAGAAAGCCAAGGCTCCAAATATAGAATGAATTTTAAGAAGTTCCAAGGTTCCACTCACCACATCCCACATTGAGCAAGTTCCCAGAAAATTATCTTGAAATTCTAACATTTCAACAAGTTCCTTTTCCTAAATATTGAATGAACTGATACAATTCTATTTCTTGGAAGATACTCTAAAACCCAAGAATTAAATATACTAACCAAATACAACTGTAGTCTCTGGGTACTGATTCAATTATCACAAAATCACCTGCCTTTTTTATGCTTGATGTAAACAGACTCAATTGTACTTGACATGGTGTCAGTTTTAAATTTCTTTATCTTACAGTTTGCTTCAAAACTTTTTCTCAAAGACAAGCGTTTTCCATCATACAGGAGGAAAAATAATGTGCTCTCTACCCTTGTAGGTTCTTGGCTGAGCCCCCACTGTAATAAAAGACAGATAAACAGGACAAATACAAACAGAAGTTTAATAACAAATATTCCTCCTGTATACATACAAGAGACCCAGGAAAACTGAATAACGCCCCAGGTAAGGGCCCAAGCCCACACCTTAAATAACATCTCCAGCTAAAAACAAATAAAAAAAATATGTTGGGGAGAGGGAGGGCAGTTATTTTAAATTATCAGGAAAAGCTTGGTAAACATGGTAAGGTTGTCATGCAGATTTTAAGCCCTTGCCTTTTTCTTTGGTAGGCGTTTCTGGAGATTTAGTCCTGCTTCTCCCCCTGGAACAAAGAGGAAGACTCCCTTACAAATGAAGATTCCCCTTATAAATGTAAATGTCTCTTACAAAAGGGCAACATCTGCTCAGTTTCCAGTGCTTCTCCCTGTCTGCAGCCTCTTAAAAATAACCAGCTCAAAATAATCAATATGCCAAAAAGGCATATCATGAGGTGGTCTGTTTCACTCCCCTTTTGCTCCCCTTCACCGTATACGTGATCATCAGGGCGTTGTAGGCGGTCCAGGACGGTTGACTCTGCGGCTGTGTTGGAGGCTGTCGGTAGCAGGGAGAAGACAGCCGGAGGCTTGCAGGACTGAGATAAGAAAGTTTTACAAGAGTCGGACACCTGCTGTGAGGGGCCAATTTCGCAAACACTGTATCAGAGGCACTGGTTCTACATTTTTAAAGGGAGGAAATCACAAGGGAAGCTTGATCTGAGAAGTAATGAGCTGCAAGCATGACTGGCTTGCTCTCTGGAAGGGAGTTTTGAAAAAGCACAAAACATTCCCAGGTCTGGGCGTTTGGATGACAAGCACAGAGATGGAAAATGGCAGGCTGAAACAGAAGCCCGAGGCATGTTTTTAAAAAGAGAATTTGGGGAGGAGGAGTGTGGAATGTTTGACCTCAACCTTTAAAAAACACAGTGCAATTTCTGAAAAATGTAACTCAGAGATACAAACAAGCCTTGTATTTTCCAGTGGGGGGGAAATTATTATTGATCTGTTGTCTTTCTGGAATCTCCGGGTAGGTAGGTGTAGTTCCNNNCAAACAGGCTTGAGCAATGGAACGTAGAGAGGGCCCACAGCGACCACCTGGCTGAATAGAAACAGGCCCATCAGGAGACCCACCCCGAAATATCCATAGGCCCTAACTGACCAATGGGTTACTTACAACTAGATACAGTTACCAAAAAAGGGAGAATTCCAGGCATCGCCATACCTCTTCACCTTTCGCCTTTAAGAACAGCCCCACCCACTGCCTCAGGGCAGTCAGTCTCTCCTCCTTTCCGCCCACCGCTCCCTTGTGGTGTATTCAATAAATTTCTCTTTTGTCCTGCCTCGGGAGAACTCTTTCACTTCCTGCACCACTGACTTCCACCCGATCGACACCCCACATTTGGGGGCCCCCGTCTGATCAAGAGGCACCCCATTTAGACACCACAGTAGCAGAACAATTCGGTATATGTAACAAAACATCTTGGAGCATGTACATTACTAACTCGATCTCTTTGATGGTCGTATTTTCATCATTGTTAGGCTGGGCGCCTTGACAGTTGGTTACTTTCAGGCCTTCCTCATTTCCCTCCCTTACACTGAATTCATGATGTCCAGCCACCTGCCTTTCTCTATGTTCTTTGTTCTCGTTCCTACCTCAGGACCTTTGTGCTAGTGGTTTTCCTCTGCCTGCACATTGTTCTCCCTTATCACTTTGTCAGTCTGATCTCAAATTAGTATCACCTCCTAAAAAGTTTTCCCTGCTAACCTATCTAACGTTGTACCTTGCCCAACACCCTACTTTCTTTCTATCAAATAAACTTCTTTTTTTCCCCCCACAAAGGTAATATCACTATTTTATCTCTCTTCCCCTCTAGGATGTAAACTCCATAAAGAACAAGGTCTTGTATGTCTTGTTTATTGCTTAAACCCACCAGGGCCCCAACAGGAAGCAGATGAGTAACTGGAGAAAGTTTAATAAGCAACTATTTACCAAAGGACCACTGCATGACTTCCGTGCTGCAGTTGGGCTAGTGAGAGTGGGCACGCCACTGGCACTCCTAGGCCTGATGGGCACAAGCGGAAGCATTACTGGAGCCCAGGGAATGGAGAGGCTGTTGGCGAGGACCGACAACAGGAGCAAGGACCTAGAGTGGAGAGGCACAGCTGCCCACAGTCTCCCTTTAGAGGAGGGAGCCTGGAATATACACGTCTCAGCTTCCCTCTATCCCTCAGACTGCCTGCTGATGCTTTCTGGAACTGAACTGAAAAGGAATCCAGCAGTCCCTACAGATCAGTGTCTCTGGGGGCACAGAGCAGAGTGGAGAAGGCTGGAGACCAGATCTGCAGGGGCAAACAGAGCCTGACGGAATAGACACAATAAATACGTGTCCAGTCAATGAAGAGCATAATGACTAGGAATTCACAACTGAATGGTGTTTGGTTTCAGAAAAAGCAAGTTGTGCTTTCTCTGAAGACAGCCTTCAGGCAGCAGCAGACAGAAAAGACCCACTGCCCAGGAAGGCAGGAAGAATCCAGACTAACTAGTTTGCCAGGGACAAATGTTTGGTTGTGCAGTGCATTAAAGAACTAATAGAAGCCTATCTGAGCTATCGGATTGTGGGACATCAAAATTGGAAGAGATAAAAGCACATATGTAAGAGCAGAACAGGCAGTTCATTAATATTTTATAGGCATCTATGGGAGGTTGCCCAGCTCACCAAGAGCTCCACATATGCTGCCGTATTCAAGCCTTAAACACTCCATCAGATAGCAAACCGTGACCTCATTTTATAGATGAGGAAAACCCTCCTTAGCAAAGTTCAGTATCTTGTCCGAGGTCACACAGCTGGTCAGAACACATATTCAATACAGAGAAGGAAAAAGGAATCTTTTGGGGTAAAAAAATTAAATAAAGAAAAATAAACAAAAAATAAAAATCCTTTAAAAGATATGAGCGATGAGGCTGGGGGAGCTCAAGGAAAGACCCGATCTGATCAAGACTTTTAGGCAACTGCTACCCTATTTAATTGTAGTAATTGCCTATGTTTGTGGAAGTCTTTATACTGAGTATATTAGTCTGTGAAGCAAAAATGGTATAAAACAGACAATATGAAGGGAAAAAAAATCAAGAATCTGGATAATCTGTCTGAATAATACAAAGCCTGCAGAGACGACACCAAATGATCAAGTTATCTCTAAAACTATTGCTCTCCTTTCTGCAACCTAAATCTTGGCTGGGAAAGAGAAGGTAAGGTACCAGAAATTCATTTTAAGTGACAGCAATCCCCATGAAATAGTGAGCAAACAGGGCTTTTACTTCTCCAATATTAAATCTTCCCAGATAGTGGAATTCTGAACTAGCAGAGGCCAAACAATGAAACAAAAACTCATTTTTAACTATGTATATTTATTCACCTGGTAATAGATTTAATCTCTTTCCTTGTTAGTTTGCCATAAAGTTGGAGTGTTATTCTTCATATGCGAGTTGTAGAAGGAAGGAAGAATATTCTCACTAGCAGTACACGTGGTTAGCCTTTACGGATGACTTTTAGCACTCCTGCCTGCCTCTCTGCAGATGTAAGGAAGTCCGGGAACAGTTCTAGAAAACCCGGACAAGAAAGGAAACAAGGGGTACGATATTCTTGGAGATTTTGAAAGCACTGGCAATGAGCCATGTTCTTAGCCACAACAATTAAAATATGATCTTCAGAGTAGTCTCAGTCAGTCCCAAACTTCTTGCATTAGACTTCCAATGCCAGACGCCAATTCTAGTACATCAGGCTTGCGGGTATATGAGGGATACTCAAATGTTGAGCCATCAGTGAAAGGCATTTATGTGGCTTATACTGAACTATAATGAAAAAAACTCCCCCAAATAGCTTTATGAAGACGTGCTTTCTTAAAATTCTGGCGGTAAATCTTTCAGGCCATTGTTTAAAATCTACTTTTGAAAGGATCCATTAAAAGTGTTTCCCCATGAGCAATGCAACCGCTGACCTGCATTATTCAATGTGTTCTTCTGCAATTAATCTGAAATACTTGCTCCCTTGCTCTCTGTGTAAACTGAACAGCAATGGGATAAAACAACTGGAAAATGAACCCTCTCACTTTATTATTCACAAGCTGCATTCCGTAGTTGTTATTCATAGATAAGTTTCTTCCGAGACCAAAAACAATTAAGTGCACAGAAGCCTAATTCTGCAGAGTATGCCACAGAATTAAATAATCTACCCCTGAAATGAGTAAAACCCTAATACTGGTTTGTCTGCTCACTGTCTTTACAATACAGACGGAAGCTTTGTACCTCAGCCTCCCAAGTCTATTAAATGAGAATGACTTGATTTACCACAACGTTCTATACCTCAAGCAGGACTTGAAGACTGAACCATGGGCCCAAGAGATTAACACATACCTTCCAGATGCTGATACTAGAAAATACTGTTGTGCCCCTGTCCTGGTGTGCACATCTAACTGGTATGACAGCTCTAGGAATAGCTTTGAGCGATGAGGCTGGGGGAGCTCAAGGAAAGACCCGATCTGATCAAGAGTTTTAGGCAACTACTACCCTATTTAATTGTAGTAATTGCCTATGTTTGTGGAAGTCTTTATACCGAGTATATTAGTCTGTGAAGCAAAAATGGTATAAAACAGACAATATGAAGGGAAAAAAAATCAAGAATCTGGATCTGAGTAGGATTTGGGATTAAAGTCCTCTGCCAATTACCAGCTGTGTGATTTAAAAAATTTATTTCTGGAACGAGAGTGTATTATGCTAAGCGAAATAAGTCAGTCAGAGAAAGACAAATACCATATGATTTCACTCATATATGGAATTTAAGAAACAAAACAAATGAACATAAGGAGGAAGAAAAGAGAGAAGGACGAACTAGAAAACAGACTCTTAACTATAGAGAACAAACTGAGGGTTACTGGAAGGGCTGGAGGGGAGGTGGGCAGGGGGATGGACTCAATGGGTGAGGGGTTATTAAGAAGGGCACTGATTGTGATGAGCACTGGGTGTTGTATGAAACTGATAATCATTAAATTCTACACCTGAAACTAAGTTACACTGTATGTTAACTGGAATTTAAATAAAAACTTGAAACCACAAAAAAAAAAAAACAAAAAACCCTCATTTATTAATCATTCCTGGGCCTCAATTTCTTCATCTGTAAAAATATAATAGTTCTTGGCTTACTGGGTGAGAGAGGAGAGAATGAGAGAATGTGGGTAAAAGGTGTAGTTCAGAGCCTGGCACATAGTAGGTCCTGAGAGCACAGAAGTTGGATATTTCTCCCACCATACTCAGAGGGGTGAGCCAAGCTTACCGCTCCTTCTGGGGCTTCATGCTCAGCAAGGAGTCAGCTGGAGATTCTCTCCCTCTCCCTCTGCCCCTCCTACCCCCTTGCTCACGCACATGCTCTCTCTCTCTCTCAAATAAATAAATAAATCTTAAAAAAAAAAAAAAAAGAGGGAGAACAAAGGAATAAACAAGTGAGCCCTAAGCAAGAAAGTGGAAGGAAGCCTAAAACTTCAATGAAAATTGAAACCGCCACATGGAGCAGAACACCATGCTTCTCAGTTCCCAAAGCTTTCCCTCATCACACCCAGTGTTTGTCATTCAACTTGTCCCAGCTGCACTTTGCCACTACGGTTGCTTCTGTGTCTATTTGATGTTGGTTCTTATATTTTCATCTGTTTTTGCCTCTCATTAAACAAAGGAAGATTTTTAAGCCAATGTACACTATTCAAAACAACTATGTCCTAAAATAATGTATATGCTGCTATGTTCTGCCAAAGAAACTCTCACTTCCTGTGCCAGAATAATTATCCACTTTTGACAGTCAAGTCACCCAAGTGCTTGTCTCCCATCTTTCCGGGGTCCCTTCCTCCCGTATATACTATCTGTGCCACCCTGAGTCAGGTCCCCCTGCACCTTACATCTCTGCTTTACCTAGCCCCAGGGCCATATTCAGCCTCAGGCCAGCCCCCATCCTCCCCCACTTCCTTTCTTTTCCCAATCATTACTGATCCAAGGCAGAAGAATGGACCAGACCAGTTCTGAGAGTTTAGGAGTAGAAGATACCACAGAAGATACACCAACTTCAAATTTAAAGTGGGCATTGGATGGAGCACCTGGGTGGCTCAGTCGTTATGCATCTGCCTTTGGCTCAGGGCGTGATCCCGGGGCCCTGGGATTGAGCCCCGCATCAGGCTCCTCTGCTGGGAGCCTGCTTCTTCCTCTCCCACTCCCCCTGCTTGTGTTCCCTCTCTCGCTGGCTGTCGATCTCTCTAATAAATAAATAAATAAAATCTTTAAAAAAAAACAAAAAATAAAGTGGGCATTGGAGTTCCCAAAACGTATCTGCTGCTCCCCATCTCTACAGGCAGTTCCTCACTGGCCTTGTTCCTCTCTAGGGTCCCTAGTATCATCAATCTCAGGTACCTGTCTTCCCCTCACCATTATCCTGCTGTTTATATACACACATCCCTATTTCCACAGTGTTGTCATTCAGAACAGTGGCAATTTACTACACTCTTCCCACTCTAAGCAAAGCTCCAAGTCTGTATTTACAGACCCCAAAAGTTACTAATGCTAAACAAAGACACAACCACTTTATTGGGTGTTTTCCAACTTTATTGAGATATAATGACATACAGCATTGTGTAAGTTTAAGGTGTACAATGTGATGATTTGATACATATAGATATTGTGAAATGATTACAATCAAGCTAGATAACACCTCCATCACCTGCCATAATTACCATTATTTTGTGTGTGTGGTTAGAACATTTAATATGTACTCTCCTAGGAATATATATTAGATCCTCGGAACTTTTTCATCTTGTAACTGGAAGTTTGTACCTTTTGACTAACATCTCCCCATTTCCCCCAACCCCCAACCTTGGTAACCACCATTCTACTCTGTTTCTATGAGTTTGTTTTTTTTAGATTTCAAACATAAGTGAGGTCATACAATATTTGTCTTTCTCCGTCTGCCTTGTTATTTCACTTAGTGTAATGTCCTTGAGGTCCATGTAAGGTGTCATGAACGGCAGGATTTCCTTCTTTCTCATGGTTGAATAATGTTCCAGGATGTGTGTACCACATCTTCTTCATCCATTCATCTATCAATGGACACTTAGGTTGTTTCCATATCTTGGCTATTGTGAATAATGATGCAATGAACATGGGTGTGCAAATACATCTTTGACATCTTGATTTCATTTCCTTTGGATATATACCCAGAAGTGGGATTGCCAGATCTTATGATAATTCTATTTTTAATTTCTTGAGGAACCTCAATATTGTTTTCCATAGTGGCTGTAACAATTTACACTCCTACCAACAGTACACAAGTATTCCCTTTCTCCACATACTCAAGAATACATGTTATCTCTTGCCTGTTTGATGATAGCTGTTCTAACAGTTATAAGGTGATACATAATTGTAATTCTGATTTGCATTTTCCTGATAATTAATGATGTTGAGCATCTTTACATGTACCTGTTGACCATTTTTATGTCTTCTTTGGAGGAATGCCTATACATGTCTTCTGTCCATTTTTAAATTGCATTGTCTGAGTTTTTTCTGCTAGAGTCATTTTAGTTCCTTATATATTTTAGATACTAACCGCCCATGGCTTGCAAATATTTTCTCCCATTCCATAGATTACCTTTTCATTTTGTTGCTTACTTCTTCTGCTATGCAGAGACTTTTTAATTTCATATAGTCCCACTTATTTATTTTTGTTCCGATTGTTTGCATTTGGTGTCAAATCCAAAAAACCGTTGTCAAGACCAATGTCAAGGAAATTACCCCCTGTGTTTTCTTCAAGCAGTTTTACAGTTTGGGGGTCTTATATTTAAGTCTTTAATCCACTTGAGTTGATTTTTGTCTATGGTGTAAGATAAAGGTCCAATTTCATTCTTTTGCATATGGATATTCAGTTTTTCCAACACAGTTTATTAAAGAGACTATTCTTTCCCCATTGTACATTCTTGGTGCCTTCGTTGAAATTAGTTGACTATATATGTGTGGGTTTATTTCTGGATTCTTTATTCTGTTCTATTGATCTATGTGTCTGATTTTATGCCAATACCATAATGTTTTAATTACTATCACTTTGTAATACAGTTTGAAATCAGGAAGTGTGATGCTTCTAGCTTTGTTATTTCTCAGGATTGCTTTGGATATTCAGAGTCTTTTGTGGTTCCATATAAATTTTATGATTGATTTTTCTCATTTCTGTGAAAAACACCATTAGAATTTTGATAGGGATTACACTGAATTTACAGATGGCTTTAGATAATATGGACATTTTAACAATATTAGTTCTTTCAATCCATGAACGTCAGGTATCTTTCCATTTATTTGTATCTTCTTCAATTACTTTCACAAAGTCATAGATTTCAGTGTATAGATGGTCACCTCCTTGATTAAATTTATTCCTATGTATTTTATTGTTTAGAGGCTACTAATAGGATTGTTTATTTCTTTTTCAGATATTTCATTGTTGGTGTATAGAAACAAAACTGATTTCTATATGTTGATCTTTTTAATCCTGTAACTTTCCTGAATTTGTTGATTAGTTCTAATAGTTTTTTGGTGGGGTCATTAAGATTCTTTTCCTCTTACCCTCTCCAGTGCATCCAATTTCAGACTTTTTGGTCCAGCAGTATACTCAAACTTCTCCACTAGACTCCTGGACTTCCACAAAAGCTTTCTCATCTTTGGATGATTGACGAAGTCAGTGTTCTCCAGGGGCTCCCAGACTGCAATTGAGATGGTCTGGATCTGGTGCTTGGGTCATTTTGGAGTCTACAGCTGGGACTGAGATCCGTTTGCCTATTACAGGTGGGCAAGACTCTTCCTAGGTTCGTTGGCATAAGGTTCTGGTGATAGAACCAGAGCTAAACAGAGCTGTAGGTGAGTCCTCAGGGGTACAAAGCTGTTTCTGGTTCTATAGCTAAGACCACAATCAGTGAACCAACTGCTTTGGGTGTTGACTTGTCCTCACAAAACATCTCTCCTCATTCTTAGGCTGCACCAGGGTTTCACAGTCTCCCGCCTGGATCCCACAGCCCCCTTCAAAGGGCACTTTTGTCTGTGGATGGATGCCAAACTGTTGTTGAGGGGATACCAATGAAGGATGTCTTATTTGGCCATCTTGCTGACATCATCTCCAAGAGTCATCTTTTTGGATTTGCACACTCAACCATTCAAACATCTAACAGAATATTTTAAATTTCACAATTTTCTTTATGTTACTCAAGGTTAAATTCTTAGGTTTCCCATTCTCCTCTCCTCCCAACCAGCTCTGATTTTCACTTCTCCCCTTGCTTCCAGACCTGCCCATATGCATTTGTTCTCCACAGTATGCTCAGTGATCTTTCCAAAACACAATTCTGGCTACACATCAATGATGTGCTTTGGGACACAGTCTGAATCTCTCCCAAAGTTTTGTACCTGGGGCTGTACTGGGTAGTGGTCAGAGCACATTCTGTGCACAGACTGCTTGAGTTCCTCTTCCACCCTTACTAGCTTGACTAGTCACCAGTGTGACTTTGGGTAAATCACTGCATCTTACTATACTTCTTTCCTTGTGGTGGAGACTACAATATTCCCTACCTTAGCGTATTTATATGGATTAAGTGAATTGTTATGCATTAAGCTTGTCTCAACTAAGCACTAGAGAAGTACTTGCTGGTGTTATTGCCTCCATCTTCCCTTCCCAAACTATTTTCTGCTTGCTTCTGGCTCATCTGTTGCCATTTCCCCCTATACTCTGTGCTACAGCCATAAAAAACAACTTGAGGTAACTCTGAATGACTCCCCCATGACCTGTTGCCCAGGTTGTTCTCTCTGTAAAAAAAAGAAAAAAAAGAAAAACAAATCTCTTTCCTCTTTTTCACTCCACCTGGACTCTAGTCATTTTCAGGTCACAGCTTCCAAATTGCCTCTTAAAGAAGACTTCCCAGACCCTCCAAGACTAGAGCCCTTTTATGTGCTTCTGTGACACCATGTTCTCAACACGACTAATGCTACTACTTGCAAGTGACTTCTTGACTTGTCTGTGTTTATCTTAGTCATCCCAGACTGCAAATCCTTTGAAAGCAGGAAGCATTTCTTGTTCACTGTTCTATTCTAGTGCCAGGCACACTGCTAGCATCTGGTAAATGCTTCATAAGTGCTTCTTCAATAAATGTTGAAAGCAAAAATATTAAACAAAATAAAGGCAAATTTTACCATTTATACATATTTTTAACATTGAGCACAAAGGTTCAGAAAAACCCTAATGGTTCAACCCTTCATATTTTAAATTGAAACATCTTCAGAATGGGTTTTAATGATCATTATTCCTAAACATGGTGTCAACTTGGTATGTAGAACGAAAACAGAAATTTTCCCAGATGAGCGAAAAACTACTTCCTTCCGCTGTGTGCATTCTGTCTCAGGCAGACAAGGCTGCACTATCCCTTTCAGTGAGGGTTTGAGATAGAGCAGACAGGGCAAAAATGACGTGTCTTTCTAGTGCACCTTATGCCATTTGGAAATTTACAATGTTTCTTGATGATGCTAATAATGGTGGTGATGAGATCAAGATAATAATGTTGTATCCAGTGAGGATCCTAGATGTTCCCATTGGTATTATGAACTGAGATTTGACAGGAAGGTGGAAAAGGAAAGGTAAGGATCTCATCCTCTCCTACTTCTCAAGAACTTTATAATATGTATTATCTCTTTTAGTTTTGGTTGCTCTTCCCCTTCAAAATATTTTTAATTCTCTGCCACTGAGAAGGAAGGAGAGGAAAGGAAAGGAAAGGAAAGGAGAGGAGAGGAGAGGAGAGGAAAGAAAGAAAGAAAGAAAGAAAGAAAGAAAGAAAGAAAGAAAGAGAGAGAGGGAAAGAAAGAAAGAAAGAAAGAAAGAAAGAAAGAAAGAAAGAAAGAAAGAAAAAGGAAAGGAAAGGAAAGGAAAGGAAAGGAAAGGAAGGAAATCCCTCAAGCTCACTCTAACTCTGACATTCTACTTTCCTCTCCTTCACGGCAAAATTTCCCATATGAAACATCTGTAGGTCATCACCTCTCACGCACTCTTAGCCATCTCTGGCATAACTTCAGTTCCATCTCTCTACCACGTCAATTAATCTAGTGGGTATTTTTCAGTCTCTTCCTATTTGGTCTCTCAGTAGCAATAATTTTTGTGAATTTTTTGTGTCCACTTGACTGGGCCATGGGTGCTCAGATATTTAGTCAAACATTATTCTGGGTGTGTCTGTCAGGGTGTTTTTGGAAGAGATTAACATTTAAATCAGTAGACTGAGTAAAGCAGATTGCCTTCCCTAATGTGAGTGGGCCTCACACAATTAGTTGAAGGCCTGAATAGAACAATAAAGGTTGATCCTTCCCTGAACAAGAAAGAATTCCTCCTGCCCAACTGCCTCTGAACTGGAATCTGGCTTTTTCCTGCCTTTAGATTCTACTGAAACATTAGCATTTCCTGGGTCTTGAGCCTGTCAGCATTTGAACTGGAAGTTAACCATGGCTCTCCTGGCTCTCCAGCTTGCTGATTCATCCTGCAGACCTTGGAACTTGTCAGCCTCCAGAGTTACATGAGCCAATTCCTTGTAATAAATCTCTTCCTACACATATGGATTATTTATATATAATTAGTTCTGTTTCTCTGGAGAACCTTGACTAACTCAGCAACCTTTCTATTCCCCCATCTCCATTTCCTTACCTATTCTCTTTAATGCTGTCTAATCTTGCTTCCATCATGCTAAGACCATCTAAGACCTTCATGGAGCTAATCCAACAGACATTCTCAGTTTTACTTCTTGTGGCCTTTTAGCATATTTATTAACTAATTACTTACTTCCTTTTGAAAATGTTCGTTCTGCATCCTCTGTGAAACCACTCCTTAGCTTTTCTCTACCTTTCAACTCTTTCTCTGTCTCTTTTGCAAGCTCACCTTCCTTTTTCTGGCCATTAAATAGCAGAGTTCTTCCAGACTCATCCAGACCGTCTTCTTACTATACACTCTCTCCATAGGCAATCTCATCCATGACCATTTATACTTCAGTAATGCTCAAGTTTTTATTCCCTGCTATCTCTTTTAAATTCTAGTTTCACAAACCAAATACCTCCTTGGACTTAACACTTGAAGTCCAAAAAGGAGCTCTGCCACCCCATTCCCTATCCTTCAAATATTCTTTATTTCAATGACACCATCTATTGAGTTGCACTCCAAGAAACCTGAAGCTTCCTTCTGTCATCTACCATAACTGATCCATTACCAAATCTTGTCAAGTTTACCTCCTAAATATCTATTAAATCCACTTACTTTTTTTTGCCTTGCCTCTATTTTGACTCAAAACATTATCTCCCCATCCAGTACTGAAAGGGTACCTCCTAGCCACACTCTCACCAGTGTTTCTTTTCAATCCATTCTTCAGACTGTCGTAAGATTAAAACACCTCTCCTCCCCACCCTCCACACATACTAGCTTGAAGCCCTTTAATCATTCCCCACTGATCTTGGGACAAGGATCAAAACGATTCACAGATTCAAAAAAGCTTTGTACAATCTGTCCATCACATACATTTCATCTCACCTGGACCCTCCTGCTCTCAGGTGCTCCTGCCCCAGTCATCTCTTAGTTCTTTACTGGGGTCATATTCCCTCCTGTGACAGTGTTTGCACACTCCAGTCCCTCCTCCTGAAGTGTTCTTCCTCCTGAAATGTTACTTCCTTAGAAAACCTTATCTAACTTTCCATATTAAAATGGATCATTGGTGTTATTATACTCCACCATATATTCTTCCTTTTTTACAGCAATTCTCACATTTACCCTTGTGATCAATTAATTGACACTCATTTCCTCAAGAATGTAAGCACCTCCAGGGCAGGGTTTCCATCTGCCCTGTTCATCAAGGTAACCTCAACCCTTTGCTAAAAAGACACTCAGTACACATTAGTTGACTTCTGAATGAAAAAGGAATCTCTACATTGCCTCTCCTCTGGCTTTGAGAAGGAAAAGATCCTAGACATATCTCTTTCTCCACGGCTATGACTAAGTAGAAAACAAATTAAATATTTACTCTTCCGTTGTAACAATTACCTGATTTTGATAATATATGGACTCTCAATAAATTTACATTGTTACCTGTCTAAAGAGATCTGAGGAGACCTCCTGTTTTCCAGCAGAAGATACAACCATGCAAAACAGAGAAGATACAGTGTTTTATACAGTAGCCAGAAAATGGGCTTCTAGCCTGAGCACTAGATGTCACTAAAGGTAGTTCAGGGAGGCAGTAAGGCTGCCTGTAGTCAAATCCTGGATCTGCCACTTAAAACTGTGTGATCACAGCAAGTTACTTAACCTCTCCAGGCCTCAGGTCCTTCATAAGATGGAATTAAAACTACAATCTATTTCATAGGGTGGTTGTGACGACTGAAAGAATTAATATACATAAAACACGTGGGACAGGCCAAGCATATAGTGGTAATGATTATTATTTAACAGTTTTAGACCAATGCTATGCTCCAGCACTACGCTCAACACTACGCGTGTGTTAGTTCAGATGCATTTATTCCACCAGTAAGTTCAGCGGACCAAAATGAATTTTTTAAGAGCCTTTTGAGTTCTGCCATTTCAGTGAGTTTAAGCAGACTAACTATGCCACAGACCTAAATCACACTACTATAGCTGCTCTGCTGTATCATCTAATAATTCTGCTTCCTCGTATTTGTCCTGAATATTTCTCAAAACACCCCCTTATCTCATTTGGTGCTTATACTTTTTTTTTTTTTTTAAGATTTTATTTATTTATGTGACAGACAGCCAGTGAGAGAGGGAACACAAGCAGGAGGAGTGGGAGAGGAAGAAGCAGGCTCCCAGCAGAGGAGCCTGATGTGGGACTTGATCCCGGAACACCAGGATCATGCCCTGAGCCGAAGGCAGACGCTTAACGACTGTGCTACCCAGGCGCCCCAAGTACTTATACTTTTTAAGAAGAGATCTAATGGAAAGACCACGGAGTCCAGTAGCAAAAGCCGGGGCTGGCACGGTAACCACAGGCTCTGTGTTATTTATTGGAGTTTTTATTTGTGAAAGCCACATAATTGCTCTGATTCTCAGTCTCTTCACTTGCAAAATAAAATAATTTATTCTTCAACCAAATATTCTTCCCTCCTTTAAATCATCATTTAAGTACTGGCCCCTTCAGAAGACTGCTTTCCAAGCAATATCACCAATTCCTAATCAGAATAAGAATTTACCTGTTCCCATACAGATCTGTTGTGGGTCATTTCTTTGGTACTGCTGTGGATTTCAAACCCAAATCATTCCTATTCTTTGAGTCTATAAAACTAGAACTGAGGTCCTCACTTTCTATCTGGAAAGATCAGTGGCTGACAGCAGCATCAGGCACCACATTCTAAAAATAAGCCCTTGAGAAAGAGCGAGCCTGCCCTGAAGTTTTAAGATTTACCACAAGAGGGCAGGGCTGATTCAATCCTGGACAACTCTCTTCCTTTTTTTTCTTTGTTTCTCCTTCTTTTATTCTTTTTATTTAATGTGTTAAAAGGGATACACAGATGCACTGATGATGATAATATAAATTGGCAAAAGCTTTTTCCAAAAATAGCATGGTTTCTTTTCCCAACAACCATAAAAATGCTCATATGCTTCAACCTGTAGTTCATTTTATTGTAAAGTGTCCATAAAGCAATGAAGTCCTAAAGAAATTGAAAAAGTCCTAAGAGTCCTAAAGAAATAAAAATAATACACAAAAAAGCCCTTATAACATTTTCTACATTATCTTTTAAAAATTGAAAAAATCTAAATGTGTAACATTGTAAATTTAAATAAATAATAAATAAATATCAAAATGGTAGAATCTACTGCAGCCCTTTTAAACGAATATTTAGAAAATTGGACAGCAAAGTATTAAAATACTTATGTTAAGTGAAAAAATTAACAATATTAAATTTAATTTATTCTGGACTGTATATATGTAGAAGGTATGTAAGAAAAAAATCACAAGTGCATATTCAGTGGGACCAGAATAAAGTCTAGAAAAATGAAAACCACCTTTTTTTTTAGGAAGGTAGAATAGGTAACTTCTCATTTGCAGTATTATTGTTACAGTGTTATATATGCCATGCTTTTTAGTGCCTGTACCTGCAACAGAATCAATGGTGAGTATTCCGTATTTTTAGATATTTCTTCAAGACATTTTCACCCTAATTGCCAAGTACGGCAGTCACTGCTAGTTTCTACCCAATCTCCATTCTTCCCTCCAGTCTTATTAATCAAATATACAGTTTGGTCACAAAGAACCCTGTTAAATAGGCTCACCTCCCCCTGAAACTTTGCAACCTGAACAACCATCTCAGTTCTGGAAAGTGAGATGTAAGCAGAGGCCACTGGTTGAGGCTTTGGGGAAAGCTCTTTAAAAAGTGTCAGCCTCAGCTGGCATACAGCTTCTGTCCTTGTCCTTTGCCCACAGTCTTTCCCTTGCTCTAGTATAGGATTCAGATACTATGCCTATAGGCAGAGCAGCCCTTTTGTAGCCACGAGGATAAAAGAGACATGCAAAGGCGGCAGAGTAGGAAGAAGAGGGAGCCTAGTCTCTACTGGTGTCATGGACCTGTCATGTCATTTCTTGCTGTGTAAGCAAACTGAACCTATTTGGGAAAGTCACTACAGTCAAGTGTGCTATGTTGGAGCCAAAAAACATCTTAACTGACACACCACGAAAGGAATCAACAGAAATACGAAGTTATCCTAGTAACATGAAGAGAAACACAATCAGCTTCAAGGGCAGATGTGCATGTCGGAAGGGTCAGAAGATCAATTCTTCGAGACATCCCTCAAGGAGCCTCTTGATAAAGTACAATTACCAGAAGATGTAATCTATGTCCTACCATGAACTCTGGCTGCAGACTTTAACACTTTGGAGCTCTCAGAGGAGCTCTCTGACTCAAATCTGGCTTGGTACCAATCTTCCCATTTTTGGTGTTATGCCACTTTTAAAAATCCACCCCTCAATGTATCGTTGCACAGACGCTCAAGCTACGTGTAAAATAATGCTTCTTATAGCACTGTCTTAATCATAGGAAAAGCACTTTAAATGTCCAATAGGGGAGTAAATAAATTATGGCATTAAATACCCATATGTGGGGATACTATACAACTTTTTGTAAGTTCAGATCTGTGAACACCTCTAAAGTTCATCATTAATTTTAAAAAGCAAGTAGTCAAAGTATGATCCCATGTATTGAAAATAAAAAGTATATTAGATATTTTTGTAAAACTGCATAAAGAGAGGACTGGAAGGATGCACCCCTAATTGTTCACGATTCACAGTGATAACCTCTAAAGAAGGAACACCCTGTCTGCATTTGTATTGTTTGAATGTGTACAATTATGACTTGTGTGATTTAAATACTGTGCAAAGTTATTTAATCAAGCGAAGTTGTTTTGGCAGAGCGTTTTCACCACACTTTGTTAAATTTAAACACATTGTTCTTAAGAAATATTATAAACATTTTTATATACAATTTAGTTTTGAACATACTGTTTTTAACAAACATTTTTGAAAAGGGGAAAGCACATTTAAACCTGAAAAGTGAGTAATGTAAAAAGTTGTTGGAATTTAAATAGAAGCTGGTGGAGCTAATAGTCCTTGCAGCCGTGGTCCTCAGTCTCCTAGGAAAAATTCTAGCATAGAGGCTGGGCGACCACACCACCTTTGAGCCTGGACATCCACCTCTCTGCATCTCTGAAGGATGACACTGGACTGGGTTCTGTGCAGACTGCAACACACAGACTGGGAAATGACTCCAGTCTCCTAGATGGAAAGAATCTTGCTAGCAGAAGCCCCTGGCACAACAGCTGACTGCCAGCAGCAGCCATGGTAATGAGACATTGACCCATCCCCTTGAGGCGTGAGGCATGCGCCCCATCAGCCTTCCCTCCTCAGCACCTCTCTGCCTGCTTCAGCCATGAAGGAAATAAATACAAGTGTTGAGCTAACCTAGAGTGTGTGCCTGGGTCCTCAGTGATTTCTCTCGGTAGGGCCTACCCTATGAATTCAAAACACAAGGGTTTTACATTTAAACGTGACTCAGAGTAAAGCAACAATGCAAATGCCTTGGGGGTATTACTCATTATTTAGGGATAGAGGAAGAGGAGAAGGGATAGACAGACTCTGAGATCAAATAGATGCAAATTCAAATTCAGACTGCTGCTTAATGCCTGTGTGTACTTGGGTAAGTGAAGTTAATCCCTTCGTTTCTAAATCTGTAAGGTGTGCTTTGGTGGGCTGAAAAATATTCCCTGCGCAAAGAGATATCTGTGTCCTAATCCCTGGAGTTATAATTTCTACCTTGTGTGGCAAAGTCTTTGCAGATAGGATTAAGTTAAGGGTTTTGAGATGGGGAGATGACCCAGGTGGGCCCCACATGCATTCACATATATCCTTACAAGAGGGAAGTGGAGGGAGATGTGACACGGAGGAGAAAGAGCATTGTGACCACAGAGGCAGAGCCTGGAGTGATGCAGTCGCAAGTCAAGGAATGCCATCAGTCCCCAGAAGCTGGAAGAGGCAAGGAATGGATTCTCCCTTAGAATCTCTGGAAGGAGTGTTGCTAGCTCTCCTGACACTTGATTTCAGCCCAGCGATACTGACTTTTGGACTTCCAACCTCCAGAACTTTGACAGGATAGGTTTCTACTGTTTCAAGCCACCAAGTTTGTGGTCATTTGTTATAGTAGCCAGAGGAAACTAATACAAGAGAAACATAACAGCTATCTTGTAGGGTGGCTATGAAAATTGGTGATTATCTGTGCAAAGTTTACAGCACAGTGACGATCACATAATAATCAGCAAATGGTATTATTACTGTTGTCGATGTTATTATTTAAATAAATTTTAAAATAAATCATTTCAATTGGGTAATTTGCCCATTCCCTGACTAACCCTACATATATTCACACTGTATCTGGAAAACTAGAAAACAACTGTGGCATAATCCACAAAGGGAGGCCAGAACTATGAGAAGCACAAGACAAATTTCTGGTCATTCATTCATTCTTCCAACCAACATTTATTGAAGACCTACCCTCCTGCAGGCACAAGACCAGGCACTGAAATGCAATACAAGTAAGGTACAATTCCTATCTTCAAGAAGCTCATGGTCCACGAGGATAATGGCTGTAGAAACCGTAACGACATCATGTGCTACGCATTCTAATAGGAGGATTTCCAAGGGACCGTGGACCTCCTAACACTCTCCAGAATTCCCAGAAGATGTGGAAGTGGAATTTTAAAGAATGATAAGGAGCTGAGTGGGGAGAACCTGGATAAAACATTAAGGCAGGGAAATCATTTGGGAAAGACAAACAGCATTCAAACAGCCAATGTTTCTGTATGATTCAGGTCTAGGGCTAAGGGAGGGGGAGAGAGAAGAGCAGTAGGAGACCAAGCTGAAAAAAGAAGTGTAAGATAGAGAAGGAAGATCCTGATCAGAAGAGCTCCTCCCCCATCTGACAGGCCTTATTCTTCCCAGGAAGAGTGGTACTCTTGCTTTGGAGAGGACCTATCTGGCTTCAATCAATGGGCAAATGCCAGCACTGCACACACAGCAGTAGAGGAAGAGGGTGGGATAAACCAACAGGAGATGCTGGTCCTCAGTTCTTAGCAACCTCGGTCATCTGATTCTGCCTCTCTTCCCACTGCTCAATCTAATAGATTTGTCAAGAAAAAAACTCTTTCACCTCCTTCCTGCTTTAACTAGCAATGTGAACCCATCTATTTTTAGTCTCCCAGAAATTGGTTAAAATTTTTGGTTTGCTGATATCTCTACTGTATTTGTGAGACTGCATTACCCTTTGTGCTTTCTATCATCATTTCAGTGGTTTTTTAGGAGGAGAGATAAACCCATGTGCTCAATTTACCAGCTGAACCATAAGCCAAGCTTGGACTGATCCTGTGGGCAGCTGAGTCCACTCAGGTATATTAATAAGTCCCACTAACTATGTGTCTCTGGTTTCATGTGGAGAAAAAGTCAAGGACAGAAGATATGGGGGAACATGTTCATGTCTTTCAAAGGACTGACAGGCATTTATTCATTAATTCAGTAAATATTAGTTGAGAGCTACTAAAGGCTAGCAAAGATGCTTGGTGTTTTCTTTTTCTTTTTTTAAAAATTATTCATTCATTTGAGAGAAAGAGAGACAAAGGATGAACAGAGGGGAGAGGCAGAGGGAGAGGGAGAAGCAGACTCTAGGCTGAGCAGGGAGCCTGACGCAGGGCCTGATCCCAGGCCCTGGAGATGATGACCTGAGCCAAAGACAGACGCTTAACCATCTGAGCCACCCAGGCGCCCTGATGCTTGGTGTTTTCATACAGAAAATGAAAGGCAGTTCTCGCTCTCTGGGAGCCAGAGCTTTGTGTCTATTGTAGTCAAGGAAGCTTACAGTGACATTATGTGAAGGTATTCAGGAAGCTGTCTAGAAGAAGCGACATTTGAGTCTAGCCAGAAGAATGTTAAACATAGTCCTGATGGTGATAAGATGATACCCACATATTTCTAGCAGGGAAATAATATGATCAATCTTCTTTAAGCGTCACTACAAACATATTTTGGAGAATAAATTGAAGGCAGGGGTGAGGTGTGACGTGATGCTGTTGAGAAACTCTTGGAATAAGCAGCCTGAATGATAACTCAAGGTGCTACTCACCTATTTATTGTTCCAACAAGGGATGACAAACATGTGAAGTACTCACGATTGCGATGAGAACAAAGCAGCCATTCAATAATGGTAAGAGTGTACAAACCTTACTCTATTTGGTTCTCTTCACAATCATGCAAGGTGTTATTAAAAATGAATTACAGTGAGGAACCAAGGCTCAGAATGTTTAAGTGACTTACTTAAGGGCTCACAGCTCCTAAGTGGCCGGGTTGAAAATCAGCTATGAATTGGTCTGACTCCCAAATTGTGGCACTTTGAAACATCAGCCCATATTGCCCACTGTCTGAACAATTCTGGGATCCAGAAATCCACTTGGCAGAGACACAGATGGAATTCAAACACATGAGTAGAAACACCTCCAAAACCTTCGATTCTGTGTTTCCATTGTTCTCCAGAATAGAAGCAAACCTACAGAACCTGAAATAATCCAGAGCAAAGGTGACAGCAGGGAGTGAGAGAAGTGATGTGGGCACCGCAGGTTCCTGAGATTACTTGATTTCCATTCCCATTAACGGGCAGCATCTACTACATTATTTAGGATAATTAACTGTAAGTCTCAAAGGAGTGTGTCCATTCCATCTCTATTGCCTCTCTGATGGACAGAAGGACAAGGTTAGAAGAAATGACAAAATACCTCTATGAAGTGAATCCCTCGGTCTGAGCTCCAACTATAAATCCATATTTAATTTCTTTTCTTCTATCCTCCCATACCTTGCTAATGTCATTGTCTTAATATGATTTCTAAGCATAAAGAACTCTGGAGGAACTTGTATTAAGCAATTACCCCAAGGACCAGCAAACACAAGCTCATGATATTTACTTAAAATTCTCAATTCTGTGGATATGTCAAGGTCTTTATAAACAAAACTGACTTTTTCAGGGTTGGAAAATTAGCACCGTGCCCAGAATAATCATTTCCACTAGGAGAATGGTATGTCGTTATTTTCCATCCCTGTTCATTGGCGGCAGGTGCCATTCCAAGTAATTTGCAAAATAAATTCTGAAAATTGTATAGAAATACATCTAGGATATCTTTGTCATGAAATAAAAAGTTCTCTGTGTCATGAAGGGTGAAAGAGAAGAGGATTTGTACTCAAGGGAAACTAAAAACTGTGTACTCAAGGGAAACTAAAAACTGTGAAGAAACTATCTTCTTCTTTGATAGATTTTGTTTCCAAGTGTTTCACAAGACACTTCCTGGGTGATCAGGAAGGCCCCCCAGGTGGATTCTATCAGAGAACTTACATATAGCAAACTGATTAGGGAAAAACAATGGACTTTGAATGCTTCAGTGGCAAAAACTTTTCTTGATGGTGAAAAGAAGAAACTAGATTTTTAATCTAATTAAATAAATCCAAAACGACTGAAAGCAGAGACTCAAACAGATATTTGTACACCCATGTTCACAGCAGCATTATTCACAATAGCCGAATGTGGAAACAACCCAAGTGTCCATCAATGGATGTATGGATTATAAAATGTGGTATATACACATAATAAGATATTATTTAGCCATAAAAAAGAATGAAAATTTGATATATCCTACAACATAGATGGACCTTAAAAATATCATGTTTAGTGAAATAAGCCAGACACAGAAAGACAAATATTGCACGATTTCACTTATACGAGGTACCTAGCTAGAACTGGCAAATTCATAGAGACAGAAAGTACAATGGAAGTTAACAAAGGCTAGGGGGTGGGGAAGAAGTTACTGTTTAATGGCTACGGAGTTTTTATTCAGGAAGATGAAAATGTTTTGGATATAGATAGTAATGATAGTTACACAACATTGTGAATATATTCAATGTCACTGAATTATGCACTTACGAATGGTTAAAGTGACAAATATTACATTGGATATATTATACCATAATATGAAAAAAAGAAATTTTATCAATAACACCATAAAATGATTAAGTCTATATAATGTGGAGACAGTTAATCTAGGACTATAAATTACAACAAAATGAGGTATTACAGGAGTTTTCAAATGTTTTAAAAATAGTAGACCCTTGAGGAATTTTCTGGAAGCTATGGAACCCCTCTCTAAGGAAAAAAAAAAACACTGTTGTGTATAATTTGGGGGACAGGCACTATGTACCTCTAAGACGCAGAAGTCATGGGAAACTCAGCAAGACTCTAAGGTCCCCTATTGAGGATGTCAGATGCCTTTCACTGAAGGAAGGGAAATCTCACTGGCATGGGATCGCCAACTTCAGCTAAGGTCTAGAAAAACTCTGAAATCACAGATGGAATAACAGAACAAAAGGACAACATTATCAGTCCAACAGCTCATGGACTCATGAGTGCAATTTCAGCGTTGTCTAAACTAAATGCCTTTCTCACAACCTCAGATCAGAATAGTGAATGGTAATAAAATCAGCACAAAGGATAAAGAATTAAATAGTATGACCTCACTCATTAAAATATAGAATCATGTTAATAAGGTATTGCATTCATCTTTTGGGTTTTGTTTTGTTTCTTTTTAAGGAAAACTTAATAACATCCTTTCTGAATGAAAAGAGGTTTTTGTATCCGGTTGTAATTTGAAAAGGAACAACTAAAATTATACATTTCAGGGAAATAAACACCCTTTCATTACTGGTCACAAAGTTCTATTTTTACACTACTAGTTAAGGCTTACTATTCTCTCTGAAATTTCTTGTATTGGCAGCACGTTCATGCATTTAGTAAAAATTGGTACTTTATAATCCTGGGATGTGAAGTGTAACAAATTCAAGAAGTTTTAAATAATAATTTTCTTTGTTTCTAGTCTCAATTTATTAAATATTCAGCTTCTATGTTGACTTATTCTCAACGAATTCAAATAATAAAAGCATTTAAGTGTAGACTATTGCTACCACATTTCTAATAAATGTACGAATCAGCACCTACTGATGAAAAGAACGAGAGAGAGAATAATGAAAAGCCATGTGAATTGTGTATTTAAACTTTTAAGATAAATAATGGATCCCTTTGAGATTTTTGTGAATATAGAGTGCCACAAAGTCAAATGACACATGTAATTAAGTCTAGTCTAGCAATAGTCCTTGACCATTCCCAAATCTAAATATAATTCAGTGTTTTATTCTAAGTTCATATTCATTCTACCATATAATCTAACAAATTCAGCCTGGCAGAGTTTTCCGTAAAGACATCTGCCCCCTGAGGCACAACATCCCATTTTCATTGCCCTGCTGATCTCATTTCCTTTTATCTGTATTTAATACTTTCCCTCCTGAATTAAGACAAAGGCCATAGGAAAGATGGGCTAAGAAACACTTTTAAGGCTTTCCACCACACTCTGTTTAGAATTCAGTCGGTGTATAGTCAACCAAGACTTACTCCATTTGCACAAGAGTAATGCTTTTTACTGTGGTGATAACCAGAAATAAATGTGATTATTTAAAGATTTGTTTAAACCCTTTTAAATTTATATATTTTTTATAAGCCATAATTGTATTGTGGTCTATATATCTTTGGATAATTTGATAAGTGGTACAACTGAGCAGCGCGCTCCAAAAGGCAGCATGTGTATTGCCACTGATGTGCAAGATGATTTTACATGGGCAATTGTTAGATTTTTGTAATAGTTATATTTTTATTTTTATGTTTTCCTCGCATCTATTGCAAATAACACTGCATCTCCATTTGTAGCAGAAATAGAAAACATTTCCTTTTTGAATAGTTTTATTTAAGAATGGATATATGTGAAAGAAAGCTATTAAGTAAATAAGATTACAGGTACACTGTTACAGCAAAAATTGGGAAAACAGTACAAAAAAGGAATCTACACTCTAGGGAGGCATAAAGAAAGGAATAATCAACTGTGCTTGAGCCTGAAGTGAATTCCCTTAGAGGGAATTCCCAAAAGAGGACAAGGAAAAGGAAAGGCATTCCAGACAAAGGGGACTATGTACAAAGACTCTGACATGAGCTCTACCCCTGCTATATGTGAGTGCTGGTGGGTTCATGTGGCTGGTAGGGATGAATGAAAGCCTGTGAGTCAGAGAGGCAACAAGGTAGCAGATCACAAAAGACCTACTTTGCTGTACTAAAATTACTACACACTTTAAAATTAATGTAGACAACAGGAAGCCCCTGAAGGATTTAAGTGAGAAGTAACAGGCTGATTTGTGTTGCAAAAGATAACTCTGGGATAGCCTGGAGCCCAGAGGAAGGTGAGGAGACCATGAGAGAGAGGTTAGTTAGACAACATTGTGGAGGCATAAAGGAAAAGAAGAGGAGACCACACTCAAACTACATATTCCAGTTATAAAATAAACAAGTCATGGGAATGGAAAGTACAGCAAAGGGAATATAGTCAATAATACGTTGTATGGTGATAGATAGTAACTACTTGTCATGGTGAGCATGGTATAATGTATGTAAGTGTCGAATCACTGTGCTGTACACCAGAAACTAATACAACGTATTTCAACTATACTTCAATAAGAAAAACTACACGCAAAATATTTCAGAATGATGAAAGTAACATAAACATCCTTAAAAGGCCAGTGGGAAAATAAAAGGAAAACCTTTTACCACCATCCCAGAAAAGGTTCATATGATTAATATGTAAAGAGCTCCCCAAACTCAATAGAAATATTATTTAACTTTTATTACTTTATCATGAAAAAAATCATGAGAACAGGTAATTCACATAAAAATTTGTTTTAATTTACATAAAAAACAGAAAAGCATAACAAATGTATGAAAACATTGGAAGTTATTGATGATCATGAAAATATGACTTTAAGAGAATGAAGTACAGCATTTTGCCTATCAAAGTGTGCATTAAAAAACACTTTCATATAATGTTAGTGGAACAATAAGTTGATGCAGGGAAAATACCATCAATAGGTAAATGGCTTGTCTTACTCAAAGTAATTGATGGTCTTAAAATTATATTCACAAAAGCTGTAAAAGAAGAAGAAAAATTGTCTAACCCAACCAAAAGAGTGTGTACCACATTTATGTGAAACACAATTCCCTACTTCCCTCCTCCACAAAATAATAAATAAATTTGCTAATTGATCTAATGTAGTGGAAGTGGTCAGGGAAAACAGAGGAGAAATCTGAGATATTTAAGAGAGGAAATTTATAGACTTTAGTGACCTGATATGTGGGAGGTAACAAGAGGAAAGACTACATTACTGTTCCATTTTTGGTAGTTCAGTGGTATCATTTCCTCCAATAAGAAACACAAAAGAACCTTTGAGAATAGAGATAATTAGTTCATGTTGGGACCTGATAGTTTTGAGGAACCAATGGTATGCTGGAAAAAAAAAAATATATATATATATATATATATACATATATATATATATATAATCCAATAGACTGTTGAGTCTGGATCTCAGAAGAGGATCCAGGGTGATGATATATTTTTCAGAGTCAACAGGAAATGGTGAAAACCTGGCTTTGGTGAAATTACCAAGGAATTTATGTACCACCAAGAGAGGAGAACCAAGACAGGAGCTTTGAGAATACCAGTGAGTAAAGGGAGAGCAGAGGAAGGAAACACACTGCTATGGTTTGAATAATTGTGACCCTGTAAATTCCTACATTGAATCCTAATCCCCAAAGGTGATGATGTTAGTAGGTGGGGGTCTTTGAGAGGTGATTGGGTTGAGGGTGGAGCCCTGTTGAATGGACTTAGCACTCTTATAAGAAACCCCACAGAGATCCGTAGCATCTTCTACCATTTGAGGACAAAGCAAGAAGGTAACTGCTATGGACCAGGAAGAAGTCTCTCAACATAGTGCAACCATGCCAGCACCTTGATCTTGGACCTCCAGCCTCCAGGACTGTGAGAAATAAGTTTTTGTGTTTATAAGCCCCCCAGTCTAAGATATTTTATTGTAGTAGCCCTAACAGACTAAACACACACCATGGAGGTGTTTGAGGGATGACTTCATGGACCCACACTCAGGCTCAGACTGAAGGCATGTCCTTCCCTCAGCCAACTAGCCTGGATACCCAGGCCTCAGTTCTGCCACCCTGGTGGCCAAGTGGGAGCCTCAGTCTGTACCTATCAGCCCCTCATCACTGCTAGAAAAATGGTGTAAGTGAAGGTCTATGCATCTTCTTTGTCTGAGTTGGGGAATGTATCCTTGGTTCCAGAGGAAGAAAGAACACTGTTTCTAAGGAAAAGTCTTGGAGCTAGCAGCCACATGGGTGCTTGGCCCACAGACATCTTCTCCCCTGGATCCAGACACAATGAAGCTGGCAGGGAAATAGTCACCTCTCTTTTCTCATACATTATTGAGTAATCTATGCCCTTTTGCATATACACACAAAAATAATCATATTAGTCCAATTGGATTAGTTCAATGCATATCATTTGTAAGCCTCCTGAGAAAAGATGGAGACTACTTTCCTTTGTTTTCAGAAAATCTGATTGAAGCAGATCATACATATGTTTACAGAGGATAAAGAGCCAGATTAATTTAAGTAGGTAAAGCTACAGAGAGCATTAGTCACAGACATCATTCATTAACAAAAGCCATCTGAAAAAACTAGAATAAAAAATCATCAATAGCTAGTTGAAATTCACTAAAATATACTCCAATCCATAGTCTTTACTTAGCAAATCTCAAAGTAAACTTATTTATAAAATCAAATCCTATTCTACTGCCCTTTTACAGAAAATCTCAGGGTAGATTTAGTTATAAAAATCAAAGTTAGTGTAGGAAAAGATAATTAAACATATTGATAATTAAGTGTAAGTTTAGAAAATACGAAGTAGTATAAGTAACAGAAATGAAATCAAATATTCTGACCACCCTTTATCTATTCTTTTTTTCCTGTTCTTAAAAATAAAAACCAAATTTTTATGGATCCCCAATTCAGTATTTGCTGTTAAGTAACACCTAAAATTTAAAATGTCAACATTAGAACCACTGTGTCTCATCTAGCTCTTTTAATAAATTCTAGTAAACTATAACTATGGAATCTTGACTTTGCTGGGTCTTTGGGTAGGACTCTGAAATCTTTTATTACACAGGGATATTTATTGTTATGCTCTTTATTATAATGGTACTTAACATATGTTTCAATTCTTCATGAGAAATAAGATTATTCTTTACCTAGGAACATACTGAAATTCCATGACTAATTAATTATACATTACTTTTTCCTCAGAACACAGATACAGAATTTTTCAACCCTGCTGAATCCAAAAACCCCTGCAATATTGCTAAACTTCAAGAAAAGAAGACAATGGATTTTCATCTATGCTGGATGACATTTAAAATCTCTGTGTCCTCTCGGCCTTCCACATGTGGCTCACAACATGAAAGAAAGGAATCAGAAAAGAAATAAAGAGTAAGGGGGAAAAATTGAGGCTGGATGACAGGCTCATTAAAATGTGCAGAAAGCATCTCTGACTCCCTTGAGAAAGCTGTTATCATGAAATAATCACATTGACGAACATGGAAAGAGTGGACTCCGGCAGGGGCCTTATATTGCACCCAAGAAGTTGGTGATTATATCCTGGAAATGTGACCCCCGTGAAAGCCTGGCTGCTTTGTTGCTTAATAGAGTTCACAGAAAATGCTTGTCTCCAAAATGAGATTTCTCCCCCATTCACTGTGCAGCCGGGGAGTCTTGACAGGATGAGCAGGGGGCCATTTCTCCTAATCAAGGGGGGGTGAGAACCCCTGGGGGCAGAAGATTGTAAGCAATCAAGCTCAATGTTGCAGGGAAGAGCTCTTGCCTTCTGCTCAGTTGTCAAGTGGTCATAAAGGAAGGGTTAAGGAAGCTGCTAGAATTTGGCAGACATAAGGGATAATAGGTTAGATGGACCCATTTTTCTTAGCAATTATCCCATTTCCATCTCTGAGGCTAGGAGAAATATTCCCTTGCTGCCAAAGGAGCCTATCTATGTATACTGTTTAGCTCTAATTAGAATCTTTGCTAGTCTTTCCATTTTCTCACCCTGTTGTTCAAAAATCTTAGGTGTATTGTAATCTGAAGGCACTGAATGGAACATTTTCCCTCAATGCAGCTGGACTGTGGGACAATGGGAAGGACAACGCAGGGGGTGGTGGGAGTGGTGGCTTGTGAAATGAAATAGTACAGTCAGGGCCACAGGTGAGGGAGGCCTTCGGAAAACTCCAACCATGATGATTTCTGGTTTAAACACGATTAATTTATATTTTTTAATGAAAAGGCAAATAGCAAAAAAATGTGTACTTTGTGATTCCTTTAATATTGGCTAATGTATATACTTGTATGTTTCCTTTACATATGAATGTAAATGCATGAAAAAGAACAGAAAATTATACTCTGCTATTAATTAAACTATTTCTAGGTTGTCAGTGGGATTAGAGGCAGGAGTGAAAAGAGACCAACTCTTTAATCATGAATACAGTTCTTCAATGTTTGGAATATTCCCACAAGAATGCATTCATGTGTTACCAGTGTAAACTAATAAGTACTTTTCAAAAGATTGGGGGGGGGGTGTACTTATCTATGATTGGATCTGGACATGAATGTGGAATAAAATTTTATCATATATCCAAGGATTTCCAGACCCAGCTATACCCGAGGGATATTCTAAAATGAATATTCACACCAGGGAGGCTCTGTCCCCATCGAAAGGTTCTTTGAGGTTAGGTCAGAGACCACTAAGTGCTTGAAGGTCACGTCTTAGATACGTGTTTATCAAAATAATCATGTCTTCCTGGAATCCCCCAAAATGTTCCCGACACCATATTTCTAGAACTCTTCAAATGGTTCCTAACTCTGTAAGTAACATGCAAACCCCTCCAAAGTATGAAAATTAAGGCCCAACCTTGACACGATGATTGAGTTACCATCAGAACTGGTGTGATTTCCCTGTGGTGGGTGCACACCCTATATATTAGAGACTCAAAAAAAAGTAAATTGAAATGTCATGTTTTTTTCATACCGAAACGTTTACAAGCCTAGGGACTGGCACAATATGTTGTAGTTGAGGACCCATCCTGGGAATTCGAGAACAGCTCACTTCCTAACCTAAGACTTAAAACTGCCTAACAGATCTCATATAACACTTGGAAATGTAAGCTAAGAAGCCAAATGAAAATATTTTTGATTGTGGGTTTGCAGCCTGAGCATTAAGCTGTGGTTTTCGTGCACCCTGGAGTCAGTAACTTCCTCCATATGTTTCTGTTTGTTAGAGGTAGGCTTCCTTCAATGCAGTGACGTGGGGTTGGGTGGCAAATGAGTCAGGAAATGTTCAACATGAAAGCAGGGCATTCAGTCATTCACATCGTCCTCTCTTCAATTTCAAGGGGCAGGTTCATACCATGCCATGTGCAGCTTCTAGAACAGAAGGGCCAAATTGGCCCAAATGTCTAAAATCCTTTTAGTTGAATCCATTATACTAATATCTGACAATTATGAACTAAGTCTCATTTAACATGCTTGGATGCTCTCACTTAAAAGGCAATAATTACTGAAAAGAGTGAGTTGTATAAACCTGTTTCCCAGCATGTTGGTTGACAAGACACCCCACTGGTTATAATGCAACCATCAGGCAGAGCTTTTTATATTTAATGTTGAACAAATTATCCTTCATAAATGGCAGATTGAGGATTCTCACTGTCAATCTTGCTTTCCATTCGGCTACATTTCTATTTCACAGAACATCTTGAATCTAGCTGAGGGAGGTCCCTAAAAATATAGAGTAAAAATAAATGCAAAAGGAAGAAGTCTAATAAGAACCTCTCTGCTAATTCAGTGACAGTTAGGTATCTTTCTGGTGAAAACTCCCTCAAAGAATGACTTGCAAAACCCTAAGGTCAGTGTGTGCTCTGCATCCATGGCAGGAGTATCAAGAGGAATGGGGTTGGGAAGACTCGTGTTTGTGCCATATCAAGTGCCTTACACTGCAAACATATATAGAATATATAAAGCTGCAAGGCATTGTTAAAGGGCATCTAATCTGACCCACTGTGGAAATTTCCATTCAGGAAATGATGGGGAAGATAGAATTGGAGAGGGAGTTGGAAGACAGATTGTGAGGGATATTTTATATCATGACAAGGCAAATTTACTTTATCTTGTCAGCAATTAGGAGACTACACACATCCTCAAGCAAGGTAATAAGAGATTCAAATTTGTTTTGAACATATTAACTCTAGTAGTAAAATGATGGATTAGTAACAGTTATAATATACTGTTTATGATGACATACAATCAATAAGTTATTGGTATGCTATACAGCACAACATCTAAGCATAAGAAAGACTTGGGTTTAAATTACTACTCTGCAGTTAGCTATGTAACCTTGGCCCAGTAACTGAACATCTTTCAATTTAAGTTTAATCACTCTCTATGTGGACAGTACCTAGCTCAGAGTGTTGATCTGAAGGTTAATTAAATGAGAAATTAGATGCATATAGTAAGAAATGAATAATGTTGGTTTTTATTAGTCCTCTAAGATTTGAGATCCTCATTGTCATATCCAATGTACAATATCTAGGGTAATCATTAGTGCAGCAGTGCTATTCAACTTCAGCTCATGCCGTCCATCAAAACGAATCAAGAAACTGGAGAGTATATATGCTAAGACCACACCACACAAGATTCTGATTCAAGCACCTGCATATACTGTAGGTTCCACAAGTAATTCTCACGCACAGCCACAATTAAGAATACTTATTTAGTATATCATAGATTAAACACTACCTTCAGATTCATTAGAATATAGGTTTTGCTTATATATCACAAATAACACAGTAGTTAACTTGGAGTTTATAAACCTCTGTTTCTCAGTTTCCAAAGTCACAATTTGAATAGGAATAGCATTCTTGTATAGAGCCAGGCCTTTACCTAAAGATAATAATGCACGCATCTAAGACCAGGAAAGCCAAGGTATATACAAAGGAAGGGATCCAGGTGAAATGATAAAAAACAGCAACCATATTGCTGAGTCCCTAATTCAAACACACAAATAAGTCAAAGGTCAGACATTGCAGTAAGTCAGAAACCAAGAAGAAAGGAAAAATCAATGCCTGCAAGGAAGGTCAGAGCAAACAGCAGGTGAGCGCAGAGAAAAGAAGATATAGAAAAACTGAAGATTCCCAAAGCTGGAAGGCAAGGCAGGAGGTCAAAGCCAGGCAGGTCAGCAGGAATCAGGTGACCTACAAGTAAGATGAGAAGAAAAGATGCCAGGTACCAGCAAAAAGGAGAGTTTGATTTTAAGGCAACTTCTAGTCCCTGGCAGGAAGACTTTTATACTTTTTGCTGAAGTATGAACCAGTCTAGGACTGCAGGTGTAAGGAAGTAAATGCATGAAAACAAAGGAGGTGAAGCTCCTAGGAGAGCAGGAATAGCACAAGATCTCTGGTGAATAATACTAGACAAACACAAAGATGCAAAACCACTCACAAACAATATTTATATTAAGTACAACTAAAACATAGTTTTATGTTCAAGAAACTGTGACAATGACTGAAAAATACGAACAAGAGTAATATGATTTAAAAAGAAAAATGAAACAGAAAGAGTAACTTCTTTTATTCATTCATTCATTCATTCGTTCAGCTGAATATCAATTATTGAATGCCTTCAATTGTCAAGCTTTGTGCTAGGCACTAGATATCAAGCCAAAAACAGAGTCTCCGAGGATCTTATTATATAGCAGGAGTAACAAAGATGGAATTATTACAGTGTGAGGCATGAAGTCCTATGATGCAGTTAATGTTAGGGTGCCAGGAAAGACATCCCAAGGAAAAGCTTTTGAAAAGTTCACAGGAATTAGAGAGAATATGAATGAGTAGCACGTGCAAGGACAATCTGGCAAGACAGAGCAAGGCATGTTTGAAGATCAGAAGTAATTCAATATGGCTAGAGCATATGTTGTGAGGCTGGGAAAGCTGCCGCTGGAGAGACAGGCTGGGGACCTCTAATGAAAAGCCATGGTAAAATATTTGGATTTTACCCAAAATATAATTCTCTCTGACTTCTAATAATTGTATGTAATATATCCAAGGAACTGCAACAGAAAAGGCAACATGAAATAGAAAACGAAATAACATATGAATTCAGACATGCAATTATCCATGCATTGCCAGATAAGGATTCTGGTTAAGAATGAACTGGTTCAGACCAGTTCTAAAAATACAAGGGAGCCCCTTTTTAGGGGGATAACTCCAAATGTTGACACCAAAATTTATTTTGTTTGTTCCAGGATTTGGTATTTAAAAATCATCTTAAATTCTATAAAGATTACATCAAGGGCTATACACAACCTAACTTTATTACATACTATTTTTTAAAAACTAAAGGTAAACCTTACAACATCTCTGAAAATGAAGGAAGGGTAGAATAAAGAGTTATCACATCAAACGAGAATGATGTGTTGATTTAACTATAAAATGGTTAGAGATTCCTGTTTTTTGATAGCCATACACACTCAACCATTTGAGGATATGATGTCAGTTTAGGGAGCAGCCCCAGTGATGACCTTAAGGGAATTTATTTAGGGATTTTATACCTTTTTCTACCCAAATCTACCAAATCAATTTTTTTCCTATTCTTCGCATGGTGGAAATAATTTACCACGGAGTGGTTTCAAAACATTACAAATTTACGATCTGCAACTTCCACAGGGCTCCCTGCCCTGACCAGCACGTCTTAGCTAACTCCCTTTCTCGTTTCCCATTATGAACCACCTGCAGTTTTCCAAATGTGTCACAGACTTGTACGCAGCTCTGCCTTTGTATTGTAGCTATTCCCTTAGGCTAGAACATCCTTTCTACCTCTTGTCTTCTCTATATTCTATTTTTTCTTAAAAAAATAGAAAAAACGTCTTCCAGGAAGATTTTTCTTATGCACTCCCCTAGTTTCAGAGGATGCCTGTTCTCCGGGCTTCCATAGTACACCACCCATGGTCTATCACAGGGCTTTTCATACCAGGTTGCAATCTTTTTAATCTCCAGTAGAATGTAAGACCCATGAAAGCAAACATTGTGTTTCATTAGACTTTCATTTATGAATTCAACAAAATTAGTATAGCACTACTACTACTAATATAAATCTATTGAGCTCTGACCATATGCTAAGCAATAGAGAACAAATTTCAACCCACCTGCTTTTGTGAATAAAGTTTTATTGAAACACAGTCACTCCCATTCATTTTTATATTGTCTATGTCTGCTTTCTCACTAAATTGGCAAATTGAGTTTAGACAGAGAATATATCGTCTGCAGATCCTAAATGTTCATTATCTGATCCTTTAAAAAAAGTTTGCCAATCCCTGGCTTAACAAATAGAGTTACAATAGTAAATCAACCTTGTCTCATAGGAGTCTATATTTCAGTGGCAGACCCAGGCAACTATCATACAATGTGATATATATTTTGATAGTAGAAATTAAAATTGTTATTGGAGCACATAGAATGATTTAATCTAAACTTTTGGAGATCAGGGTTTTTGATCTAGCATCTAGCACTGGCTGGCATACTAGTAGATGCTCTATATGTGAACTAGTTTTTGTTGAAGGAAGAATTCATTTAGGACATGAAATACTGGAGCAAGATGCTAAGAGATATAGTTGAGACACTCTTCCAAAGGACTACTGGTATTTCCACTACAGGGAACTAAACTCTCAATTATCACATTGTAAAGCTAAATTATCCAAATCTTTCAGACTTCTATCCTATTCCAAAGAGCTAAGACTCCAACTGGGGTCCCCGAACCAATGAAATAGAAAATCTGGTTCTGGTGCCTGGTCTGAGAGGCTGACTGTAACACTTGCTGACAGCTAGGAGACCTACGTAATCTTTATATTCTTCTTTCAACTTCTTTAACAAGACTTTATTGTAAATTTTTAATGTTAAAGCCTAGCTAAAAAGATGACCTTAATATTCTCTTTTTTTCTCTTTATTTTACATATACACTCGCAGTCTTGTGTTATACTCAATATTGTTTCACAAATAATACATACATCTATATCTATACATATACACATACGATACACATATATACAGAGCCCACACATCCTTCTTACATAAGCTGGGCTCTCATATCTCTAAGAAATATGTGCAGAACTCAAATCTAATACCCCTGTACTTACCTATAACTTTAGCCTACATCAGAGATGACAAATAGGTTCTACTGAAGGGTCAGTGACAGTTAAACACAGAAGCTGCACTGGGTTGAGAAAGTTTGGGAGGCAACTTCTGAGCACATAAGAAGTAGAGGACTATAATTCTTTAGTGATGTTGGTCTTGGATACCGAAGGTGAAATAGTGGACATGGGTCAACTTATCTGCCACCCCTGACCCTTAAGGATGTCACATTCACAAATTTCTTAAATATACTCTTGCCCCAAGCTTACCACATGTAAATGGATAGTGACTGGCTCTCCCAAGAACTGAGGCTGGTGGAAAAGCTCTTGATGGGGATGACCCTGATGGAGAAAATAAGAGTAACAATAACTTACTTCTGCAAAGCACTTTACTGACTTCAAAGTATCCTCATGGGTGTTATTTTCATTGATTCTCTGCAATTTTCTTTATTTATGGTTTACAAAGCCCAAGTATGTAGGGCTCAGTAGTTGCTTACCCATGGCCACGTGGAAATTTTGGCAGAAACTTAACACAGAAGGTTTGACTCCCAGCTGTGATACTTTCAGGGACAAAAGGCAGCATCCCAGGTAATTGGGGGTAGCACACTGCTCTGAGGTAAGAGTGAGTAGGTATTATCACACATTATTTTACTCATTCATGTAGCCAACAATCATTAAGTTCTTACTGTATGCAAGACACAATCACGAAGATTATGAGAGTGGTTTGAAAAGTTATGACAAGATGTTCTGAAGAAAAATGTTATATACAAGGCAAGAACTTACTGCAACATTTCAAGTATTAAAACAAATAGTCAATGTAATAAATATATATCTATCACCTCCCAGGGGCCAGGCACTGTGCTAGTTGCCAGAGATACAAATAAAAACAAAAAAATCCCTAATGTGGGGTGTGTCTGGGTGGCTCAGTGGGTTATGCGTCTGTCTTCGGCTCAGGTCATGATCCCAGGACCCTGGGGATGGAGCCCTGCATCAGGCTCTTCTCCCTCTCTCTCTGCCCCTCCCCCTGCTTGTTTTCTCTCTCTCTCTCTCTCTCTGTCAAATAAATAAATAAATAAATAAATAAATAAATAAATAAATAAAATCTTAAAAAAAAATACCCTTATGCTAAGGAGCTCGCAGGCATTTTTTTCCTTAGTTCTCTTAATTAATTCCCAATGATTTTAATAATTTGATTTCCATACAAATCACCTGGGTTAATGTGTTAAACCTGAGAATTTTATTTGTTTGGTGTCAAGTGGGCTCCAGAAATCTGAATTTTTGATAAGCCCCAAAATATCCCTGATGCAAGTACAGCTCCATGAACTTCACTATGAAATTCAATACTAACCCTTTCAAAGAGCCACATAGGCTGCATAAAATGTACGAACCTGGTTTCTCGTCTGCTGGTCTCCAAAAGAATGAATACCTGGGGTGTTCTTCCATCCAGGCCTCCATGTTCAGCGCCAGTCTGAAGTATTCTGTACACTGAAAACATGAATTCCATAAACCTCATCAAGTTGGTGATGATGTTCTCTGTCTATATCTGCTCCTGTATCTGTATTTAGGCAGGTGTATATGAGCATACTGGGCAAAATACACTGGTGCTTTAACATTGCTCAATAGCTTTCTAACTACAGCTGAATGACAATAAAATGCCCTAATCACACCCCTATGCTCATATATGAATCATCGACAGGCTGGGGGGCTACCCTAATCCTTTCAGACCCATATCTTAGAAACTTGCTCATTTGCTACATATTTTCCCCTTACAAATTACCTTGATAGCCTACTGTCCTGATTTGCCTTGCATAAAATTGTTGAAGACATGCATTTTAGTTTGATATGAACCTACACTCCCCTGCATGAAATTATGGCACTGTGCATGAGTATCTATATTTTTAGCAGATAATTACATCATCTGGCCATACGATGTAATACTATAAAGCTGTTAAAATAATTGTGTAGTAGAATAATAACAGACAAAATATGAATGATATTCTGTGCAAAAATTAAGTTGCAAAATAGGAAATCCCACTTTAACATAAAATATATATACATGTATCATATATATGTGTACATATAAAATACATGTATTCATTGAAGGGCACCTGGGTGGCTCAGTCTGTGAAGTGTCTGCCTTCGGCTCAGGTCATGATCTCAGGGTCCTGGGATAGAGCCTCATGTCAGGCTCCCTGCTTGGTGGGGACCTTCCTTCTCCCTCTCCCTCGGTCCCTTCCTCTTCCTCTGTCTCTCCCCCACCCCCGCTTGTGCATGTGTGCTCTCCGTCTCAAATAAACAAATAAAATCATTGAAAAAGTTAAAATAAAGTAAAATACATGTATTTCTTGAAAATGTCCGAATATTTGTCATAAAGGCTACTCAGATAATAGGATAATAAGAATTATTTTTCTGGATTTTCTAAATTTTCTATTTTCTATGTATTTTCTAAATTTTCTACATGTATTTTCTAAATTTTCTACATGTGTGATCTTTGTGATGAGAAAAAGGTATTATTTAACAAGACAGTATATTCAGTATGCTTCTATTTTATTTTAAAAGTTATACAGGAATAACATGCACACAAATATTAGTATTTATCTTTGAGATATTACAAATGATTTTTGTCTTCTTGGTGCTTTTCTTCATTTTTAATTTTCTATAATATGCATGTGTGGCTTAACTTTTAAAAATAAAACAGAACTACAAAGGAAATCCGGAGCTGGATTAACAGAAATTAGTCTCTAGAGGTAGAACATTAAGTCATTGTGAAACCTTGATATTTAGGGGCATTAAGGGCCTTTTCTTATCACAGACTTCACCTTGAGAAACAGTATACCTGAAATCAATAGTCTCTATCCTCATTATTTCTTCCTTTAAAAGAATTTTACCCAAGAACAACTTCCTTTGGCCCTTCCGTTGGCCCATTACAGCAACTGTTACCAGAGTAATAAATAAAGAGTACTGTGAAAGCAATGAAAGATAAATTTTCTAACACCCCATAAAAATTTAAAAATTAGCAAAAATAGACTGTCAAGAGAATTTCGACAAGAAACCCTACATTGAGTGATGGTTTTATGTATATATCTTAAAATAGAAATATGAAGCCATCATCATTTAAGTTCAGCTCAGAAGTTGGGGTTATTTGGACACGTAATACACTAATGAAAACCTATTTCTGCAGAGGAGCTGGTAGTCTCCTCATCACAACAGTTCCTGAAATGGATTTGAGGCACACATTTGGGCCTTAATAAAAGAAATAACAGTGTGGTCATGAACACTTTCATTTTAAAATGGTAGACGTGACGCTAGCCTCAAAATGAGAAAAGATTCCCTATCCGCTTTGACAGGACACCGTTGCTATGGTGACAGTCTGCTAGCCTATGGCTGAGCAGCTTTGGGTGGCTTTAGTTTGAGTGGACAAGCTAAGACATGTTTGAATCACCTTTTTCACACAGCAACCTGACCAAGAAAGCCCTTTACATAAAAACAAATTATCCACTTTTTTTTTTTTTTTTTTTTTTAAACCGCATGGCTTGGAGGTGGTCTTTGTGATGAAGACTCTCAAAGGTTTACCTCCACCCTGGACCTCTCCTTTGAGCTCAGACTTCAATTCCACAGCTCCATGTGGATGCCTGATCATTATTTGACATTTCATATGCCCAAAACAGAACTAATCATTTCTCCCATCTCCATCACTACCACCATCACAACATCCTGCCCCATCCACCCCCATCCCCTCAGTTATTCAGATCAACAACCTTGGCATCAGTACCGCATTGCCTATTCTAACTTCTTTTAAACATTTGTCAGTGCCTGTAATGATCTTGTTTGTTTACACACCTTTTATCAGATTCTTTCCATTAGAATATCAGTTCTTCCAGAGCAGGAATGCAATCTGTCTTGTTCACCACTACATTCCCAGCATTTAAAATAGTGTCTGACATACAATAGGTACTCAATAAATATTTACTAGATGACTCTGCCCATTCCTATGATATCACTTTCTTATGTTACAACTTCTAACAAAACATTTAGGATTTTAGGATGCACTGTGGACAATTTGCTTTGGGGGGGCATTTGTTCATTCATTTATAAATGGGGGAAGTTAAATAATCTATAATTTTCCCATTTATGCTAAAACTTCATGACTCTGTGATCAAAGCTTACTTGACATAAAATATTCCTTTCCCATTCAGTTCACCATGTGATTCCCATTTAGCTTTTTTCTTACTAACACATACAATAAGGCATACATAATGATAGTTCTCAGAGCACTTTTGTTTCTATTATTTCCTTTGACACCTCAAACTCTTGGAGCCTTACATTTATTATTTCTGTTTTTTTTTTTAATTTCTGTTTTATAAATAACTATAAGCTCAGAGAGGGTATATAAATTAATCAAATTCACCACGCATCTTATTTCACTTAACCAATCTGTATTGGCTAATAGTTTAAATATTTTTACAGTCTGGTATATACCTAGGAATTATAATAAATAATCTTTCTCTGAATTTTTTTCCATAAATATTAATCATCATATGTGTGGTTCAAAAGAGTGTAACATAGTTTTCAAATCTCCCAAGGGTTTAGATTAGACTCCAGCCCAGCCCTTTCTGTAAGAAAAAAGAAAGCTACTAGACTATTTTAGTTGAGTGGACAAGAGATAACCAAATCTACTCCCTGTCATCCTGCAGTAGCATCTAATATTTTCCGCACTTGACTTATTCCTTTGAGTAAAGGTGTTACCTCCAGAAAGCGCCTGCAGTTAAACAGGAATACAGAATAATCAGAAACAGTTAGGTTCAAAACCCCGCTCCACCACTGACCACCTTTGTGACTGTAAATTACACTTTATCCCCAGAAAAGAAAAGCTGGCTTTTCTTTGTCAATACTTTAACTGAATTTATTTTCCTATAACTTGGGAGTTTCTTATAGGACCATGTGGCTTCTGGGCACCCATTGAATCCTCCCACCTATAAGCTGGTTATTTAATATCCTCAGGTCTAGAGAAATAAAAGGAGAATTTTCTCTAGTCTAATTCAAATCTAGAATCTAGGAAGAAACAACTGGGTAAGGAAGAGGGTTTTTGGTTTTTTTTTTTCGCTTTTTTTTTTTTTTTTTTTTTTTAGTAACCATGAAGAATGCCCTGGCTTGCAAACATATGAGTTTTGAGAAGGACTTTTGTGCCAGACAAAAGAAAGAGAACTCAAGAACTGAAAAGCATGATTAATGCAACATCTCAAAAGCCACAACAGATAATCTTTTAAAGTCTCTGATCTCCAAGACTCTATAAAACTCCCCATTTAAACCTTTCTTCTAAAATGAATTCTACACAGTTTCTACAATTATCCTGTATTCTTGTGATATGTCCGAGAAAGCTTGAGTTCAGTAGTTGGTGCTTTGATAACCGTCTGGAGATATTTCCTTTGTTTTTACCTTCAGAAGGTCATCTTTCAGAAGATGCATTATGGAGGATGTATACTGACAATGAGTAGAAACTAAGCCCCTATGGACAAGCACCTCATTTTGTTCCATGGCAGCCAGTACTGGGCCCATTCTGATGAAAACCATTCCTGACAGGATTTTCCTCTCTCTTCTTCCTATCTTCCAGTCCACTTGAGACTTCCCACTCAGAAACTCCACATCAGTACCATATCCACCCTGCTCTTCCCCACTTTCCCACCCTTGTCCCCACCCTCCATCCTTCCATTTTATCTCACGTGTGTGTACACACACAGTCCCTATGTCCTGAAGGCTTCAGAATAAAAATCTAATAACGTTTCCTTCCAAATAGGTGGGAATCCCTGTTTTAAAGGAAGCTATAAACCTGCAAGGGCACCAGACTAATTACCTTTAACTCGATAGTGCTGTATTTCCATGGCACTTTCCAGGCACTTCCCTTTTTAGCTTCACAACAATCTTACAAAGAACTAAGAGGGATTCAGTGGGAAGAATTCAGGAATGTCTGATGCAGAGGGCCTGGAAGCCTGGATTATGAGGAGAAGGAAGAGAAAAAAACTGAATTTCTAGGGCACTGACAAAAGACCATAAGCCAACCAGGTAAAGAAAATGCTGGTAAGACAGTAGCTTTTACAAGAAGCCATAGGGGCAGATTTATCTCTGCTGAAGGTCAAAGGAGGTTTACACCACTGATAGGACCTTGAATGGATGCGAAGGGGGTAGGGTCACAGGGTACAAACTACCATCTAGTAAAGTCAAGATTTGGCAAAAGAAGAATTTCTGTTGTGATAGGGTCCCATTATGTTACGAATCTTCATTTTTCAAGAAGGAGGGGCTTTCCAAGACTTAGAAAATATAAGAGAGAAGAAATCTTAAAGTCTGAGCCTTATGATCAGAAATAGAAGATAAACCAAAGGAAAACAAGCTGAGACAACAGAATAAAATGTTTCATGCATTTCACACTTGCCAAGTAATGTGAGACGGATGGTTTCAACTGTACAGAGTTCTCTCACACATAAATAGAAGTCTGGTGTACTTTAAGCTGACTGTGTGTGCTAAACTCTGGTGAATACGGTGAGAAGGAGAGCCAGGGAAAGCAGAAAGCAGTCAGGGTTAAGGTCCAGGGTGCTACTCTCCAGAACACTCTTCTGTGAAGAAAACTCCCTTTAGCAGTAAAAATGAAGACTGACCTAAAAGTAAGGAAATAAGGTAACAAGAAGCTCACCAAGAAGATCCCTTAGCTAAATTGTGGTGGCTGCCCTTTCACGCTCAGCTATGGTAGGACAGAATGTTGAAATCAGTTTCATCATGAGACTCTTTGGTAAAGCTGAATGTTCTGGATGGGGCGACATGGGGCTCTGGCAATTCTGAGAAGACTAGCTTCCCATCAATTTCTTCAAACCTACCTTCCCAAAAAAGCAGAGCGAGGGGCTGATGAATTGGTTTTGCATTTGGACTAACAAATTAGAATGGCTTTCTTCCCAGTCTTAAGGTTTCCTTCAGGCTTACCTTAAGTCAATATCAATTGTATCTATATTGCACTTGTTTTTAAAGATGTCTGGAGTGTTTTAATTTGTTTTTTAAACCCAGTCGCTATTACCTCCTTAGAGTTAGAAAATGAATAGCCACGTTTACCCCCAGAATCAGGAAATTCAAGAGACACCTTGTTTAGAAGAGGCGTCCAAGGTCACTGGTGAAGTCGGAAAGAGCTTGTGGCTTCAGGTTAAGTCTTTGTCCCCAGTTTTGGGCAGTGTCTCCTTAGCTGTCCCCAGACGACAGGCTGTGGTCGCGAGAAGAATTTTCCCAGGGAAAGACTATCTTAAAGGGCAGCTCGGGTCGACGCTCGGTTTTCAATGGTTTGCATCTCCACGCGGGGACAGGGTATTGCTTACTGGGGTGGGTGAAGACCGCGAGGCGGACGCCAGCCCCAGGATCGAAGCTGCTCCGGGATACCGGCGGGCGCGAGAAGGGGATTACGCAAGCAGACCCTCCGGCCCTCAGCCCTTTCCCTCAACCCGCGGGAACCGGAGCCTCTGCAGTGCGCCGCCCCCGCCCCCAAGTGGCTCCGGGAAAGAGCTGCGACACAACTCGCTCGTCTCTAGAGGCCCGGACGGAGCCCGCAGGTCGCGAACCCCGGAAGCAGGTTCCCTGCGCCCTCCGCGCCTCCCGCGCGCGGCCCTCACGGCGCCCACGTCGCGGCGCCCCACCTCCCGGCGCCGACCCTTTTGGTCCCCGCCCTTCTCCTCACGACGTCCGCAGCTTCTGCGGTGGCCGAACGGGCTGCTGAGGCCCAGGGGCCGCGGGCACCGAGAGCGCGGGCGGTCGAGGCACCACGTGTCCCGCCCGGGCTGGCGCTTGCGGAGCGGGCCGGGCCGGCTCCCGGAGCCCGAGCGCGCACCGGCGGCGCCGCCGGGTCGCCTGCGCACGCGACCCCGGCCCAGCCGGGCCCCGGCCTCCCGGGCGCGCGTGGATGCCTCCTCCTGGACGGCGCGATGGGCCCCTTCTGGGAGAGAGAGGGTAAGACCGGGCGTCTGTATGGGTTCCAATGTCAGTACCCGCGGGCACGGGCGGGCGACTAACCCTCTTGGGTCCAAGGAGAGCGAAGAAGGATACTGCAGACCAGCATGGGTGAGGTGGGGTATCGGGATGCTCGGGGGCCCACAGAAGGAGGTCGTGGAAAATGGGGGCTCTCAGCAGAGGAATAGAGGTGACAGTGTCCCAGTTTGATTGGTCATTGAGGTGGTTGGGCTAGACTCCTCGTCACAGCCGGCGAGATTGACCAGGCCATAGGTTTTGGATCTCCCGTTACTAATCATCCTTGGGAGTGGAGCTTGGAAATGGTGCCTTTTGGTAAGGAAGTTTCAGTAAAGAATTGGTGTTATCCAAAAAGAAAGCCTCGGTAGATCACTCCAAAGACATGGATGGCCCAAAGTCCCCAGACGACACTTTTCAAGTTTCTGCTTCCTTGGGGATTTTTCATACAGATATTCGAAGTGAAGAGGAAGGACCGAATTTTCTTCGGTATATTGTTGAAGGGCTCAGCTGATGCGCACAAAACGTCCTCATACAGGGTGGCATCAACAGGTTCGAATTAAGATGAGTAAATTGTAGAGAAAGAGATCGGTAAGCTTAAAATGGTGCATGGGAAGAGATTCTTAAAGCTTTAAATGGAAGGAGTCAGTTGGGAAAAACAGCTTTCCTGTTGTTTTTATCCAGTTCTACAGTGTGGAGCAAGGAGTGATCTCTAAGAAAGCAGGAAACTCCACTGCTAGGTTCCTTGCAGGTCCTCTGGCCCTGAGCCCAGACCCTGGGCAGCAGAAGCAAAGAGCTGCTTGTGTCTCAACCTCCCTTCTCAGAAAAGGGCCAAATGTGAACCCCAAGGTCCAGAATCTTCAACTTCAAGCTTCTGCTGCAGCATTGCCCCCTCAGATGCATGGCCAGGCACATTTTAGAGATGCTTGCTTCCTCTTCCCCAAAGGGTGTCCCTGGAAGAAGAGGGAGTCAAGTAATCCCAGTGCCAAGTTTTCTCCACCTGTACATTTGGAAGAACAGTAGCCCCTGTCCCCTTGAGAGATGGATCCAAGTCAGATGATGTTTTTATTTGCTTTAGATTTTAGAGCAGCGATATATTTGCATAATGCAGCTTTTGGTTCCTTAAGCTGTTTGACAGTGACACTATTTCAATGCAGAATACACTTAAATACATTCAATCCTTATTGATCTCCACATATTGATCTCCACTTTCTTAACTTGATTTGCATTTAATAATCTTTAAAGTAATATCATGATTGAGAACAATAATTACAGGAGTTCTTAAAGGCTGGTGTCCTAAAAAAAAGAGAGAGAGAGAGTCCAAACCTTCATTTTTATAGATGAGCTCCTGAGGCTGTAGAGAGTAAGTGAGTTGTCCAAGGACATGAATTAGCCAGTGGCAAGCTTAGAACCAGCCACCTCCTAACATCCAGTCCTGTGGTTTTCCCATATTTTAGTAAAAATATGTAAGAGATAAGCATAAATGAGTAATTTTACAGACTAATGATTGGCAAGTCTTAGAGATGGGGTGAAGAGGTCTGTGATTATAAAGAGGTGTCATGAAGGAGATCTTTGGGATGATGGAATAGCTGTGTATCTTGATTGTGATGATAGTTACATGAATCTACACATGTGATAAAATATCAGAGCTACGCACACATTTGACTGTCAGCCTCCTAGATTTCATATTATACTGTAGTTACGTAAAATACAATCATTGGGGGAAAATGGGTGAGGGATATACGGACTTCTATACTATCTTAGCAACTTCCTATTAATCTATAATTATCTCAAAATAAAAAGGCTTTTTAAAAAGTAATTTTGTAAGTACTTCAAAACCCAACATTGACTATTTTGCTAACTCTGAGTTGTACACAAAATACCTTGCTTTGCTGTATATGCTATTTCAAGTATGTGATACAAACTAATGCCTGCATATTTGCTCATTTGATATTTAAAAAAACACATGTGCACTCCTAAGGTATATCTGCTCATGCTAGGATATCACTATATCCTGGAGACACTAAATAGCATCTTAGCTAGAGATAGCAATTTAAGGTAATTTATTTAAAATTTTGTAAACTAGGGAGAAAGTGTCTCCTTTAAATAATTATTGTGCTAAAATAACAGTCAGGTGTTTTTCTTTCTTTTTTTTTTCCTACATGAAAATACTGAGGTCTTGGGTCTACAATTGGTCTTTCCTTTTCTTAGCAGGACGTTTTCTGTGCTACAGGTGATTAAATGGATAGATATCACCAAGTGGAAGTGATGGGAGAACATAGGCTTTCTTTAGAAAGAAACTGAGAGTCATAATGATTTTTTTTGTTATGAGAATTCAGGAATGTAAATTAATTAAAACATCTGAAAAGTTTTTTGTGGATTTTTAGAGCTACCACATCAATTCCAGGGTGAGGTTTCTTATATGGGGTTGGCCACCAAAACAGAAGCCCTAGAACACATTCCAGAGGAGATGAAAAACTACAGCTTTGGTGGTCCTGTAGACTGAGGTCCTTGCAGATCACAGCAAAGGAAAGGAAGGTTCTTGCATACACACTTCTTACCAAAGAAATATCATTCTCTGGGGCACCTGGATGGCTCACTTGGTTGAGTGACCGACTTGATTTCAGCTCAGGTAATGATCTCAGGTTGTGAGATTGAGCCCTGCTTAGGGCTCAGAGGGAAGTCTGCTTGAGATTCTCTCTCTGTCCCTCTCTCTGCCCCTCCCCCTGTGCATGCTCTCTTGTGCTCTCTCTCTCAAATAAATAAATAAATCTTAAAAAAAATATTCTCCGTGGGAGGAGGAACTATTTCTAGAACTTCAGTTACTCTAGTACACTTCACAATTTCTACCATTTCTAAACTCAAACTGTACTTCTATTTACTTAGTATCACCAAAATTTATATTGACACTATCTTTTTTTTTTTTTCTTAGCCTTCTTCTAGGGAATAATATCCATGAAATACCAGGTTTTATGTGTTAGTTATATTTCTTCCAATATGTACAAATAAATGTATAAATTTAAAAGAGACCTATCCATGAACCACTTAAAATCATCCTGGGTACCACCAGTGGTACACTCAGGACACAGGAGCACCATACAATGGCAAAGCTTCACGAGGCACTACAGGCAGTGCTGAGGGAGGCAAGCCTCGCTCCACAGAGCAGCTTGTGATCAATGGTATAACAGAGAGAGAACCAGGTTGCTTCCATATCCTAAGAGCCATTTCAAAAATGGCCTATTATCCCTTCTAGAAAAAAACAATTTTCATTAAGCTTTTTAAATTATATACTATTCCTAAAAGTACTTTCATTCTTTATTGGTGTGAAGCATCTCAGCAAGTATATTTAGCTCTGTAGAAACTAGAAGCAATATTTGGTTTTTCTTTCTATAATTTATGGTAATGACTGTACAAGTTGTCTCTCAGGCTTAATCACCAAGTCATATGAATGTGGGCTTTTTCAGTCTTTCTTCTCAGAGTAGGTTAACTCAGTTTACTTGAACTATAAGGCATTTTGTTTGGTATAGAAATCCCTTTGAAAAACATCATGTATGAGAAAACCTTTGCATTCTTCAAGTGAATTTTAAAAACTATATGAGAAAAGAAGGGTAGATGAGTATGGAAGGACCAAAACAACATTCCTAAAAATGCTTTTAAGGAGCTTTAACTCCTTGGGCTTCTGCTGGTTCCAAAATGAACTTTTACAGCCATCAAACTTAAGTAAGAATATCCACTCATCAAAAAAGAAGACAGGAACCCTGGCTGGCTGAGTTAGTGTAGTATACAGCTCTTGATTTCCAGGTTGTGGGTTTGAGCCCACATTGAATGTAGAGATTACTTAAAACTAAAATCTTAAAAAAAAAGGGGGGGGAGGAAAAAACATTTACTGTAACAACATGGCTTACAAAGGCATCCTCAGGGCTGTGATTCTTTTTTGTTTAAATAATCTATTTGCAAGCATTAAAAGGATTGATTGCTTTGTTTTTGACTTTGTTTCTCAAGAAATACTGTCACGCCTCGTGGAAAGTTGAAAACATCTTCCTAGACCTTACTTACCACAAAACCTATATTTGAAAGGAAAGAATGTTCATTCTTTGACTATGACTGAATTTTTATAAGGAGAAATTAACTGAGTCAGAACCTAAATCCCCCAGTTATTTCTGACCCTTTCTTTCAAAAAAAATCTAAGTTATTTACAAAATCAGAACTGATTATTTTTAAAACATGGTAATTAAAAAAAAAATCTTTTCTTGGGGTGCCTGGCTGGCTCAGTAGGTGGACCACACGACCCTTGATCTCAGGGATGTAAGTTCAAGCCCCACGTTGGGTATAGATATTACTTAAAAATAAAATCTTTAAAAATTTATTTTCTTTATCCTATTAACAATACAAATAGAAAAACAAGAAGTTGGATTAGGACAGAATCATTCATAAGTCTATCACTAGACCACCTCATTTTGGAATTACAGTCTGCTGTACCATGAAGAGATTTAAAAACAAAGACAAGATGTTTTTCCTTAAGGAGGATGATACTGTTGTTGCAACAATCACTGCCAGGTGACAGATGACTTCTCTAACTTATTTAAGTTTATGAAAAGCTAATCAAAAATAATGTAGGACATTTGGGTTGCTGAGTCAGCAAAGTATTCAACATGTTGGTGCATGTGGAATATAACTATGTATATACACATACCTGTTGACTCTATATTCCATCTGGTTTAGCATTTTGTCCCAGCAAAGTGGCGGTTGTGTAATGAATATTTTAGAAAGAAAATGTAAATGAATGAATAAATGCATTATCACAGTGTAATGTGCTGTTCACCCAAAGTAACTTCATGTCCTATGCTGAATGCATAGGAAAACACCAGTATAAAGTTAGCCCACAAAGACCACATTTATAGAGTGCTTATATAATTTAATATCCATACTGGGACAAATATAGAATGCAGACTCCATAAAACAGAGATTTTTGTTTCTGTTGTATCACCAGCACCTAGAGCAATACTTGGCAATATTCGGTTTTTAATAACTATTTTCAAACAAGTGAGTGAATAAAAGAAAACATGTATATATACACATAAGCATATTTACATTTATGAAAACTTAATAGCATTAAATTCAAAATTCAGCCCCAGGTTATTTTTCCATATGATCTTGTGAATTGCCAAATTGTGGTTAAGGTGAATGCTTCTAGTATCAGGGTAGTCCATTTCATCATTGGGAAGATCTAATTATCCTTATATTGAGATTAAATTTGAACTCAACTAATTGGAATGTCTTTATTGTCACCCAACCAGAAATTCTTAATAATGATATCATGTGAAACCTTGCCAGATTCCTTACTGAGGTCCATATGTTTAGCCACGTGTCCCAAGTTGGCAGCCTATGGGCCAGATTCAGTCTGCAGATACATTCTGTTTTGTTTTAAAAACCAGGGAGTAATCACTAATAAAAGGTTGCAGTTAGAATTTTTTTTTTTAATCAGGAGGGTTTACAAAGAAATCCCATATTTCTGGTTTCCCTGGCAAATCAATAATAAAGTTAGAGCTGAGTAGTGGTAGCTGAACACAATCTCTTTTCTTCACAGTGCCCATTACCCTCCTACTTGATAGTGCACTGGGCCATTTAGCTTATTTGTGTTAATTATTTTGACTAAGTAAGCTTCTAAGTTTGTGACTTCTGTCCTAAATATTTCTCAGGTTTACCAGTCTTAACCCCATCCAAAAAAAAAAAAAAAAAAAGCTAGAATTGCCCTAGCTTGGAGCCCAAGCTGATTTCTCAGTAATACATTTGCTGTCCTAAGAGCTCACAAACCATCTTTTTATTAATTTGTGCCAGAATATTGCCTGATGTTTCCTTCAGTCTCACCAATGTTTTAGAGACTCTTTAATTTTTGAAACTCGGAACTATATGCTCCTTTTCTAGATTCGTACCCTTTTGGCATCTCTCCTTATCTCCAAGATTTTTGAAAGACATTAACAGTGTTATCATAATCCTATCTGTAAAAGGTGAGATTAGAAAGCCTAGGGCATAATTTGTCTGTCAAATGAACTAAATACCTTCAGAGAAACTAGAAACATCACTTGGCCTGAGCTTTAGTCTTTTTTGCTAAGTTTTATTCTATTCTTTTTAGTTTGGAGATCATTTTGCATGATAGAGAAGTAAAAGAGTAGCTACAAAGTTATATCTTCTCTTAGTCACCCATTAATAATAAATGAACTGCAACAAGTAGTGATTTTATGCTTTCTTTCTCCAAACATAATTTAAATGAATATTGTTTTCATTCTTAATATTTTTGGAAGTCAGAATTCAAAATTAGATTCTGGTCTTCCTGGTACTATGAACCATAGTTTTGCTGCATCAGGTGTTCCTGGGACTAGAACTTTGGATTTTTCAATTTTTCACATTAATAATAGCCTTATTATCATAATATTTAACTCAGATTTTAAACTGATTAAACACCACTATTTTGTGTGATACATGGTGATAATGTAGAGATTACAAAATAAAGTATATATAAAAATACATATAAAAATATCCTGAAAAAACCCTGTAAGTTGAATTTGTAAGATGAATACAGAAGGGGAAGAAAGTGACAGGTTATCTATTTGTCTGAAATTATGGAATAAAATATGAACTTAATCTCAGAAGTGCACATATTTTCTTATTCCCTGAAGAAAACTGCAAACCTTTGGTGACCCAACCAAAGACAGTTACCTGAGTTTAAAACCATAAAAATCAATTTAAGTTCAACTTACTAATAGTGAGCATTTCTTTCCCAAGGGCATAGCTGACATCTTTTGTAGTACAAATGAACGTGGTAGAAGGTAATATTAACCTGTCCTCTCCCTTCTTCCTTGGTTTAACCTGTGCCCAGGGAAGCTCAATTCATAATTTCTTCAATTTCACACCATTAATACACATTAGGTTAACTCTAAAAGGTAAAGTATAATAGTCTGAGTGAGTAGGAGCCATTAAACCTAATGACACTTAAATGCATTTATCACAGTGATGCATGTCTTTAGGAGGGCCATTATGTTTTTCCGTAAGATAGAAGGGGTTTGAAAGTATAAACTTTATATTATCCAGCTGAACATTCTTTTGTATTCATTTGATCCTTAAAACATATTAAAATGGAAGATGGCTACTACAAAGTTATTTCTTATATTTTAACCCAAGGGTTAAATAAAATAAAACATTTCCTGTAGGTCCCAAGAGCAAGGCTGAGTGCTTTGGGTTCTTTGTCCATGGTGCTGAAATTGGCTCTTCCCGCAGTGGCCCCACTACAGGGTCGGATAGAGCGGGGGAAAGGACTGATGTTTGTCCCAATTAATGACTTACAAGAACACAAGTAAGGATTAGAAATGAATGTGTTGTTCAACTTTATAATCAGCATAGCAAGAAAATTTGCACAATTTGTTTGTGTATTTGAATAATGTGCAATGTGGAGGCTAAAATAGCAAATACTTGTTTTTAACCCATTTGAAGTACAGCTTGGGAATTTTCATCATTTTGCACCTACACTTCCTTGTTCATTAAGATATACCAACATCAGTAATATTTAACAGTTGTCAATTTCTATTTGTATTCCCAACACTCTTCATTTTGGCTTTTCGTAGGCCCATGATAATGCTTTCTCTTTGATTTGCTTTATATCCCTCCAGTACAATGAAAAACAACATTAAAAATGATTTGAAATTAAACTTTTTACTTTAAACATATGATGTTAATACATGAATAAGTTACATCGTTAGGTTTTGTTTCCTTTTCATGGCCTTAACTTTCTTATAGCATTTTTTATCCCATTATGCTGTGCCTTGATCAATATTTCACTGCCCTAAGGAATTTTTTTTCTTTTCACACCACCTGCTTTTATCTGCCAATGAAAATTTTTCACACCAAGAAGAAGAAAGAGGTAAAAAAATTCAAAGGCACATCCTTTTCTTCCATAGTGAACATTTACAAAAAGTGGAAAATTTCTTTTCTCCATGTCCCCAGTATATCTTTCAAGGAGATGAGGTAATGTTCATGTTACCACAGATTTTCAGCTGTTCAGATTTACTAGTACACAAGGGAGGTTCCATCTCTGGGACTTATTTTTCCTCCTCAGGATATTTATTTATTTATTTTTAAAGACTTTATTTATTTATTTGACAGAGAGAGAGACAGCCAGGGAGAGAGGGAACACAAGCAGGGGGAGTGGGAGAGGAAAAAGCAGGCTCCCAGCAGAGGAGCCTGATGTGGGACTTGATCCCAGAATGCCGGGATCACGCCCTGAGCCTAAGGCAGACACTCAACGACTGTGACTGCGCCACCCAGGCGCCCCTCAGGATATTTAAACTGGAATCTTTGTCAGACTGAATTGGTGTTCCCTGAACAAAAAGGAATATAAAATGCAACTTCAGCATTAGCATTCTGCTTAGAACAAAGGGAGGTGACTAGAAGCACCACTTACCGGTCTCTGGTTTCCCTTTAGGGGATAACCACAGCCATTTTAACTTTTGGGTTCATTTAAACAAGACTCCATCCTTTGGCTCCAGAACTGAAGCGTGATATACATCTTTATATTTGCCTGAGCCAGTGATTTTTTTTTATTACTTCCCATTTTGAATAGGTAGGTTTGCTTCTGGTAATGAGGGAGGAATATTTGTTTTGTGAAGGGGTTGTATTTTTGTCAGAGATTTGTCATAAAAATTAAGGAGGATGTGGTTAACTAAACCACATTTTATAAAATGTCACTGATTTTTCCAGAAAAGCCTAGTTTTGGAGGTGAAAGGCATCTGGAGGAAATTTAAGTTTCCAAGTGAGCATTTAAAGAGCAAAGACTTTATATTGCTTGATTTATGATTATTGAAAAAAATTACAGATCATGTATGATAAAAATTTAATTTGTCATGTTGGTAGAAGGTAGCATTCCTTTTATCAAGCCATTTAAAACTACTTCTGATGTTGTTCACTATGAGTATCTCTGATCTGGTTGGCAAGGAGAGAACTATTAACTACAGTGGCATTTGGCCATTCCCACACTTGCCAACTAGATAGCTGTTGAGTGAGTAATTGAGTTTCAGTGAGTTTCTATCCAGAGTTTATTCCAGACTCGATAATTTTCTACTGCAGGCTTTGCTTTAGAATGTAGCTGAAAAATAATGCTCTTGATCCAGAAACATTTTAATTAAATTAATTTGAATGTGATATGTTAGTTGTTTTGAGGTTGTTCAAATCGAATGCTTCTGTAGCCTATGAGAGTTTATACATGCTCTCCTGGTTAGGAACTGTCACAGATTAGGACTAAAATTTCCTGTCGGCCGTTAAGTAGAAGTGCTGTATTATTTATTGTTAAACTATCTAGTATGTAGATTTTCAAAAGTAGCTGCCATGAACTTAATAGTCTATTACAACTTGATGGAGACTCCTGCAGGTGAAACTGGGTTTAAATATAGCTGTTTTCTTAGGGGCTCCAATCCATGTTGGTATTAAATGGATGCCAGTTAAACTCCCACCTCAGCAAAGGGGAAAAGGGTTGTTCCCTGCTGCCCTATGGCTGCTTTCTCTCCATTAAGGTATATACTTTTTTTGCTGAAGTTCAGAAAACTATCCCAAAGTGATGGTGATTATTGTTACTATCCGAGGTATCTCATTGCTAACTAATAACAGAGAGCTGTCCCTAATTCCCCACACTCACCTGGTGCCCCCAAACTCATTTTATTCGAGGTCACATGGGTGAAAGAGCAAAGCAATTGTAAAAGAACAGTACCCTTGTTGTGGATGGAAACTAAGAGCAATGTTTTCTAACCTTAGCTTCACATTACAATCACATGATGGGTCCCAGACATCAATATTTTTTAGCTTGCCAGGTAATTCTAAAGTTTAGTCAAGGTTGAGAACCACTGCTTTAGGAAGAATTATTTCCCTGAATAAATTTTAAAAGTCCTTTGAAACAGCTCTCTTCTCTACCCCAGACAACAATATCAGATATTAGAGTGGTTTATCTACTTGTGAGAGAAGTAGGGAGGTATCAAGGTTAATCCAGCAATCTTGAGTTGCAGGGAATGATGAATGAAATTCATAGGGATGCAAAAATATTTAGCTTTAGGGGCACCTGGGTGGCTCAGTTGGTTTAGCCTCTGCCTTCGGTCAGGTCATCATCTCAGGGTCCTGGGATTGAGCCCCGTGTGAGTCTCTCTGCTCAGTGGAGAGCCTGCTTCTTCCTTGGCCCCCCTACCCCCACTCATGCTCTCTCTCTCACTCTCTCTCGCTCTCACTCTTGCTCTTTCTCAAATAGATAAATACAATCTTTGAAAAAACATATTTAACTTTAAGATGTAAAGCAAGATGTTTTATCTAAATGCTGATGTATATGGAGTCAGGTATGGAAAAGTAAAATGTAAAAGGGTGTTTAATTTTACTTTTCTATATCTCAACATATCTATAACTAAATATAAAAAGTAGTGTTTGAGTTATTCAGCAATGCTTATCACACTTCTCCTGTCCCTGTGACATGTCTCATCCTGAAGTTGGGGCAACAGCAGAACCAGTTTCCTCATCTAGAACAAATGGCTAGATTATTACTTTACTTAGAGGATTACTCAAAGGGGTTAATGGGATAATGCATGTTAAGATGTCTAGCATGATGCCTGATGCACATTTTAATGCTTGATTCTAAGTTAGTTTTCCCCTTCCTTTTTCAGCCAATTAATTTTAACACCAAAACAGTCCAGGTAGGGGCGCCTGGGTAGCGCAGTCGTTAAGCGTCTGCCTTCGGCTCAGGGCGTGATCCTGGCGTTTCCGGATCGAGTCCCACATCGGGCTTCTCCGCTGGGAGCCTGCTTCTTCCTCTCCCACTCCCCCTGCTCTGTTCCCTCTCTCACTGGCTGTCTCTCTGTCACATAAATAAATAAAATCTTAAAAAAAAAAAAAAAACAAAACAGTCCAGGTTAACCTTCAGGCAATGGGTATGAACAAGCTATTATGTCCCATGTATTATGTTTATCCTCTTTTGTTTTTTAAAATAGATTAATTCAGAGCTTTGCCTGGAATATGATGTATATTTCTTTGTAATTCATTTCAAAATAATTTAAGGAACTCAAAGTAACTAAGAAATCATGCAGAATATGCAAGTTTTATTAATTTGCCTAAAAATCCCATTCCCTGTTGGGTGCCATGTCCAAGCTTAATTTATTAAGAAAATATTTAAGTCATTTTTAGTCAGACAACCTCTGGAGATCAAGCTATAAATCTCACTACAGAAATTACTTATGCTTTTTCTATTTCAGTCGAATTCTTGCTAATTTATATTTTGTGTGTAAAGCATCTGATGCTGTACCATGAAGTTAGACAACTCCCATTGATATTGAGACCCCAGATTCTGAGTTGCTCAACTACAGTTTATTAAATGCACAGCAACCTTAAAATTACTTGTGTTTGTTATGTTCTTTCTAATAATGATGATCAACTACATGATAATTTATTACCATCAGCAGATGTTTTCCTGAGAAAATAACTGAGAATCTCTATCAAGTATATGTAGAAGTGAGGTGCAGGAAAAGTTTGCTTCTAAAATTCATTTTTATTTCTTTGTTTTTTTTTTAATTTCATTAATTACTGAAATTGTGTAGATGGTTCAGGGAAAAATATAATCTGATATTAAGGAAAAAGATTTTCCTATTCTTAAATTACATAATATATTTTAGCACCCACTTTATTAGTTCATTTTGACTTTATAAATGAGTTTTTCAAAACGTTTACACTAATAACTCCTTTTTAATTCAAGGGGCGGAGGAACATGCTATACTCATTTTTATGATGAAATATTTATAAAGTACCCACACATCTTCAATGCATATTAATTAACTCATAGGCCTAAGTGAGAAGAATGAGTCCAATTTATATAAGGAAAATAAGTGACATGAGTCCTTCCAAAATAAATGAGAGATTGTTTTATTTTCATATTTCAGAAAATAATATTCCTAAAACACATAGAGCAAAACTAGCTTGAAACTTTTCAAATGCTGTAATGACTCAAAGTATTTTAGGGTAAAGTGCTATTGGCCTAATTGATGTGGCCAAAAATTAAATTCCAGTGGAACTGGAACTCACCAGAGCATTACTGTAAGAATATATCTAGGAAGGCCATCTGCTGTCTTCCTGAGCTTCCCTCCAGCCCCCACTGAAAGAGACCCTTGAGGTTTAGGCTGAGTGTACTGTTCAGAGGACACATCTGAGAGAATTCTCCATGTGTATATATTCCTTCTATCTCTAATGTTATGAATAATGAATAAGAAGCTTATAAAATATGCACTCACATAACCTTCCTCTCTTTAAAAAAAAAAAATACTATGCCATACCCGTAATGAGGAGAAAACCTAAGAAACCTGAGATAAAATTTATCTTGAACTTATATGACTTCACCATAAAGAATGATTTTCTGCATATAAATTTGAATCCACTCTATCAAAAAGAATTATTATGGGGGAAAAACCAACATTACATATTTGAAGTCAGGAATTTCATACCTAATACTATGCTATGAATTGCAAAGAACAAGTAGCTTCATCTAGAAGATTTATAATTTGAGAGGTATTACCTCACTCAATCCTTTAAAAAGAACCTGTAGATTCTTTTATCCCTTAGAACACAAAGAGGAGCAATTCTGTATTGAGATTCCCTTTGATACCTACATAAACTAAACCAATCTCTCTCTCTTTCTCTATGTCTCTCTCCCCCCATCTCTCTCTGTCTTTCCTTTCCTTAGAGAAAAATAGAAACAAAGAAAATTATGTTATACCCAGAATGATATTATTATGTAAAAGAAAGGGAGGGAAGGAAGGAGAAAGGGAGAAGAAAAGGAAGGAAGGAATCAAGGTTGTTTGAAAAAAAAACTGATATCCTGTCAGAGATAAGATAAATGTTTTTAAACTCAAAATATTATTTAAAGATATATTTAGAAGAGCCTGGGTGGCTCAGTCAGTTAATCATCAGTCTCAATTTCAGCTCAGGTCATGATCAGGCAAGGGGGAGCCTGCTTGTCTCCCTCTTCCTCTGCCCACCCTCACCCCCTCACACTCTCTTTCTCTCAAATAAATAAATCTTTTTAAAAAGGTTATATTTAAACACTGATGATAGAAGTGAACCACCCTTTATATACTCATTCAGTAGTACTCACAAAACCAAAAGATAATTACACAATAGGCTCGTTTAAAACAATACTATATGAAAAACATCATCATCAGGGTCAAGAGGCATTTAGAAATTAAATGAGCCAGTATACATGAAAATGATTAAGATATATAAGATTAATTAAGATATGTAAGATAATAGGTTTAAAGTTGTATTTTTCTGCGATTTTCTTCTTGTAAATATGAAAAGTCTGAATTTTAAAATTTCCTTAAAGCAAAATGTTACCTTTTCCATGTTCAGTTTTGTTGTTTTTATTGGAATATTGGTGCATACATATATATGTTATAGACAATAACAGAATCTAACTTCTACATCATGGAAATTAATGTATTTATTAGAGTTCTGTTCAAAATTCTATTATCACTAATCGTTCCTTCATTTGGCCTAAGCCCACTAATTCTCTACATTTATACTGAAAATAAAAATAGCTGTGATGAACAGACCATCATTATTAAGGACTTGGACAGCATAGGCATGCATGAATTTCCCATGTTTTACATATGTAACTTGGATCCAGGCTCAGTCAATAGTACTTACAAAAAGACAGTTGTAATCAAGGCATAAGCACTGATTTAAGCTAACAAATGCATGTCCTTCATATGGAAACTTTAAAATCAATGTATGTGCTCTCCTCTGATATGAATAATATAGCCTCTGGCTGCCTTGCATTTTCTTGGACAGATTGGGGAAGAGGAGTGGGATGAGGAAAGAATAACCCCAAAGAAACTTTTCATTGGTAGAATCTCTAACTTGCACTCCAGAAATTAAAACATAGTATTTGAATAAAACCTCACATGGTATTAAATCAGAAATGACAATAAGATGTTTTCCACTTGAAATTCAACACATTGATATGTTTTATATAATAATACTCTATAAATGCAATTGAATGAATCAGATTTTATAGGTACTTATGCCAGGGCCAATAATTATCTTCAATCAGTTGCTTCATAGAGTAATTAAATAAGTCAGGGAAATAAGCCTGCATTTCTCCTGCCTGGTAAAAATTTTGCTGTTTTCAATGTCTCCCCTTTCATAGGCACTCAAATATTTGACATGTGATGAATCTCAGTCCATTTGTGCCTAAAATCTACTATAATTGAGGTGAATACACATATTTATTATTTCCTTACAAAATACACATAATCGAAATGAAGGGGAATTTCTCAAGTTATAAATTATTGAGCTTGAGCTATCAGCACAATCTTTTTCACTGTGACTCTTTTGAAGGACTCTCCTATTTGAAAATAAAACAACATTTATCAGGGCGCCTGGGTGGCTCAGTCGTTAAGCGTCTGCCTTTGGCTTGGGTCATGATCCCAGAGTCCTGGGATCGAGTCCCGCATTGGGCTCCCTGCTCAGCGGGAAGCCTGCTTCTCCCTCTCCGACTCCCCCTGCTTCTGTTCCCTCTCTCGCTGACTGTCTCTCTCTCTCTGTCAAATAAATAAATAAAATCTTAAAAAAAAATACTTTAATCATTCAGTGTTGCCCTGACTCAGTCATCATGAGAACCTTTAAAACATATTCATCTTTGCCAGCAATGGTCTGAAAGAGCAGGATACTCTTTGCTGTTTAAAATGATACCTTGAAGAATATGTTTTTGACTTCATGTTTCTTGTCAAAAATTATGGAGTGATACCCCCTCAAAATCACCTCTTGCCCCCTATTCTCCTCACACATGTACATACAGACAAAAGGGGCACGATCACATTGTCTGTTGGGTTGAGGTTTGAAAGAAAACATGCAAGGTAAATAACAGCAACAACAATAATAATAAAATTCAAATTATCATTGAAAAGTCTTTAAATCGTTCATAAGTTCACTATTCATGCAATTTCCTTGCATCAGAACAAATCACTTTTCATTAGTTAAATACCAGGTGACGTGTTGGCTTATCATTAGAACCTATGTTTAAAAGTATTTGTATCTCTAAACACTAGAAACACACATAGCTCAGTGAGATGTGAGAATGAGAGAAATAACAGATTCACATCTATTCAAGAAAAAAAATTTTTTTACAGTTTGGTATCATTTTTATAAAGCTCAAAACAAGCAATATTAAACAACACATTACTTATATTTTCGGCCAAAATTGACTCCCAGGCCTAAGCTGGAAAATGCTTCTCTATTAAAAATTTCTCTCTCCCTCTCTCTCAAATTGAATAGTTGAATTTGATTAATTTAAATTAGAATATGACAAGACTTGACTGTTTTGCCAAAAAGTCCATTAGCCTTCTGGAATTACAAGGCTCATGGTGTCAGGCCAGCTTTCATTAAGAGTTGCCCAGGAAGCAGCAACACACACACAATGAACTTGAGCCTTGGCATTAAAAAGACATGACTTCGAATGCCATTTCTACCAGGTACATCAGTCTGGACAAGTTACTTCAACACTTTGAATTTCAGTTTTCTTAGTTATCAGATGTAGGTCATAATACCCACCTCAAGCAATTGTTAAGGGTTCAATGAGAGAATTTTCATTAAGCCTACTACAGCGTCTACCAATAAATGGTAGCTATTGATATTATCAGTGATTAGGATGGTTCTTTAAGGTTGGGGCTTTTTTTTTTTTTAACTATTACTTTTTTTTTTAACAAACCACCAGAGGGTAGTAGAGAACAAATAGTTTGTATACATTGTTCCAGGTGCTGTCTCTATGAAATTACCATGTTCTTGTCCTCTTAATATATCTGCCTGCCTGTTCTGCCGTTTCAAAGTAAATGTATAAGCTTAAAAACATAAAATATGCTTTTACTATTCTTAAATATCCAAATTTTACATATGACAAGGAATAGGCTGTACTAAGTATAAGATGCTTCATTTCTGAAGTGTTTTAAAAGAGAGAGAAATATGCATCTTGCTTTGAAGTGTTTTATTCATACATGGTATTTTATATAGTTGGAAAGGTTTTAGGTACTAATTAAAACATGAATTCTTGCGTCTTCTTTGTGGTACTACTGAAGAATACCAAATTGATGATAGTGAAGTTTTAGTGCTCTTCTTGTTTATTTAAGGAGTATTGGTCATTATAAAAACAATTTCAATATACACCCTTGAAATATATCTAAGGAGTTTTAAGCTGCTACATTTTTTTCACTGTTGCATATAACAATTTGTTGTATATGAAAGTCAACATATCATCATGATATATGATATGTTGATACACCAATATGATATTATGATGATATACCAATTCTGATAAAAAGAGGTTGGGTATTTAAATTTAAATTAGAGGGCAGGCTAAAACAAGATCATTGAGATTGAGAAGGTGGGGCGTAAGAGAATAGTCTATTAAACTACTCTATTTTCCAAGTTGCAAGCTCTTAGGAAAAGCAGATGTAGATAATAGTATATTAATGGGTTTGTACTCTGTAGCTAGAGCTCTAGTGTAATTTTAAATCTCTAATTTTTAGACTTTGAAGAGTGCAGTGATAGGGATAGTTTTGTCCCCCAGGGGACATTTGGCAATGTCTGGAGAAATTTTTGATTTGTCAAGACCAGGGTGAGGGCAGGTGTGGGGGTTGTGCTACTGGCATCTGGTGAGTGGAGGCTGGAGATGCGTGGCACAGTGCACAGGACAGCCCCCCACAACAAAGAATTATCTGGCCCAATATGTTAACAGTGCCGACGCTCAGAAATCCTGGAATAAAGCCATGAACTTTCAAAGACTATGCTGTGTTGTTGGCTATTTTCCATTTCTATTCCGTGTCCACATTGGTCGCTTAGAGAAGAGCTCTCAGCTCAGAAGCACAGCAGTTGCCTTGGCGCTCATCTTTCCTTTTTAAAGCAGCAGATTTTCCAGAGCTTCCATTTAAAGGATGTGCCATATTCACTCAGTGTCTGACGGGGATTAAATGTGCTTTTGGAAACTTAGCAAGAAATGTACAAGCTCTCAGTAAAGAGAATTTGTAGAAAACAAAAACAGAAGAGCAGGTTTCTAGTTCTTCTTCCCCCAAATGGCCTTAGTGGATTCAAAAATGGGAAGTGTGAATAACACTGCTTTGTATTTTAAGTTGAAGCATTTGGAAGTATTGGTATAATGCCTTCAGGACATGAAATCTTCAGTTACATGTTCACTTATTTAGAAATGTGATGAAGTGTGAAGAAATTGTACCAGCAGGAGGAATCATTTAAAATTCTAAAAACCTGAAAAATAGTTTCATAGAACATGTATATGGTTACAAATCAGCTGGCATATGTAGTAGAGACTTTGTGTTTAACTGTCACAAATTCACTAACTTTTCTTGACTTACTAATAGTTCAAAGAGAGCCAAAAGAGAGCAAGAAGGTAATTTATTTACATTAAATTAGCTGATTTGGAGAGAACATTGAGCTTTTCACTTTTAATCTATAATTACACCTGAATTGCCTATATCAAATCCAGCTAAAAAAATAAAACATAAATTTCAAAAACCAATAAAGCAAATGTGTCTTACTAATTTAAAGAGTTTAAAACTTTCAGTCATGGTCAATGTTATTAGAAAACTATCCAAATTGACTGTTACATCCAACTAATTTATCCTCATAGATCTGTTCTATCCAATATTGTAGTGTTAGATGTATGGCCAGAAAGAGAAAAATCCCAATAATTTTTATGTTGATTACATGTTGATATGACAATATTTTGGATCTGTTGGGTTGAATAAAATGTATTGTTAAGTTAATCTATTTCTTAATATAATGTTGCTTCTAGAAAATTTAAAAGTACATTTGTAGCTCATTATTTTTATTGGACAGCACTGGCCTAGACCCTTCAAGCTTTAATTAACTAGTCACTTTCATAATCAAATAAGCATTTTAGAAACTGTGGTTATATGAGAGGAAATGTAGACATAGTTTGCTATTCCTTCTACGTAGCATCGTTTACGTAGTGTTGATCTCCCGTTTCCTCATTTCTACCCTGCAGGAAGCTTCTGCTTCCCCCAAGTATGTTCTTCCAAACCTTCCTTGAACACCTCATGCTGTCTCCTCTGTTTTTCCTCTCACAATGTGCTCGTTGTCTGGAATGCCTCCCCTCCTCATCTTCACCTCAGTCTTCGAGATCTAACTCAAAACATTACTTTTTCATAATGGTTTTTCCCAACGGTGAGTGGTCTCATTCCTAAATTCTTCAGCACTTACTCTGTACTGGCCTTTCCTGAAGTGTGTTACTTCTAACTCTGGGACTGCCATAGTAGTGTTTTCTGAGAAAAAAAAGGTACCATGGTCAAATGAGTTTGGGAAATACTGAATTAAACATAAATTATTCTCTTTACTACAGGATTTTTTAGGGCCCCTAATAGTTTAATCTGGATTTAGAACTTTTAAAGAGCCACTTGATATATAGCATTATCCAGTCCTTTTTTTTCTTTTTGAAAAGATTTATTTACTTATGAGAAAGAGAGGGAGAGAGAGAGAGCGAGCAGGGGAAGGGGCAGAGGGAAAGGATCTCAAGTAGACTCCCTGCTGAAAATGGAACCCCACACTGATCAGCTGGATCTTACGACTCTGAAATCATGACCAAGAGTTGGACGCTTAACTGACTGACCCTCCCCGTCCTTTTTGACAGTGGAGTACATTTTTTTTCTCCACTCATTTCACAGGACTGAGTTACTAGGAATACACCTTGAGAAATTATGCATATACCATTGATCAGCACATACTCTTCTGTGTTTTTTTCTCTTGATTTGAGCCATCATATAAACTATATACCTTTACTTGAGTTTTCAAATTTTTATTTCTTGCTTCCTAACATATACTGTATATGATTTTTCAAAGCCAGAAATCATTTTGGTCAACACTATGCAAAATTATGAATTACCTGTTGATTTAGCTTAATATATCAAGTGATCATACTATGTATGTATTAGTCCTGTTTGTGATAATAGCAATACTAAGTGGACATTACAGTAAGCCAAAGCCTATCATTCTTACTTTCAAATTTAAACTCTGATTAGTGGTAGGAGTATAGGATAATATGCAACATATTCAATGGGGAAAACCATTAGCAACACTAAACAGAGACAGTAAGTACCTCAGCTATTTCTTTGAGGGCAAAAAGGGTAAATTACCAAATGTAAACTGGAGGGTCAAGTAGAAGACTAGAAAATGAGAGTGAAAAAAGAGAATTTAAACCTGTGCTAGGGAGAAGGAAAGACAAAACTGAATAATAAAATACCACCAGAAATATTTTAATTAAATGACACTGAAAAAAAACCTCTATCAAATATTGGTTTGGTCATATATTAACTCTAATTTATTTTTTCAAAAATATGCACTCAGTGACTAAATTCAAAAATGTAATTGATTTATTACTATTATAATATGTACATGCAAATCCAGCACCTGGGTGGCTTAGTCGGTTAAGTGTCTGCCTTCGGCTCAGGTCATGATCCCAGGGTCCTGGGATAGAGTCAGGCTCCCTGCTCAGCAGGGAGTCTTCTTCTCCCGCTGCCCCTCCCCCTGCTCATGTTCTCTCTCTCTCACAAAAATAAATAAATTTAAAAATGTATATGTACATGCAAATCAAAATGACAATATTTAAGCCAGTTGTAAGGGTTAAATGTGATAGATGGTACCTAGGAAATGTCATGATAGGTTTGACCCAGAGATGCTCTTACCTATCAAAGTCAGTCCTATCTCTGCCCTATTCCCTTGTTTTTATATTTTTCAAACCTGACTCCCCAAATAAAATATGAGTGAAGGGGACAGAGAAGAGACTGTCTTATGTCTTCCTGTATTTCTGGGGCCTGGTACAAGTCACTTAATATTTGCTGAATCCCTGACATTGGCATTAAACATTGTGTTAAAGAAGAGGGTAGCCGTTTTCTTGATTTTCAACCCCAAAATCAAGAGCATATGTGAAGATCCAAGTTTCCCTTAATAACCCATTAGAAATATCTTCCATGACTTTTTCTATATTGTAAAATATTTTAATCAACTGATCAAGAAGTGTGTATTTACAATCTATTTACTGTGTTTGGGGCCAGATGCTTTGGAAAGGTAAAAAGAAAGTAAACTACCTGTTTTCTTTGAATTTAGGGTTGAGAAGAAAAGACAAACTGATATTAGGAAACAAATGGAGAGTGAGTGCGAAGTTCTGTGGAACATATACTTCAGTTCAGAAAGGGGGAACTGAAAGTAAGCCTTGATAACAGGGAACGTGGGAGAGTAAAGCCAACTTTGAAGGCTATTAAAGCCAGAAGCATGTTTTCCATTATGTTCTGGTAGACGTCAGAGAGCCCGTGAAGACTTTTCAGGAGAGAGTGCACAAGATGAGTCCTGTGGTAAGATGAGACTCACACAGCCCAGTCTGGGAACCGATTAAAGCAGGGCGAGGCAGCAGAAGGAAGACCATGTCACAGACTGTTGGCTTTAGCCTAAGTTGGAAGGATGCATGTCTCTCTAGGGTAGTGGCCATGGGACTAGGCCAGGAACAGCTTTTGAGAGGAGAACAGATAGAACTTGGTGATGACTGGAAACAGAAAATTAAAAGATGTGGGTGAGATGGTCAAAAATAACCCCAATTTTTTGAGCACAGATTAAAAAAATAATAATAATAGTTAATGTTTTTGAACATTTGTTCTGTGCCAGTGTTTTGTGTGCTTTGCATGAATTTTCCTGAGTTTCATGATGCATCTATTGATGTATTTTCTAATATTTTCCCTGTTTTATAGGTGAGGAAACAAATTCCTAGAGGAAATATAATTTGAGTGAAAGTTTTAATCCAGGCAGCCTAGATTCAAATCCCATGCTCTTCACATCTATGCTAGTCTCTGTCTCATGTCCTAAAGAAATGAGGGTAACATAGATAAGTTTCGGATGAGGAGCTAATTTGAAGAGAATAAGAAATAATGACTAACATTTGAAATAAAGTTTGAAGTTGGGATAACAATATTTGCAAGTAGATGTGTCCAGGTAAGATTTGGAGATGAAAGCCCTCAGCTTTCAGATCTAAACTTGACAGTACATGTCACAGAGATTTCAGAAGTTCTCTGAAGAAGAGAATACATCAGAGATATCATTTTTGCATAGATACTATTTTTGCATAGATATTATTTCTGCATTTTTGTGTAGATATTATTTCTCATAGGTAATGAATTTGATAAGCATACATATTAGTTATTTCGTTTGATATGACCCTAGACCAGTGCTCTACAAACTTCTTTGGGCGCATACCTCTAAGACACAATTTTTGAGGGTACGCCCTTATGTATGTAACTTTTTCTCCATTATTCTCATTTGGTAACGTAGCTAATGATGAGTTCATACTGGGAGAAGAGGCAGCTCTATTCTTTTCTTGTCTGCTTCTCCTACACTATGAACAGGAGCTTCAATCTGCAGTTTTTCTGCAGAGTACTTTTAAAGCTTTTTGTTTTGTTGAGTTAAAACTATTCTGTATTATCCAGGCACATGTGAACTGCATTCTGTTACAACTCTAGATTGTAGATCTCTCACTCTCATTGCATTTTTACCTAGGTGGCACCAAACATCTGATTTAGAAACGAAATTAGGGCACTGGCTTCATTCCACATATTAAATATCATAATTTTTTTTATTTGTGCATTACCACGCTAGCATTTCCACACCCAGTAATTTCTTTAGCTGTCCTCCACCTGACCAGGGAACTTCTCTGCACCTTGGAGACCACTGACTTTATCTTAACTTCTCAAGAAGGTGCTTCCTTGAGACCAGCCTGAACATCCACAGAATCAGCCTGAGACGCAGGAAGATACATCTGGATCTCTACAAATGGACATCTCCAGCGCTGAGTATTGAGGTACGAAGCGGGAAGCCCTGAAACCGCGCACAGATATCGGAAGATAAACGGAAGGGGGAGGGAGCCGCCGCGTTTGGGCGCCGGGAAGTGGTAGCCACCTGCACGGGGGAGCAGGCGGACTCGCAGACCGGCACCCGCAGGAGAGCAGACTGAGACCGTGAGCCAGGGACGCGCGCCACCAGACTGAAATGGAGCTCCGGTGTGCTCACTGGAAACAGACTGAGACTGGGAGCTCCGGGAGTGCGCGGGGGCGGCTGGTGGCTGGCTGCTGGGGGTGTTAGAAATGCAAAGGACAGAGTCGCACCGGCCCTGGAAGTGAGGGCTGGGACGCCTGGTGTGGGGCGCACATCCCGGGATGCTGCAGGGTTGAGCAGCACCAACAGAAACAGAGTTAAAGTGACCAGAATGTCAGTGGAGAATGGTCCGCGATCCCTCTGTTCTGAGACAGAGGCTGAGATTCGGCCACTGCTGCTCTGACTCTCAGAAGAGGTACAGCAAACCACCAGGGGAAGCCGCCAGAGAACAAAAGCCTGGAAATACCGACTCACAGTGTGCCCATCCCCATCCCCCCTCCCAGGGGACACGGAGACTCTACCCAAACAGGGTTGCCTGAGTATCGGCGTGGCAGGCCCCTCCCCCAGAAGGCAGGCTGAAAAATCAAGAAGCCCACATCCCTAAGATCCCTATAAAACAAGGCGCTGGCCTGGGTCTGGTACAATAATTTGGGCTCTTGACAACCCACACCTCTCCTCATCAGAATGATGAGAAGGAGAAATCCCCCAGCGAGAAAGACAGTGAGTCTGTGGCCTCTGCCACAGAACTAATGGGTATGGATATAACCAAATTATCAGAAGTAGATCGAGTAACAATGGTCAAGATGATGTGTAGACTTGAAAAGGTATTAACGAAAATGTTAATGAGAATATAGAATCTCTAAGGGCGGAAATATGAGAGCAAATCTGGCAGAAATTAAAAATTCTATGAGCCAAATGCAGTCAAAACTAGAGGCTCTGATGGCCAGAGGGTGAATGAGGGCAGAAGAACATATCAGCAAATTGGGGATGGGTTAGAAGAGAGCTAAAATAGAATCGGGACTATAAAATCCAATCTCAAGAATGTAGGTTACGGGAGATTACTGCACTCAATGAACGCGTCCAAGTCAGAATCATCGCATCCCGAGGGGTGAAAAACAGAGGTCTAGAAGAGATATTTGAACAAACTGTAGCTGAAAACTTCCCTAATCTAGCAAGGGAACCAAACATTTGTGTCCAAGAGGTAGAGAGGACTCCTTACAAGCTCAACCACGACAATCCTATGCCACGTCACGTCATAGTGCAATTCACAAATATTAGATCCAAGGATACAGTATTGAAAGCAGCCAGGGCAAAGAAATTTCTCATGTACCAAGCCAAAGGCATCAGAATTACGTCAGACCTGTCTACACAGACCTGGAATGAGAGAAAGGGTTGGGGGGGGCATTTTTAAATCTCTTTCAGAGAAAAACATGCAGCCAAGGATCTTTTATCCAGCAAGGCTGTCATTCAGAATTGATGGAGAAATAAAGACCTTCCAGAATCGCCAGTCATTGACCAATTTTGTAACCATGAAACCAGCCCTACAGGAGATATTAAGGGGGGTTCTATAAAGGTAAAAAGGCCCCAAGAGTGATACAGAAGCACAATTGATAGAAACAAAGACTTTACAGGCCACAGGGCATCATTAAAATCATGTCTCTCAATATTCAGTCTCAATGTAAATGGCCTAAATGCTCCCATAACACCACAGGGTTGCAGATTGGATAAAAAGACATGACCCATCCATTTGCTGTCTACAAGAGACTCATTTTGAACCTAAAGATACATTCAGACTGAAAGTAAAGGGTTGGAATACCATCTTTCACACCAATGGACCTCAAAAGAAAGCTGGGGTAGCAATTCTCATATCAGACAGATTGGATTTTAAACTAAAGACTATAGTTAGAGACACAGAAGGGCACTATATTATTCTTAAAGGATGTATCCAACAA